>NC_138663.1:165942028-166094528 GCF_964273445.1 Streptopelia decaocto
AATGGTTGACAAAATCCTGCTCCTTGTCAATTGCTCATATAAATTCAGTCCTTGTCCAGTATCCAATGAAGAAAGAAGGCAGAGTTCATTCTCTAAAAACCCTTCCTGCCTCTGGGAAAATGAGCTGTTAAAAATAACAGGCCTTTTTTTTGTTAGCCTGCTTGTTACAAGACAGCCATATTTGAGTCATATTGTCTGACTAAATGGCATCTTGGATTAAGTTGTTATAGAAAATATTTTCCCAAACATCTAATTTTGCCAGTAAATAGCCTCTTTTATGGGATGAAGCAAGTATGTTCTTGTTCAACTCTAAATCTCATCTTTGTGAATAGGAAATCAAGAATTTTAACTTGACACTTTCAAAATACCACATTCACATACACAATCAAAATACATTTTGGAGGTCTTCTTTGCAACTACAAGAGTGTTTCTTGCAATGCCTTCAGACCTCACACCAGTGTCTTTCTAGTTCCCTGAGTAAAAGATAGGTTTGCTTACACATTTCTGCTCTGGTGTCTACAATTAATTTCAAGGCAAAGTCAATGCTCCTTTGGTATACCTTGAAACCTTATAGGAGGGAACCCTTGCTGAGTAACTTCAACACTGAACCCATTAATTCCAGTCATCGCTCAAACAATCTGTCAAATGTGTGATTGTAGCCCCATTTCTTATTTTACAGTGTGTTCATTTTTGTGTACAGTCTATTCCTGTTACTATTGCTGAATAGGCTGGTGGATTATTTTAGTGGGTTTTGTTCCTGAAAGCAGCATTAGAGGTAAATAAAAATGCATAGCATAAATAGATTCAGATTATAAATGTCTTAACCAACAGTTTCCAAGGTGCTTACAAGAGATATTCTGATTTATTTCAGTAGAGAGACTCCAGCATCAAAGTTATACACATCTGAATACACAGAGAGAAGAGGGAGACTACATCACTGAATTTCTTGGCCAGTGTTCTACGGGAAGGATATAAAAAGGGCTTTTTTTTTAGTTAAAGACATAGGATGGATTTTAACAAGATGAAGAATAAAAAATAACAAACTGAGAATAATGGGGCCTTTTAAATGAAACTTGTTTACAGCAATGTCCTTTTCCAATCTTTGACTGGCAAAGTAAATCTTTGCCTGTGGCAGATGGAACTTTACTCCTGACTGCCTCTGGTCTGCCTTCAGGAAAACCATCTACAGTAACATCTGTTGATGTCAGCAGGGAAGCTTTTTCTGTCATAATTATATCAAGGTGGAATACAAGTGCATTAAATCATTACATAAATTACTGATGTCTTGCTGAATGAACTGAGAGTTTCAACCTTCACTTAGAGGTAATTTGTTGGACAGAAGCCTCACCTTTTCTAGCATTACTGCATCAAATATCCTCAAGAGCAAATATTTTTTTTAAGCCTCAGAAGGGTAGATTGCTTTTCAATAAACTAATAAGCATTGTAATAGATGGACACGTTGTGTTTGATTTCAAGGAATTGAGTTTAAAAACACCACTTTGCATTACTTAAACCATTAAAGAAATTGTAACCTGTCTTATGAGTTTGATCCAGTCATCTCTATAAAAACACAGTTTCAGCAAATTAATCACAGTTAATACCTTTATTAACAAATATTACTATTTTTATTCTTCCTGGACTTTTTCACAATTATCTGATAAGTTTCTTCAATGACTTTATTGTTTGAAAAAAATCAGTATATGCTTTCTACAAAGAAATTTTGGACCCATACATTATGACAGCAATACCTAATGGTCATTCAGGCTTTGCACTGACTTGGATTAGGCATTCATGTTTCATTATTTGATTCTGTTATGTATTTGCATAAAGCTAATTCTTGCAGTAAGGTTTCTTATATGATCTATTTGCCCACTTATAAATGAGTCAATAAATAAATATTCTTCCACATATGACATTTTACAGCATATATGAATTCTCACATCTGTATGGAAAATTTTGCCCCAACTTATTTTCATCATCAAATTTCTGATGGCAACCATAGTGCGATGATATGATATGATGATATATGATATGATTGATATGATATGAGGCATGGTTCCATAGACCAGAACAAAGAAGCTGGTTGGAAACAAGTTTTGTAGGAAAGAATTATGGTACTTGTTTATCTCTGATGGGCTAAACCAAATCTTCGGTTTTGATGACTCCTGAAACAAGGAAGTTGAATTCAAAAACTGCTTTCTAAAACTGTTGCAGCTCAGACACACTTTCGGTCAGCATGTCAGTCAAATCAGACTCCAGGGAGAAATCTATCCACAGTTACAAATTAAAAATGTCATTATTTCCCCTTATAAAGTTATATCTTATGATATTATAATACGGTTTTATTCTTTTATTAATGAAAAAACTTGTATTTTTTGTTTGACTGTAACTGTTTATTTGTTGTTTTGCCACCTACAATTGAATATTCCTTCTAAATGGTTGTAAAAAGACAGTACATCGTGATCTCTTAATCATAAATGTGGTTTAGAATATCTTTACTGTGTAGATAACCTGCACATCTCTGCATAGATTGGAATAGAAATATCCCAGTAAAACTTTTCATGCAGGAAACTGAAGATTTTTTCAAAGCATTCTGCAGGAAATCATAAGCTTTGCTCAAACTTTCAATCCAAGCCTGAGTTACAATGAATTGGGCTTCCTATGCACAAGGTCTTCCCAAGCACTTTGGCTATCCCAGTCCATTGACATCCAACATAAAGAAATTAAATTTCGGTTTTCCAGAATGATTCATCCTTTTTCTTCTCACCAGTACTAAACCAACTTCACAGGGAAAAATGTTTATTTTTCTGCTCTCTCTTGTAATGATATTCCATAGGCATAGTGAGGACTTCTGAGAAATATTAAACCTCAAACCTTAATAAATGTTCATTGTCACTTCTGAAAATTAACTACTCTCTGTGAAATAGCTTAACAAACTGTCTCTTAAGTAGAGCATATCCATGTTTTAATGACTGAGAATAAATTGATTGAGAAAATGAACTGTTTCATATCTTCTGAACATCTTATGCTGCAGAAAGCTGGCTAGTGTTCTCTGCACACACATTTACTTCAAAAAGTGCATTTGAAAGTGAGAAATTTGGATCTCTCCTCTCTGTTCCTTTCCTATCTCCAGTTCCATAATTGTCTTTTTTTTACATGGGCACTCAATATTTAAAGGTTTTATATTCAGAAAAAGAAGGTGGCTTGGTTTAGGAAGTATGGAAGCAACAGTGTGAAGTGAGACCTTGAGTTAGAAACAGCGTAGATGAAAATCAGGGTGAGCAGAGACACAGATCTGACTAAACTAATTTTAGAAGATGTTTAGGCTTGCTCTAGCTCCTGTGTTTCTCTACCCTGTAGTAGGAATTTAACTTGCAAAAATCCAGGCATCAGGTTACTGTGACAGGCAGAAAAGAGGTAGGGAGACAGTTCAAGAACAGGGTTAGAAGTTCTGTCCATTTAGTATAGTTGAGATAATAATAACTACAGAGTAAGGTGTAGAGGAGCAGAGAACTGGGCTGTAAATACTGTAAAGTCAGCATGCAAACCAAGAAATTTAAAAGCCAAGAATCTTGCTGTAAGCAAGTACTGATAAAGTAACACAAACTTCATTCTCTGTCAACTAGAACACACAAAATTAAGGTACTTGTCACCCATCATGGACTAGCATTCACCCTTATGGGAACAGAGTGCAGGAGTGGATGAATCAAGTTTAGCATCTGCTCTTTGCTAAAAAAAAAAAAAAAAAAAACTCAGTATATGTCAGACAGCAAAGAGGAGTTAAACAGATTTAACCTTCTTTCAAAGCTCACTCCCTGCAAACTGCTCCAAACCTGTTATGGGTTATGAGTAATGGCATTTGATTATTATCTTCTTATCAGCAGATAACCAGCAGCAATAGTTTGGAACAGGATGACCAGTAGGGATCACCTTTGATACAGCTCAATGGTTTCAGAGCTAAGCAAGACATACCTGACCTTTTGGAGGATATACATACCCCCTCTAGTATTATGATGACTGTAATGGTATATGGAAGGTGAGAGCATCTGATCCATCAAGGTTATCCAATCAATCATCTTGTGAGTGCAAAAAGGGTAATAAGTAAAGGGGTATGAGATAAACAAGAGACACAAAACCTGGTAAAAAAGGGATGAGGGCAACAACATCCAATACCAAAAGTGTCCAAGTAGTAACTGACAAGCTCTTAGGAAACTGCAGGCACAGCTTTGGGGAGGCCAGTCTGGACTTTGTGACTCATAAGAAGGGGAAACAAGGTGAGCATAAGGGTTTAGGACATTTGGGGTAGGGGGGTGGTGGCATGTTGCAAAGTTTATGAAGGGGTGTTTAGGGGAAGAGGGAGCAGGGAGGAACAAAAGAGGAATGGAGAGAAAAAGGGCCAATTGTGTAAAATGGGGCCAGTCACTACATTTGTCTGACCAAGTGTTGTGCATGATCACTACAGTCTACCCTGTCTTGTTTTAAACTTTTTCTTAACTATCTGTGTATAATCTCACATTTTGTCGTGTGTGTGTGAGTGCTGCAAGGACTCAGTGCCAGGTGGTGGGAGGACCAGTGTGAGGGGACTGCATGCCAGTTCCTGGAGTCAGACCAGGGCTATGGGGTGACCCTGGCCTGTGGTATCAGCTACTGGAACCAATGGGGGTCTTGAATGTCAGCCAGTGGGGCCAGAATGGAGTGTGTTCCCAAAACCAGGTATTGGGAGACCAGGGTGAGTGAGGTGAGGGGTGAGGTGAGGGACTCAGCACTGGCAGCTGGAGCAGGACCACAGATCACAACCTGTGTGCCTGCTACCAGCTGCTGAGTGTCTGTATTTTTCCCAGATTGGGTGCAGGGAGCTGGGGATGGGGGTATGCATGTGTATTCACTGGCAAACTCTAAGCTGGACCAGACGATGAATATCAGGCAGGCAGAAGAGCCATGACCGTGCTCGGGGGATCCACAGATGTGCACATGCTTGTGAACCTAGGGAGTGCGGTGTGTGTGCTGCACTAGTGACCTTCTGCCTCTGCCAGCCCAAGAGGAGGAGAGGATGTGACTGTCTGGACTTGTGTCTGGTGCAAGTCCTTTACATGGCCATCTGTGTGAGTGGCTGTGTCTCTGTGTGATACTGCTGTGGGATACTGCTCAGATTCTCTGCTAATTGAACCTGCAAATGGGAAAGCATTGGCTACATCCCTCACCCTGGGCAGAGACCCCACCTCTACAAGATGGACTCCAGCAGCCAGGGAGAAAGGAGTCCCAGGCTGGAGCTGCTGGAGGCAGTGGACACTTGTAACATCCCTTAACAGTGACAGTCTGTTAATTTACTCTCATTCTTCCACCAGCATTCAAGATAGCTGTCATTACCCCAGTGAATAGAACCCAAACATATGAATCATTTTTCAGATCTGCTAATTATGGCACACTTTAACAAGGAAATGCAAAGTGTTGCACCTGAGGAGGAATAACCCCATGCACCAGTACACAGACTAGGAGTCAATAGGCTGGAAAGCAGCTTTGTAGAAAATGTCCTGGGGCTGCTGATGGACATCGAACTGATGTGAGCCCATAGTGTGCCTTTGTGACATGGAAAGCCCACAGCCTCCTAGGCAATGTTAGGAGGAGTGTTGCCAGCAGGCTGAGGAAGGTGATGCATCTCCTCTACTCAGCACTTGTAATGCCACAACTGGAGTATTATGTCCAGTTCTGGATTCCCCAATATGGAAGACACGGACATTCTGGACAGAGTCCAAAGCATCTGTCATATAAAAGAGGCTGAGAGAGCTGGGACTGTTCGGTATGGAAAAGAGAAGGCTCAGGGGGGAAATCTCATCAATGTGTATAAACACCTGGTGGGGTTGAGTAAACCAGACATCTCAGTGATATCCAGTGACCTGGCAAGGCAGTTGGCACAAACTGAAATACAGGAGATTCCATGTAAATATAAGATAAACACTTTTATTTTGATGGGGTTGAACATTGGCATGGTTTGCCAAGCAAGATTGTGGACTCACCAATCTTGGAGATATTTAAAACCCACCTAGACACAGCTCTTTCTGACGATGCTGCTGCAAGCAGGGGCATTGAGCTAGATGTTCTTCAGAGGTCCCTTCCAACCTCAGCAATTCCATAACTTTGTAATGTTGTGATTTCCTGTACCATGCACATCGGCCATTGATAACTCCTCAAACCAGGACAAACATGGAATTGCAATCTTAGCCAGTAGATTAACTTCTTTATTTTCAGAAGGGTAAGTAAAAGGAAGTTTTCATTTCCTCATCTGTCCAAGTTTGAATGCAGTTGGACTGAACAATCATGCGAGCCCTGAGACACCACCTAGCAAACTTAATTTCTTTCTATTTTGGTAATCCACCTTTTTGGGAAACATTGTGTGCAGTGTATTGTAAGCATCATTGAAAATGTATCACTCTGTTATTCTTCTAAATAGTATTATTTAACTTCTTTAATGGTAAAGGTGTGGAGAAAAGTGTGGAGGAAAGGGCAATTCTTGTTTACAATGTCCTTTAAAATATACAGAAATTAAATGAGACTCTTAAAGATTTAGTGGTTTTTTTTGGCTGGCTTATTAGCTTCATGTAATGTGCAACAGATATTTTGCTAAAAACATTTCACGGGTTTTACAAACAGTTTCTTCCCTTTCTCCCTTCCAAATGCAGAACTTAATAATGCTACAATGTTTTATAACTTCCTCTCTATTCATATAGCTTGTCTTTATTCTAGAAACAGAAGTCTTAATGATTCTGATTGCTTCTAGCACCTTCTATGAATTCAGAACTGATGTTTTAGTGGTTTTGGACTAAAAGATGTCATTTCCTGATGAACAACAGGTCCACATCATTTGAAATAATGATGAGTGAATTCCATGCACATCCTTACTATCAACAGATCATTAAGAAAGTAGTTAATTTTGCATGAAAACAGTCTTGTTCCATCTATGTCCAAATGGCTGGCAAATCATGTGGATTAAATAACCAGGATAATCCTCTCAATTTAACTTTAAAAACATATTTATATTTACTTTAGATCATTTTTGCCATTCACAGAATAAGATGCATATTCTCTTTCAGTAGTATTCAAAACTTAATAATAACAACTGCTGACCAGAAATGAAATGAAATTATGCAATAGACATTGCACAGAGAACAACTGTGCCAAAACCATTTTAATAGATTATGAAAGGAAGTAATTTAAATGTGTAGTTGATTTACAGGCGGAAAGATGCCTTCACATTGACAGAATTTCTGGCAATGTAACTTTTTTTGGCAGACCTTCAACTTTTCATTACACAGAGGAAGGAAGAACTATCTTTTCCAGTTATGTGTGGTTACTACATTTATATACTCTAGGCTAAGACACTGTTTGCACTACTCTAGCAACGCTATTCATCAAAATTGCCTTAAATAGGCAGCTAAGTGTTCCTTCTGAAAGGGAAGATCTTCTGAGGTCAGCTTAATTTTAAATGTTTTGAGTGAAAGCCTTGTTTTGCAAACAGCTTCTTCTTTCCTCATAAAGAACAGAGTTTTTGTGATGACACACTGTCTTGCTATACACATCCCTGGTCACAGGAGGCATCAGAGAGGGGATTGCCACACAATCTACTCAGGAAGTTATTAGCAGGCAAAATAGCCCCTGAGGAACCCTAACCAGCCAGTGTAAGTTTGAACAGCCTTTGATCCATTCTGAATTATAGATGAATCCTTAATTAGCTCTATATATGAGGAAGCAGAAAGCAACTTGGAATTAATTTTGTTTTTTCTTTTCCTCGGTTGTGCTTTGCAAATTGTTGTAATATCTTTTTCAAAAAGATTAATTGGCTGCAGCATTCTACAGCAACTCCCTACGTTTGTGCCACAGATCAGTTTGGAGAAAAAGAAAAACACACCATATCTTCATTTTTTATTCCAGTCTTTTTTTTTTTTTTTTTTTAGCTCTATTTTCAGCTGTTTCTTTGAGAAGCTTCATGAAGTATAACTTAAGAGGACAGTTGTTTATAAAAGTATCCACCTTTATCTACCTAGTTCTTCAGTGGCCCATGACTAATTTGGGGTTTTACCACAGGTTTCCAGGTTGCAGGTTGACTTGTCCAAAATCTTAGAGCTAGTCAGCTCTAAAAATGTGAAGTGATTTTTTTAGTAGCAGCTCTGGCTTTCTGTTGTAGGTAATCATATATTACAATTCAGTAGAATTTGACTAAGATCAGTGGAATGTGGTTTGAAAATCTACAAATTAGTATCCGTTCATATCATTTGAGTACCATGAAGACAATCTAGCTGCATTAGCATGATATTGAGCCTACATTAATTAGTGCTGTTGAGAGATAAGATGATTAGTTCAACTACAAAACTGCATTAACACTGATATATACTCTTCAGCATCTGAGCTTACAGCTCCACATGATCTTGTACAAAACAGAGGATGTATGCCAGTTCATCATCATTGCCTAGAGACTTCACTGTGTCCTGCAGACATGGCCAGAGTAAATGCCAGGGACAACCTAAGACTTGAACTTCTGAAAAACTATGCAAAGATTTGAAGGTAATGCATAAATGCAACTAAAACTGAGGACAGAATAAATTCAAACATAAAAAGACCTATATGTGTTTATAGACAGATTATGCAGACAGAATTTATAGAGCAATTACACTAGAGAATTTAAAGGAATTAAATGAACAATATATAATTACGAAACAATGTATACATTTCTAAAATGCTTTCATTGAGAAAAGTTCCTGTCTGTACAAAACCACTTTTGCTTCAGGGAAAAAGACCAATGAATTTCAAGGTGAAATGAGAAATTACCTCTTTTTCTATTCCACAACAAATGATTCATTTAGTAAAATAAGTTAGTCTTCTTAAACTTACCTAAAGCACTGAATCTACTGAGCACAATTAAACTTTTTGTTCAATAAAATAAAAGCTCTCAAATTTAGGGTATATGCACTTCTTACCCATATTTTGAAAGCAGAAAATATCCATTGTTGATTAAAACAAATAATCTTATGATCAAACCTACAGTTTGAAAATGTATTGGGACAGGCTAAACTTTGTAAAATTATTTCTCTGTTACAAGAAAAAAAAAAAGGAATGGAATTAGATTTTTTTTCTAAAAAACTTGGCATCCCTGATATGACTCTGGTGCTTCAAAGGACAAGCCTGTGATACAACTAATGCTTTGAACATATATTCATGAACAAACGAGAGGAATTTAGAGTCCTTTTAAAGTGGGACATAGACAAGTCCTGAGAAAGGACCACATGATTATATGCATGTTCATAGCCTACCACAAACACAACAAGTTTGTCTTGGTAAACTATTAAACTTCTTTTGTTTGCATAAAAAATTTACCTTAGGCAAAACAGAACAAAATGTAATATTTTCTCCACAAACCAGGAAAATGTTTTGTTTTGCTTTGGTTTGGTTTTGTTTCCAACCAGGTTTATACAGAAAGAAAACATTCAACTTTGGGGCAATGTGAAGAATTTTTGTTTTATTAAATTAAAGAAAGACCGAATACCACCTGTGTGATTCTGTAATTACACTTGAAACAGCAGGAAAATCTGCTACTACTCATTGAACCTTGCTACTTTGGGAAGTTGAATAGATCATTCATTCTGTGGTTCAGAAGAGTCATTTCAAATCTGTGTACCACATGTAAAATTAGTTCTGACCTTGTCAGCCTCAAGCATGTCCTTCAGATATGGATCATTAAATTCAATCCTTAATGCTCCAGGGAAAAGAGCTAAAAATTGAGGTTTCCTTATATTGCATTCTATGATCTCTTAAGTAAAACTATAGATTGGCTTTGATTTTCCAAATGGAACCATCATTTAAATCCTTGACACATGAAAGCTGTGGTTGGTGTCTTTCTGAAGAAGTTAACTTTCTCAAAACAAATGCTAACCAATCAGTCTAGTCCATGCCTAATCTTTATCTTCATGGCAGTCCATGCGACAGGACAAGCTTAAACAGGCTGGTACGGTGGTATGAATAAGTCCTTTTTTCATTCCTTCTTGTGCACCTCGACTTAGTTCACCTCATGCTGCTGATGTGTAAAGAAGCTTGAGTGCCATCACAACCCTACTATAACTTATTCTTCTTTAATATACTAATATCACTTTTTCTCACAGAGATGAGTAACCCTCTCCAGGATGCTGAGCAAAAACAAACAAGAAGCAAAACAGAGCACTAGACACCTAATTGTTCACAGTCCTTGCAGTTAGCTGACTACCCTTCTTTAGGATCATTCTTTAGGATCATCTCCAAGACCGTAAAAGAGCTTTCTAACCCTCAGCAGCATGGATGCAGATCAATCCGTGATGTTTGGGCAGATGTTTACATCTGGGGGAATGTAGAGAAAGTATCCATATCCCCAGCTTTTGTCATGAAAAGTTAGCTTCTGGTTGAAGGTAGTCGTTGATCACAGCCAAGAAACAGGTACTGCCAAGAGATAAGTCTCCCAAAAGAGAGGCTCTTAACCACCCTGAGATAGGCATATAATATAATGCTCAAGATAAAAAACTGCCTGAAGGGGCCAGTCTTTCCTTACTAACTGTAAAGAGAACTTGTATTTGAGCAAGATATCCAATTTTCAGACAGTTAAATTGGACCTTACCAAAGAGGCTTTAAGGAGACACACTGACCCAAGGAGATGTAAACATCAAATACTTTAGTGTATCTAAAAAGATATTGTCCAAACCACTGATTAAAAGGTGTTTTTATAGCCTCAGTGACTGATGAGAGAAAAATGTCCAGAAGAAAATAGGATAAAAACTGTGTAGCTGGTCTGCTTCTAACTTGCTGTCTACTACACAGTCCTGGTAGAGTCTCTGCAGCTGAATATTCACCAGAACAACACGTTTGGGTTCCACCATGTTAAGCCAAGACACTTTCACATTTTTTTCTGTAAACATACTGCAACACTGGCATTTGACCTCTTTGGCATATCTTCCTGTGCAAACACACTTCACACTCTGCTATAGGTACCTTAACACAGTTGCTCCAATAGTTCAAGCCCACATGTTGCAGAGCTCTAATAATACTTCTCATCTTCCTGCATTCATGTACACACAAACAAAAACAAGATAGAAAAATAATTTGAAGTTCCAACCCCAAATCATGGCATTTTCAGCAGTAACTAGGAAAGTTCCATAGAGTATTACACTTTCACCACACCCAAGTTCAGTGGAGCAATGATAATATGCTTGGGGGTCGATTATGGATAGCCCCTGATGACAGAGAACCACTGCATTACAAAGTGACAGCTCCCTCTATGTCACTTTGTGACATCAGTAATATTTTGTGATAGTCTAAGCTAACAATCTCAGTAGTAAATTGGTTATTCAGTTGACTTACCTAGCCTCTGGTATTTACGCCAGCACAAACTCTGACCTTCAGTGGACCTAGAGCAGAGGTTGAATTTAGTTGTTGTGTTTAGTCTCTTTCCTGTAGGAGGGAGAAAATTTGTTTTGGCTTCTTCACGTTCATTTGTCTGGTCTAAGCTACCTGTATGCTAATCTACAATGGCAACTTTTTACTTTTTTTGAAATGAATATCTGGGAGTTTTAATTTTTTCACTAGTACGGAAACCAAATTTTTATACATTTTGTGTAAAAAGTAGATTCTACAGCATTAAAAAAATATAACAATTCTGGTAGATAAATTCTTATAAAGCTGAGATTTTTAAATACTCTTGGTGGATCATTATTACTACAGACAACTGAAAAAACAGTTAGGTAAGATCTGAAAAATGAGAGGGTCAATTTTAACAAGTACTACATGCAATGTAAAATTTGAAAAATACAGTATTTGGCTCTGCATCAGTGGGGCTGGAAGAATCATATGTTTCTATCCGCCCAATGAGAGCACATTGATTTATTCTATCATAAATCAAGACTCTTGCTGGGCTATGAATGAAGGATTTGTAAGGTTTTGGCCTTTAAAAGTGGTTTGGAGTGTAAAGGAGAGAACATGAGAGTTTGCAGTAAGGGAGGTAGAGAATCATGCTGGCCAATAAACACATAGAGCAAAAATAACTAGCATAAGAGGGCACAACCAAATAAAATTGCATTCATTTATGCCAGCATTTCATCTTACCCTTCAATATGGAAATGAAGGGAAAAGCCTGGCTCATCTATCTCAGTCACATAGTATCACAGACAATAGTATCATACAGTCTCTCACATGTATTTATCAAGACCTCTCCAACACATGGATGTACAGAAGTGTTGACCCTGAAATTCTAAAACCTTCGATCTGTAAACTGCTGTTCATGGGAATGCAGTATACTTGAGAGAGGACCCAACAGCATTAGAACATGGGATAATATTATAAGATATGAGTAAGATAATATGAAAAATATATGAACATTATCTTTAAAATTAATACTTTGCTCATATTTTAAAAGGGAAGCATTAACCTTTTCAAAAACATATTGGTTAATGTTTACTCTCTTCTATCACCCCATATCCCTTAATGATTATCACTCATTTCATAATTATATCTCATCACTCGGTCTGTAGATCCTAGCTAGGCCCTAATACAGAACAAAGCTTGAAATCCTCTGTTACACAAAGAGATCATCAGACATAGATTAGGTAATTTCCATTACAGAGAATTTGCAATTTAACTAAGAATGACTAAGGCTGATATTGCTCTTATGTCTTCCAGGTTTGCTATTGCTTCAATGCGAGTATAACACTCTTATTCCCCCTATCCACTTTAATTTTCAAAACACTTTCAGGAAAACACATTATTTTCCATGTCATAAGTACAAGATGAGGTTTATTTTTCCTCTCAGCGACAATATTTATAGTCCTTAAAGAATGATAATTGAAAGCATAGGGGGGATGTGTTTGGTTGGTTTGTTGTTTTTTTTTCCAGCAAAGTCTTGTTCAATCAATACAGAAAGGCCCAGATTTTAGAGCTGGATGGCAGTTTTCAGATTAAGATGTTGACTTACACAAATAACAGCAAAAAAAGTTACTTGTTCTTAGGATTTCATGATGGATTTTTCATTTTACACAATGAGATATAGAGGCCGGAGGCCACTGTTGGAGAACCCAGAAAAAACAAGTATGAAAAGCTGTGTACAATAAAAACGAATTTAAACTAGAGCAGATGCAGAGAAGGGAGATCTGGGAAAAAAAATCAAAGAAGTTAGAGCTTACCGTATGAAAGGAGACTAAAATGAGCAAGATTCGTTTAGTCTAGGAAAACAAATACTGAAAAGCGGTATGATTTTTTCTATATACAAGTAAAAGGTAAAACACAACTGGAGAAGAAACAGAAGAGAACTCTGGCACAGTGAGGAAGTAAATATGGTCACAAGTAGAATTATTTTGAAATTAGAATTAGATCTCTAACTATTCTAAGCAGAAGAACCTCTGAACTTAAACCAGAAGAGAGGTCCAGAATCAGCCTTAGCTCAGTTTGGTCCTGGAGCAATTTTGAGAGGGAGCTTGACTAAAAGAAGTCAAAATGAGTTATTAAATAGATGTAACTTTCAAGATGGCATTGCTGTTAAAGACTGAAATTGATGATGTCCAGAGGTCCCTTCTAGTGTAAATTATTTTAGTTTTTTGTACAGAATGGGTTGCCTGCTGAGTTAAGCATCTATACAAAATGTTCCTTCCTAACTCTCTTTGCTGGGTAAAAAAATGGCTGGATGGCCAGGCCCAAAGAGTTGATGGTGAATGGAGTTAAATCCAGTTGGCAGTCCATCGCAAGTGGTGTTTCTCAGGGCTCAGTACTAGTGTCAGTTCTGTTTAATACCTTTATCAGTGATCTGGAAAAGGGGATCAAGTGCACCTTCAGTAAGTTTGCAGACAACACCAAGTTGGGTGGGAGTGTTGATCTGCTTGCAGGTAGGAAAGCTCTATAGAGGGATCCAGATCAGCTGAATTGAACGGCTGAAGCCAATTGTACGGCCTTCAACAAGGTCAAGTGCCAGGTCCTGCACATGGGTGACAACAACTCCAGGCAACGCGACAGGCTTGGGGAAGAGTGGTTGGAAAGCTGCCTGACAGAAAGGGATTTGGAGGTGTTGATTGACAGTCAGCTGAATAGGATCCAGCAGTGTGACCAGGTGGCTAAAAAGGCCAACAGCATCCTGGCTTGTATCAGGAACAGCGTGGCCAGCAGGACTAGGGAAACGATTGTTCTCCTGTACTCATGAGGCCACAATTTGAATCCTGTGCTTGGTTTTGGGCCCCTCACTTTAGGAAAGACAGTTGAGGTGCTGGAGTGTGACAAAAGAAGAGCAATGAAGCCAGTGAAGGGTCTAGAGCATGAGTCTCATGAGGAGTGGCTCAGAGAATGAGGGTTGTTTGGAGAAAAAGAGGCTCAGGGGAGACTATCTGAAAGGAGGTGGTAGCAACACAGGTGTCAGTCTCTTCTCCCAAGTAATAAGTGATAGGACTAGAGGAAATGGCCTCAAGTTGTGCCAGGTGAGATTTAGATTGGAAAAATTTCTTCATTGAAAAGGTTGTCAAGCATTGGAACAACCTGCCCAGGGAAGTGGTGGAGTCACCATGCCTGGAGGTATTTGAAAGACATGTAGATGTGACACTTTGGGAGAAGTTTTAGTGGTGCACTTGGTAGTGTTAGGTTTACAGTTGGATTCAACGGTCTAAAAGGTCTTTTCCAACCTAAATTATTCTATGACTATGGTCTTATGAAAACATGTCCGTTTCCACTGAATTTTCCTAGCTCCCACCTGACAATAACCAGGCAGAGAAGACCTCCAGAACATATCTTAAAATCTGTGAGAATGCTGCCTCAAGCTAAGATTTTGCCATTCTCTTACATTTTAAGTATGTGCCTTAACTATCTCACTATAAACTTAATACTGACTTATCATCCAGTGATGAAGTCTACACCATGGCACAAGAATGCTGTGTTGTGTTGATGGAGCTTGTCTCCTAATTATTCAGAGTGAAAGACCTAGCAGAACACTCCTTGACTCCCTTTCCTCTGACATTTGATCATGACCCAGCTGCTATTTCTACCTACTGTAGCGGTTCAACATTAAATAAATAAAGTACTTACAACAAAAGGAGCTGGAATCCCTCTTCAAAATCAAATGGTGTGCACAGGATTGAAACATGACACTGAGAGACTTGCAAACAGACCCTATTCCATGAGGTGATATCATTTGCTATCATGTTATTATAATTATGCTTTGACAAATAACAATTACCTTCATTCAGACAGTAAAAAGGAGTTACAGATTCAACCTTATAATGCAATCTGTAGTAAAAGTTAATTGAACTACTTTCAGGCTCAGCTATCATCAATAAAATGTTTCAACTTGTACAGCTTAATATTCTCATCTTCAATTATATTTTAATGAGCTTCCAAAGTCAGATAATTTGTAATTGTATCTTCAACATTCATTTTGTTATAGGTATTTCCTTTCCCAGATGCTTAAAAAAAAAAAAATCTCAATCAGCAGGTTTCAGTAGAATTTTTTTTCTGTCACTGTTTTTTTCTCCCATTTTCACTCGGTTTCAGTTATAGGGATTCTGCCTGTGATGCATGACAAGGGCAATTATGAAGGGTCTGTAGACAAATATATGCTCTAAATGTGCTTTTCAGGTTCGGTTCTACATTTGCCATTCTGGTGGGCAATTTTGGAACAGAATTCAGGGACAAAGGAAAATATTAAAGACCATCAGAGTTTACTCTGAGAGATACAAGCATTATGGAAGGCAAACTGAAAAACTCTGAGCTTCTATCAAGGAGATATATGAAATCAGCCAACAGGGAATGTGAAACTGAGAAAGTTATCCTAAATCATATCTATACTCCAAAATCTAGACAAATCACAGCTGCAAGTTGTACGCTGGAAGAGTACAACACCCAAAATTAACTCCTGAATGTAAACATCTGAAAGCTTTCCTTGAAAGAGCTACTAGGACCTCATTCTTTTAATAAAAGATTCCAAGGCAGATAAAGATATTCATAAAACTGAAGTCATGAAGCTTCTTGCTCAAAAAGTGAGCTTTAGTTTCTTTCTCTGCTTGAAGAATGTCAGTCCATGATTCCTCCTTTCCAGATGAGCAGGAAAACCCACTGGAGCTGCTTATGCAGCAGAAAATAAAGGAGAAGGGAATGAGGTTCTGTGGAGGTGAGGAGCAGTGCTCTTTTTTCACTTTGCTGGTCCCAGCCAATGTAGAGAAAAGACAACAGAATTCACAAGGTCAGAAAAGGATTAGACAAGAATAAACACGACTATGGCTCTACAACGCAGTACCTAGAGCTGTGAAACATGTCAGAAATCCTGCGTCTCCAGTGCCAGCTGCTAAAAATTATTTTTACTTAATAGCAAATTTATTAAGAAGTTATGGAAGAGGCACTAGCCTGTCCCTTACCAGATGAGTGAATTAACCACAAGTTTCTTCCACCCTACACTAGGATAGAATTAGGGCAAAGGAAGAAAAAAAAAAAAGCTAAAAAATTGAAACAGCCTGGCACATACATCAGAAATCATATCAAGGATGTGATTCAGTTAGGCACACTTTAGTTCTTGGTACCATTTGAATCATTCTCATGCATCTTAGACTTTGAAATGGAGCTGGTAGACATGGTACAGGACAGATGGGAGACCCAGGCCTTCTGGAGAGTAACTGAAGCCCAGGCAGTTTATCATAGGATTCTTCAAATGGCACTGAAAATGCGTAAGAAGCGAACTGAATCAAGCCTTGAGTCTCTAGATTCAATAAATTTCTTTTCCTTCAATATGCTGCAATTCAAGAAAATGAGAGGCAACCTGTTGGCTGCCCTGAGCCTTGAGATGGGAAACCTGATGCATGCACCATGTGTTCCTCTGAGACAGCTGATGAAGAGACTAGAGACAAAAATAGATGGAAGGATTGGGAACAGAGACAATCTGGTGGGCCTGGAGAGCTTATAGAGAGGAAGAAAAAATTCAGAGAAAGGAAGCAGATGTCATTATTGCTCAGAATAACAAAATACACAAAGGAGGAATTTTTCTTGAGGGAGGCCAAAATCACCACATAAATTCATAAGGACCCAGACAGCATCAGATCTGATGTTGATAGCAGCAACACAGCTGCTCCCACTCACATCTAACAACGTGGCACTAAAAGGTACCAATGAAACCGCTTCCATCTCTTTAGTAATTTGTTCTTTTTCCTTGTTTTCTTAATCTCATGATATCTGAGGTTGTTCTCAGGATGATTTTGTGTCCATCTTCTCATGTACAGCATATATGTTCATGTTACTATAGACACTACTGCCTTTTCTAGAGACAGGAGGAATGTTGCTTGAGGCTCTAGAAGCAGCTTAGGAGGAATTAATTCAGAATTAACCAGTAGCAGAAACAGACACAATGTATGTCGCTCTTGGGATAAGAGACAAAGAAAACATTAAAAAGAGCATCAGAAAAACACACTGGTATCTGTCAGTACATGCAGTCCATTTCCCAAAGCACAGTTCTCTAGACACTCTGTTTTCCAAAAAAAACTTCGGATGTACTTCCCTTCTTTTTTTTTTTTTTTTTTAAAAAAAAGTTACTTTAATAATAAGTACTATTGTTGATTTTTTTTTTCTTCTTAATTCAGTGAGAATAAGTGGCAAACATTACTCACCAATAAACTATAGAATAAAAAATGTAAATCTCAGGGACACTTGGCAATTCATATCCCATTTATCAGAGGGTTGGTGCATTACAGGCAGCAGCAGACCTTAGAGAAGGTAGCCCTGCCATGTTAGTGACATTCCATTTTTCACTGTCTTTAAAAGGAAAAATATCAGAAGTACAAGCATTATCAACAAGTCAGTGTTACAGGACTTTGAACAAAACATTTTGCACTCTCTTCTACATTCAAGTTATGTACCACATTCACACTCCTTGTCTTTTAAAACTCTAAATGACTCTGTCAACATATTGTTTTCAATTCTCCTCTTTGACTTTGCCAGGCTGTACAATTCCCGCCTCTCCTGAGTTGGAAGTACTCTTTAGTTGAGTGATCTTCTGTTTCCTTCTCCTCCTTTTATCTTTGCATAATCTCACTTTCACTCTGCCTGCCCTACTTACAAATTTTTCCTCTTTATACATCAAACAGCTTCCATTGCACACTCAGATGCTTCCATTGTACACACATTCAGCTCACAAAATACTTTCGCAGCAATAGACCACCAGGTACAATTGAGTGTCCTCTACCTGTGGGCAATGCATCCATTCTGCAGAAGAAGCACGCTACGGTGACAGAGTCTCAGAGGGTGGCTCCGTGCAGAACTGAACAAGGATGCATTGCTTCCAAGGTTAGCTCAGTACATGTTTGCTTGGTTTTGGACACTGAGCTAAAAAGCCCTGCCAGGCTTGGGCTGGCTCCCCACAGAGTCATTCTCGCTTGTCCGTAGCATGCTCTCAAACACACTCTGCACTACCTATGTCATCCAAGGTCTCTCATCCCCAACCCTAGTACCCTGGATAATGAGTATGACAGTGTGATGTTTTGATCTTCTACCCATATCTTATCTATAAAGAAAGGCATGCATAATATATGTGGTGTATGTTTTCTTGCATTTGCATTGAGATGGAAACAGACCAAATAATCTTGTAGGCATTTTCCATTGCAACAGACTGAACACTATAACTGAAAAGGGGGGAAAGTGTTAGATATTTTGAGAAAATTTACATTTTCTTCATATGAATTTGAAAAGAACATTTAAAACCTTAGTTTTCTGATGATTTCTGTATTTTCCTATCAAGACACAGAGTCAGTATTCTAATTGCGAGGAGTGAATCACTCCCAAAATATGTTGCTATGTGCATATCTCTCAGGTGTAGTATAGCTGATGGGTTTTCTTATGGAAATATATTAGTCTTTGAAACATGTTGGCATGAAATATAACTGAGTTTTAGTTCTGAGATTAGGATCTGTTAATTCCTGAGGATCCAAAAATCATCATGACAGATTTATAACACAGAAAGTCTGAAGGAAATTTATCAAACATACTTAAACAGACTTTGAGTTACCTGCTGGCTAATTAGAAATGGCTCCAAAGCTGGCCACTGTAAAAGACTTCTCAGTAAATTGTTTTCAAACCCTAGGGCAGGTTGTAGTCATTATGTTTCCTTTACGCTATACACAAGATGGTCTTTGTTTAGTAGCCTGCATGTTACATGTATCCTTTCACGTTTTCCTTATGGTCCTATTTATTTATTTATTTGAATTTTTAGTGCTATGCTATTCCGTTATTGGGCCATGTGGACATTTTTAAAATGACTGATAGCTCTCTCTATCACTGCCCCCCATCTAAAAATCTGGTATTTCACCTTCTTTAGGGAAAATAACTAAATAAATAAAAATAACAAAAGAGAGAGAAATAAATACAAGAATACAAGGAAAGAGAGAAAGAGGCAAAGGGTGAGGTAAAGACAGAATGATGCAAGAAAGAGAAAGAAAATTACAAATCCACAAATCCATGGAACAGAAAACTGTATTAAAAAGGAAATAAATATACAGAAGATTAAAAATACAGCTGCATATATGACTGCTGACATTGCCGGAACGGTTTAGTAAGCCTACTTCTGTTTAAATTTTAGCATTTTCATAACTGCTAGATGATTTTTAACTTGTTCAAGTAATATACAAAGCTGCTTATAAATTAAGAGTGAAAATACATTCATTTAGACTGTAAAACCATAATGTTCTGATCAGAAATTGGCACTGCTGGTTCATATCAAATATGAGCCTTGCCAGATAAATTAAACAAGTCATCTTTAGAATAATTCCTTTAAATGCAATATAACAGCCCTTAAAAACAAAGCATTTATTCCTCTAATCACTAGCATCTCATTGATATATTCTTTTTTCAGATAAGGTTTCTGGTTAATTATAAGAGCATCTAAAGCAAATGTTGCATCTGTTTCAAAAAATACCTAATTATCACTGAAAAAAAATTAAAGCACAGCTAAGCATCATCAGGGAACAGAGAGGATATATATGTGCCTTGTAACCACAACTATGAAAAAAGCTTGCAGATCTGTGACATCATAAACTACTAATTATTTCCACATTTAGGAAAATATTAGAATTTATTAGGGTCTTTTCAAGATATGGAAAATATTCCACAAGTGAGGCAACTGTAATTCAGGGGAGGTGGACGCCAAAATGAATTATTAAGGTCATTTCTTCAAGAATGAATATAAATATTTTCCACATTTCACTACACCAGCTACAGTATATGCATGAATATACATACATCTTAAATGCTGGCATTCATGGGGTCTGTGCATATGTAATAGCTATCCTATCTATTTTAGGAATTTTGGCGGCACATGTTGCTTTGGCATCTAATTGCCTTTCACATTTATGTAAGCTTTAGGACTAAAAGAAATGTAGTATATGTTTTCCATGTTTGCTACAACAGTATTTAAACTGCAAACTGCATGCAGAGATTTTGGTAACTGCCATGACAAATCGATGTTGGTATATTCTGAATGTTTACATTATTAAAGATAAATGCCATAGAGAAAAGGGTGGGCCTGGAGCATTCCACAGTGATCTTATGTTTGCATTAAGAATCAAGTTAATTAATGTTTTATGAGGCTTGATCTTGACACTAGGTTTTTATAGAACTATACAAAACCACAATACCAGAATATATTTTTAGGACTTGTTCCTCTAAATAAAAGAACTAGTGATAGTGACAGAAAGCCACCCCACTGCAGTGTCTTTACTGTGATTACTATTTCCTTTTTCATCTATAACTGTGTTGGTTGGCCTGCTTACAAGTCCCAGCCCATGCTGTAACTTCTTACCATTTCCCCTCCTGTCCTGCCTTTCCCCGATAGGTAGGCAAACTCAGTTTGACTGTGGTCAGAAGAGGTTACACATTCAGATGAAGTGGCTCTTTGGAATGCAATAGCAGAAGCACAGGGACGAGTACAATGACAGTATCTTTAGCCACACAGTTTGATCCAAAAGAAGACACGTGAACAGATATTATTGTCTTCACTGCTCCATCTGCTTTCAGTGGATAAGATTGTTTCCATTCAGACTTCCACAGAACAGAGCCCAACATTCATGCACAGCAGTCAGTACAAGCAAGTTTTAGTAAGTAGCTAATATTGTTCAAAAAGGACAGAACTGACTCGTAAAAATATATTTCTTTGATGAACTGTCTTTCCAAAAATTTGAGCAAAGCATTTTAAAACACAGAGAGTCAGGTGGCAAAACAAAAGTTGTTACTATTATTTGCATTTATGTTCACCATTCTGTAGAGTTCAAATTAAATATCTGAACTCATCGATCATGCCTGTACAAATAAGTTAACCGTGCTCGGGACCATCTGTTAGCACCCAGTTCAACTGGGAGAGAGCAGCCTGTCTCCATACAAGTCAACTCTCACCCTCCCACGCAGGGAATACACATCAAAAATGCCTGCAGGGAATGGCTTCTGTCTGTGGTAACTCCTGAGCCACCATCTGGAACTTTTTTGAGGCTTCTTCATCCAACTCAGGCCAAAATTGTGCCTGCTGACAGTGCTAGAAATTGAAAAGTGTGGAAATTTTATTTTCTTCCCAGCACCCAGAGAACAAAGGCAGAATGAAGTTGTTTTCCTGAAAGGCACAAGAACCAGAAATGATGTCTATACAGTGTCTGAACTGGAAGTCGAGTGCATGCCCCAGTATGCTGCCGAGTGTGGCACCCCAGTGAGGACTCTGTCTCTCAAGGAGTGCCTGATGGCTCTTTCCTGTGCACACACAGGCATTTTCTCCCCCTGGCAAGAAAGATGTCACCGGAGGAGCAGAGAAGATGTACAGCAAGTAGAGGATGAGAATTAGGACACTTGAAAACAAAACAAAAAAAAATGGGTCTTTGAAGAGAGGAAGAAAGAGAGCAAAATTTGGCAAGAAGTGAAAACCCAGGATGGATTTTTACTTCTTTCTTTTCCTCTAAAAATCTAAAACCTTCAGCCTTGTACAAACCATGAACCTGCAGTAATAGCAGCTTTGTTGACTTTCCAGACAATCGGGCAGCAGAAAGTCACCTGATCCATCTGTGAGACCTGGTGAGAACCAGCAAATATAATAGGCTGCAAAACACCTGAAACTGCTGGCAACGCAAACACTTCCTGCCTAATTCTGTTGGACAACAGACACAAAGCCGACCCTGTAATTACATCCCACCCCGATCTACATTTGCAGCCATGTAATTAATACTTCCTCTGTAAAGCAATGGAATAATTTAGAGAGCAGATTTTCAACCTTAGTCTGGGAAAACTGAGAGAGTGTGAGCTCTGCTTGGGCATTTTAGCTACAGGGAAATGCTTTTCTGGTTCCATTTGCTCACAGAAACTGTAATTAGATGCTCAGAGCTCTCTTTGTGCTAGGGGAGAAGAAAATGATACTTCCTTCCTGTTTAAAAGCCACAGGCGAGAGCGAGTGAGGGGAGCTTTTACTTATTCAGGGGACTTTATGAGAGTGATAAATGTAGATGGCCCTGCAGACTCAGCCAGCTGAGAAAGTGTTGTGTTGTCCCACACAAGGGAACATTTAGGTTATTGTTGTGGAGTTAAAATGTTTCTTCTCATAAATCATTGTGGTTTTACAGTAAGCATAACAAAAGCCTATATAGATCCTATGCAGCAAACAAACACTTTTCTGTTTTTTATCATGCTAACCCCCCAATAAACTTCCACAGAATTGGCTTTTTATCTGCTCCATATTTTCCTCTCTCATTATATTATATACAGAAGGAAAAAAAAAAAAAAAATCACAAAAGTGAGGCTTCTAGGGTCCTTCAAAAAGAAAAACTAAACAGAAAGAAGTCTGGAAGTCAGCAGTACTGGAATTGAAGAGGAAGGTAAGGATCCTCAGGATCATAATTTTGGGCTTAGGTATTGAAATTCTACCTCACTCCCACTTTAGATGGAGAATGTCAGGCCCAAGAACATGTCCTGGCAAATAATGACTACAGATAGCCTCATTGCTGTGTTTACACAGCAGTGAAGTAGCAGTCACTTTTGCACATGGATTACCTGCTCAAGCAATAAGCATGTAGTTGTGTTTTAACTCTACCAATACCTACAAAGTGTGACGTGGGGGAAAGCTGGGGTATAATTGGAACTTCACAGTTCATTAAAAATAAATCAATATTTAAATATATGGAACAGTCCCCAGTACAATTCCTTCCATGTGTTTTAAGTGCTTTGGTGACAATGTCACTCTTGCAGTATCAAAAAGGTATGACTGACAGCTGCCTTTTTTGGAGGATCTCCACTTTCCATAGGGGCACAGGGGATACACAACTGGCCTGAATTCAGGTTTTTCATTCCAAGGGTAATGGAAGTCCACTGGGAGGTTCTTGAAGCTTTCTAGTCTTCAAGTTGTTCCTGAAATAAAGATACAGTTTTTGTATTTTCTAACATATAAAGTTAGTGGGTAAAGGCACAATCCAGTACTTCACAGTATCCCATACAGTGCACCTTCAACCAGACTCAGGTATCTAGGTCCCAGAGCACTCTCCAAAAATCCTTGGCTAAGTGCACAAGAAGCACTTACTCCAAAGTCTAAGTATCCTGTTATTGCACATACCTAAAGAGGACATATTCTTGCCTGATCCTGGCAGCTGAGTACCTACTCAGCTCTTTGAATTTACAAACTAGGCAGGTCTTTACTACTAAAAGGACACAGTTTTCTCCCTGTGCTAAGATCACAGCCAACACTTACCCACAGAACTGTATTGATTTCGAAACATAGCCAGGAAAGGATATGGTTTCTACAGATTTTAATACTTTATGATGAAAGCAGTTGCCCAGGAAGCAGAAGGTCTGGCTTCACATCTCCCCCCAGCCTGCAGGACTTTATTTGGTAGGCATTCTACCACAAAATCATGCAGCAGCTGGGAGATATGTGATCCACTTGTTCAGCTGAAGCTGTATATCTCTGCAGACAGCAATGAAAATATCACTGAGTAAGAGCAGTCTCACTCTGTAGCCTATTGATTAGATCACTCTCCTCCATCTGATTCCTGAAAGCAAAACAAAACACAGAAAATTCTGTTGAACTTTGCATTAAAAACCTGTAACCTCACTCAACAGTCTAAATTTGTATTTTCGTAAGAGAAGCAGGGAGACAAACGCATCCTATTTCTTTGGTTGCATTTGGCTAAAATCCTAAATTAGCTTTTAGTGATATTATTGATTCAAGAGAAATAATTCTACTGTATTAAAATTACCTTCCTGGCCTAAATTGAGAGCCATCCCTTGTGGAAATTATTGTATCAGAAGAGACTGCCTACAAGAAATTGTCATTACTCAACTGATACATCTAATATCAGGAATCTAGTACCACTGTGTTCATAAGTCTGTTTTTCAAAAAGCGGATACAAAGAAATACTTACATATTTATCCTGCTTGGTAGAAGGATACACATGAAGTATTATTTTTTCTCTATGTACTTCAACATGAATTTTAAATATGCAGTAAGGTAACTAAGTATTCGTAAAGTAATAAGTAGCACAGGCTTTCAGCATCCGTTCAGTGTATTAGCATCTAAAGTCAGCACATTAAAGGTCTACTACAAGTGAAAGGGATTCACCTTCAATCTTTTTAAATTTTGCATGGAGTTTTCATGGCAGGCTCAGTAATACCACATTCACATCTCTCCTAGTGAGCTCATTTTAATGTTTGATTTAAAAAATAAAGCATCTGAGACAATAAAGATGACCTGGTTTGGAGCTTTTGCTCAATACAGTCTGAAAAATATATTTGCACAGGTTTCAGTGGAGTTTGACTAACAATATATTTCAAGGCTGTCAAGAAAAACTTGGGCTCTCAAGCTTCCGCAAGACAGGGGAGATCCTTTGGCCATGATGTCCATGTCAGTATTTCTTGGCCCTTTCACTGGCCTTTCCCTCTACCTCCTTTTCTTACCTTCCAGATTCAAGAAAAAATGATAATTTTCCGTTGTTGGAAATGTTGTATTCAAAAATGTTAACTATGACAGACAAAAAAGTAAGGATGGCATGTATTTTTTAACATTTTTAAGATCCAAATATATGTGATCCACTTCTCAAAAACAACTATGGACATTTCCTTATCAAAGAATAGGTACTGTGAATGTAAAAGCAACTTACCTGTTACTCTCAGAATTTTAAAGGACAGAATGTGAAGTAACGAAAAAAATGTAATATCATTCAATAAGGTAAATGTAAATTTTACTTAGTTTCTTACTTTAAGATTGTTGGCTTTCATCTTTACTTCCTAGCCACATGTCATATGCAAGCCCTTGATTTTTAAAAGAGATTTTAACTAAACATGGACAAGGGAATTCACAAAATGATACTGACACCACAGAACACTTCTCATCCTCTGCTGTGGAAAAAATATAAATTATAAGTGGTTGAAACATCTGATTGTGCATTCACAGAAGTTGCTTCCATTTTAATGTTTTCAGGATGAAAATTAATGACCATGTTTCCTTCATTAGCAAAAAGGAATATTTAGCAATTTCTTCCACAAAGTATTTTTCTGAGTTACAACATAGCACATGTAAAAAGGAATGTCTTTCTTTCTTTATTTTTCAATGAAGGTGTTGCATAATCAGAGTAAAACTGATTACTATTGGGGGAAGGCATAGTTTTAGCACATATGATACACAGATGATGTGTAGTTCAATACTGTGTGCTGGAGCACTTGCTACAGAATTCATTTATATCTGAAAACGGAGAGTGGATGTTTGGACTCTTGATCTCTGTTCCGAATAGTACTACTTTTTTCAAGGGTATAAATTCAGATTAGAAATCTTGAAAATACTGTCACAAATCTGTTTCCATGTGTAATTATGACCTTAGTAAGAGAAGGTCTTTGTTTCTACAATACTCCCCTTTTCTGAAATCTTAGTTTGCATGGAGAGAACAGAAAAAGTAGAAAGAGTGCTATATGGCAGTGTTTTTAAAATCAACATCTTATTGAAAGGTAAAAGGGAATAATAATTCAGTTTATTTGTGCTATGAAACATGTTTTCAAAATCTCTAAGGTGAAGATAAGCAACACAGTGAGGACCAGAGACTCATGTAAACATTTGCCATCTCATTCATAATCCACAGAAGCCCCCTGTAGCCACTAAAGTAATTGCTTATGTGGAAAATAAGTATTAGGAAAGTATCACTAATGTAAGTTAGCTGCTGAAAGCAAGGAGAACTAGCACAGTGTAACCAGCCAGCTGTCCACATGCTATAGTTGGAAATGCACTAACTTAGAATAATATTTCATAGTATGAGTTATATGTTTGCACTGGTTCTCTATGTGGGACAGATGGAGCGTTGTCTTCTATGAGCAGTTTGATTAGCTCTTTCACTGTATTACTTCATTGCATAAGTCTCACTGAAACACGAGAAACTATAGTACCACTGAATTTGTTGGAACAGAAAAATACTGCATTGTAATGATGTGCAAAAAAAATTTCCTCCCAGAGCATTCTTTAGAAAAGCATCAGAGACTAGCAAGGGCAAGATAAACCAAATGAAGAATTTGTCACACTTCTCTTCCTTTGAAATAAATAACAGATTTTGTCTGCACGTGTCATGGTCACCCTGAATTCCATGGAAATCTGATAAGAAATGCAGACCCATATCTGCAGAAGATCTTCATACTTCTAAAGGAAGCCCAGCATCATGCTGATCCATGGCCAAAATATTTCAGACAGACCTGTGCTTCCAGGGCTTTGGCAAGCCACATTATGGCCCTGGTGACTGTCTTTATCACATCTGTGGCATCCAAAATACATGGTTTCTCCTTCAAAATATGTTTCTTTTCAATAGATTTATTAGAGCCCTGTTCCCTCGAGATTTTAACCCTTCCATCCCCTAGTGTGTTCATGCCCACCACTGGACCTATAGTGTTCTTCTAAAGGAAGTGGCAAATATACTGTTAAAATGGGACAAGTTTGGGGTTCAGTAAATAGTACCAATAAAGTGGTTAAAGAATCAGGTATTGTCAAACATAAGGCAAACCTTAACACCTGGTACCTAACATAATGCATTCTTGCCATTACTCCGCCATTTGACAGGAACCCAGCTCTCATCTCACAGAAGTATTGCTGACGCTGTTAAATACATCTGAATGGATTTAAACCCCTGTATACTCAATAAAATCTGTACAGTTAGGGTTCATATAAGATGTCCACAGGTTTTTTAGTCATCTTATCTTTGGCACATCTTCTATGTGCCTAAACAAAAGGAGAGGGCTTCCTGGGAAGCAGGTAACTCTATCCCATACATGAGATGGAAATTCATTGTGGAAAGAAATGCAGTTTTAAAAGAAAATTATTTTCCTTTGCTGCCTCTGTCACCTCATCCCCCTTACCCCTAGCTCATAACTTAAGAGGCAGATTGCAAAGTACACAGTCTTGAAAGAAACAAAGGCTTTTTTCCAACAACTTCTGCAAAAGAATCTGATTTAAATCAACAATGAAAAAGAATTTCTTGATTAAACAGGTGATATTAATTAAATTCTTGCCAGTTTATTTTTCATCTGACATTGTGTATATGATCATCTTAATGCTTAGAGAAATAATTCCTCTCATCAACTCGTCTCATCCATCTGGCAACTCGTCTCTATTATGTTCTCAGTCCGGTTGAAGTGAACATGTTCTACCATTTACATTAGAGCCAATTCCTTGCATGAGCACCAACCACCATGGGCACTGAGAGAGCTAACTTCCACTCCTTCTTCTGGCTACCTGTTCAACATTGTGGTTACAAATCACAAAATAACTGGGATGAAGAATTTGACTATTACCTGCAAGCCAACCCACTGCTACAACACACACTGTATTCACACAGAGGGAACTGCCATGATGCTTGCAAAGTCAAGGACAGGACTAGAACTGCAAATACATACAGCAAAATATCTGTCTTGGTGCAAAAATGTCCAGGAAACTACACAGAATTTTAAAGTATTGAAATGGCAGAAAGAGGAAGACTAACTTGAATCATGGGGTGGTGAGAAGCATAGCTGTCCCAGACTAGAAGAGATAGAACCCTTGAGGATCCTGGCAAGAGCAGAAGGCCAAGCTAGGTGCTCTGAATGGTCTCCTTGACCTATCTGCACTGATTCTGGAAGAATCACTGGCAAATCACTAATTTAGGCACATAAATGAGGCACTAACAATTAAGTGTATAGAGTGCTCTGAAGTCCAGTACTGAGTGGTAGGTCTTATACTAATGTTGTTTATTTTCTTTTTATTTTGCACTGTTTGATCTCTCTCCTTTCTGAATTTAAATTGGGATGTAAAGCATGAGTGTAATATTTTTAACTTTCTGTGCTTGTGCCTGATGACACTGGTGGAATCTGTTATTCCTTAGTCTATGTTTCTCTTTCCAACATATGCCAAGCTCCAATCTCTGTAACTCTACAAGTCACTGTCCTTTTAAGGGCAGGCATACCGTCTGCAATGAAATCTATTGTGTACTCTGACTCCTATGGCTTGTGAAATTACCCGTGTTTATGACACTCATAACAGCAGCAGATGAAGCTGAAGTTGGACGTGGAATGTAAGTGTGCCAGATGTCCCAATTTTCATGGGACATTCCCACATTTAAATAAAACTCCCACATCCTGTTGACAGAAACCATTGTCCCAAGACCTGCATATGCAGCATCCTCCTCCCCTTGCTTTCAGGGTGGGAGTGATACATGTGGTGCTTCCCCCTCACCCCCCACCCTGGGAGTGTCTCAGATTCCTGCAGCTGCAGCACCTGCAGGGAATAACAGAGAGGAGATTTGGGAGAGAGGGGGAAGGAGGCAGCACAGAAGACAGCGGAGAAGAGAAAATCAGGCAAAGAAAGAAGAGAAGCAGTTTAGGAAGATCAGCAGGAAAAAAAAAAAAAAAGAGAGAGGAAGGAAAAGGGTGAGGAAATTGAGAGAAACAAGATTTTTTTCTAAAAGCAAGAGTAACTTAAATGACTTAACAAAAGTAGGAGGACAAGGGGAAAAGAGTGAGAAGGAGAATAAAGAAGAGGTGAAGGAACATACAAGTACAGTGGAAAAGAGGGGAAAGAAGGTGGGAAGAGATAAAGAAAAAGAGAGAAAAATCAAACGACAAAATGCCAAACAGAAAGACAAAGAAAGAAAAATGAAGGCTGTCCCCTTCTTTCCACACTCACTTCTTTACACCTTTTTTGCAGAGACTGCACACAACTTTTTGCTGGAGCAGCGGGAGTGGGGAGCTGCCAGGGACACACATGAGAGCACAGAGCAACCCTGCACAGCACAGGAATTGCCACGAACTCCCAGGGCTGCCTTACAAGCAGCTGCTATTGGAACAGCTATACAGGGTAATGATTTCTTTCCAGATTCTGCTGGATAACAGAAGAGTGAGAGGGGGATTGGATGGGAGGCTGAAACTGAAGGTGCAAAGAAAGGCCAGCCAAATTTTGGAGTATATGTTGTGCGACCATCCAGCCCCTTGTGTTGACATGACTGAGTGCAGCTCTTCCCCTGGGTTCCCATAGGCTTCTCTATTGTGTAATAATCATCATTTCTTGACATATTTGAAAAAGCATCTTTTGCTTTCTTATTGTCAGTTCAATTGTCTCTCCCCAAGAGAATCCCAGGGAGCAGATACAGTTTTCTGGAATCCCACCTGCTTTACTTAATGGAATTTCCTACACTTACTCCTTCCCAAAGCAAAGAATTTACCCCTGAGAGAAAGAGAGATGTGGATTGAGGAAAAACCCTTGGCTCTGTATGGAAACTGGATTTCATCTTTGCAGATGCAGTACACACCAGTGCAAGGCTGTCAGCCCCACAGACTTACCAGTATTCCTCAAACATCCTTATTAAAAGAGCGCCAGCTGGGCTACAGAGAGCAGCTGTTACTTAAGAGGAATTTCAACTCCTCAGTTCAGTCTGGGGAAAATAAGAAGAATATGGGATGTGGTATAGTCAAGAATGAATGTGAAATATTTAATATTTACACACTTCTAATTAGGGCAAAGAAATGGTTTTGATAGTTGTACTAGAGTTCAAGGTCAAGTTTGCACACCCATGTGGTCAGCTGCATCCATTCTGACTGCCTGGGGCAAAGGCCAGTGGCAAACCTTGTTCCCTCTTTCCTGTCTCCCACCTTACAAAGCCTGAAATTCTCTGACCAGAGAGCCAGCTGACTTTTTGCAGGCTAGAGTCTGAGACAAGTGTGTGGGCAGGCTATGTGACAGTGGAGCTGCAATCCAAAACCAGGCTTGATCCCCAAACTTCCAAGATGCTTTAGACATGCCCAATTCTTTTTGTATACCCTGATACATGGGGATGGATTAATTTGTAAATTTGTGTTTCTGTCAGTAGTCCCCTTCATGGACTAAGCTGAAGTCTATCCTCTTCATCTGTGAATTCCAGGACATGCCTGCTAAGCAATATTTAAAAATCACCTTCCCTCACAGGTTTGGCTAAGTCAGCTTGCACAAAAGAAAAGCAACATTAGGTGCTTGCCACCACATATAACTCAGCTACAGTGAGACCGCATGGTGCAGAGCATATATAAGAAAAGCATCATAATTTTTGTAATGAAAAAGTTGGATTTTGTGAAAGTAGTCAATATATTTGCATGTCATCTGTGAAAAGAGGTTTAAAGGTTTATTGTGCAACCTCAAAATTGAGCTCTTCTCAAATTTGTTCCAAATTTTTCAACATCTTACTTGAATTTAGGATGCAAGAGAGACTGCATTTTCTTCCAGTTGAATTACTGCACTACACAGAACACATATTAAATGCTGTTCTGTGGAATATCTGTGCATTTGTCTTGTCAACTGTAACACAACATGAGGAACCAATGTTCAGCTGATATCTATCATGACACTAAAGCATGAATAGCTCTTACTCCAAGGACAGTGGTGTCCATCCCATCCAGAACTGTACACTCTTTGATAAAATCTTTCTGGTTTTTGGTTTTGGTTTGATTGGGTGGGTAGGGAGTTTTGTGCTTTTTTCTTTTCTTTCTTTACAGAACCACAGAATGTTAGGGATTGGAAGGGACCTTGAACGATCATCTAGTCCAATCCCCCTGCTGGAGCAGGAACACCTAGATGAGGTTACACAGGAATGCGTCCAGGTGGGTTTCGAATGTCTCCAGACAAGGAAACTCCACAACCCCCCTGCACAGCCTGTTCCAGTGTTCTGTCACCCTCAAAGTACAGAAGTTTCTTCTCATATTTAAGTGGAACCTCTTGTGTTATAGTTTGTACCTATTGCCCCTTGTCCTATCATTGGTTGTCACTGAGAAGAGCCTGGCTCCATCCTTGTGACTCTCACCCGTTACATATCTGTAAACATTAATGAGGTCACCCTTCAGTCTCCCTTCTCCAAACTAAAAAGACACAGCTCCCTCTGCCCTTCCTCATGAGGGAGATGCTCCACTCCCTTAATCATCTTTGTGGCTCTGTGCTGGAGTCTCTCCAGCAGTTCCCTGTCCTTCTTGAACTGAGGGGCCCAGAACTGGACACAATATTCCAGATGCAGTCCCTCCAGGGCAGAGTAGAGGAGGAGGAGAACCTCTCTCGACATACTAATCACCCTCCTTCTAATACACCCCAGGATGCCATTGGCCTTCCTGGCCACAAGGGCACAGTGCTGGCTCATGGTCATCCTGCTGTCCAGCTGGACCCTCAGGTCCCTTTCCCCTACACTGCTCTCTAATAGGTTGCTCCCCAACTTATACTGGAACCTGGGGTTGCTCCTGCCCAGATGTAAGACTTGACCTTGTTATATTTCATTAAATTTTTTCCTGCCCAACTCTCCAGCCTGTCCAGGTCTCGCTGGATGGCAGCACAGCCTTCTGGTGTGTCAGCCACTCCTCCCAGCTTGGTGTCATCAGCAAACTTGCTGATAGTATTCTCTAGTCCCTCATCCAAGTCTTTGATTAATATATTAAATAAAACTGGTCCCAGTACCAACCCTTGAAGCACTGCACTAGATACAGGCCTCCAGCTAGACTCTGTCCCATTGACCACAACTCTCTGGCTTCTTTCCTTCAGCCAGTTCACAGTCCACCTCACTACCCGATTGTCCAGACCACACTTCCTCAGTTTAGCTGTGAGGATGCTGTGGGAGACTGTGTCAAATGCGTTACTGAAATCAAGATAGACCACATCCACTGCTTTGCTAGCATCTATACACCTCATTATGTCCTCATAAAAGGCTATGAATTTGGTTAAGTATGACTTCCCCTTGGTGAAGCCATATTGACTGCCCCTAATGACCCTTCTATCCTTGATATGCATTGAGATGATGCCAAGGATAAGTTGTTCTATTCACCTTTCCAAGGATAGAGGTGAAGCTGATCAGTCTATAGTTACCTGGGTCCTCCTTCTTGCCCTTTTTGAAGACTGAAGTGACATTTGCTTTCCTCCAGTCCTCAGGCACCTCTCCTGTTTCCCACGACTTAGCAAAGATGATGGAGAGTGGTCTAGCAATGACTTCAGCCAGCTTCTTCAGCACCCGCAGGTGCATCCCATCTGGACCCATGGATTTATAGATGTCCAGATTGCTTAATTGGTCCCTAACCCAGTCCTCATCAACTGAGGCAAACTCCTCCATTGTCCTGACTTCCTTTGGGGCCTCAGGGGTATGGGGCTCCTCAGAACAGCCTCCGGCAGAGTAGACAAAAACAAAGAAGACATTCAGTAATTCTGCCTTCTCTATATCTTCTGTCACCAGGGCACCCACCCCATTAATCAGTGGGCCTACATTGTCTTTAGTGTTAGTTTTATCTGCCATGTATTTGAAGAAACTCTTTCTGTTGTCCTTGACCCCTCTTGCCAGGTTTAATTCTAAGGAGGCCTTAGCTTTCCTAGTTGCCTCCCTACACCCTCTGACAACAGCCTTATATTCTTCCTGTCGAGGGTTAAGATTGCGGGGTGACAATAAAACCCTGGCAGATGTATTGTTAACCTCCTCTCCCCACCCCGCTTCCCCCTTTCACCCCTCCCTCTCCCCCCTTCCACTCAGCACAGGCGATCGGGAGGGAAAGAAGAACAGAGAGAAGAGAGTTGGAAAAAATTAAAGATGTTTTACTGATGCTACTAATAAGAATAGAGAAAATAATACAAAATATACAAAACCAATCTTGAAAGTCTCAGCAACTGCAGAGCCGGCACCCAAAGTCCTGGATTAGACTCTGCAGCCAACCGGAGCTGGATTCAGTCTCTCACTAGGCCTCAGTTCACAGGGACGACTAGCCAGGTCCTCTCCTAATGTCGGCCATAAGGAAAAAGGAAAAAAAAGGCAAAAGGGAAAAAGCGACGAGATCCTTGTGATCTCCCACTTTTATATGAAGTATTCACGTGAATGGAATGTTATACACAGTTGGTCAGTTTCTTAGTCACTTGTTTCTCGTCGCCCCTCTCACGAGATGTCCATCCATGCTTATCAATAAGTTTGCATTCCATTGCTAGGTTTACCAAAACATGTGTCTGGTTCTCCAGGAAAATGCAGTTAATATGAAGGCTTTAGCTGACAGGCAAAATTCACTGAAAGAGAAACTTGTTTTTAACAAAACCAGGACACTTCCCAAGTGGCCAGTCCCTCCTTCCATGATCTGTAAACTCTCCTCTTCCACTTGAGCTTACCCAGCAGTTCCCTGTTTAACCATGCAGGTCTCCTGGCTCCCTTCCTTGACTTCCTACATGTCGGGATGCTGTGATCTTGAGCTTGGAGGAAGCAATCTCTGAATGCTAAGCAACTATCTTGGGCCCCTTTACCTTCAAGTACTGTTGCCCACAGGATTTCCCCCAGCAATTGCTTGAAAAGGCCACAGTTTGCCCTGCTGAAGTCCAGCCTTGCGATTCTGCTTGGTATTCTGTTCCTGCCACATGAGATCCTGAACTCCACCATCTCATGGTCACTGCAGCCAAGGCAGCCCTCAACCTTTACTGCTCCAACCAGACCCTCCTTGTTAGTGAGGATGAGATCACAGCAGTGGTCCTCTTCTAGTTGGTTCATCCACCATTTGCATCAGGAAGTTATCATCAATGCACTGGAGGAACCTCCTGGACTGTGGCTGGCTGGCTGAATGGTCCTTCCAGCAAACATCAGGGTACTTAAAGTCCCCCACGACAACCAGGGACTGTGACTGCGAGGCCGGTCTCAGCTGCCTGTAGAAGGACTTGTCAACTTCCTCATCCTGATCTGGTGGCCTGTAACAGACGCCCACAACAGTATCACCCCTGCCAGCCTGCCCTTTAATTCTCACCCACAGACTCTCAACTCGCTCCTCATCAGTCCCTGGACAGTACTCAATACATTGTAGTTGCTCTCTCATGTAAGGAGCAATTCCACCACCTCACCTTTCTGGTCTGTCTTTCCTGAGAAGGACATAGCTATGCATGACCACATTCCAGTCCTGTGAACTGTCCTACCTTGTCTCTATAATTGCCACCAGGTCATAATCTCCTGCCAGAACACAGGTTTCTAACTCCTCTTGCTTATTCCCCATGCTGCATGCATTGGTGTACAGGCATTTCAGAGAGCGAGCTGAGCACACTGATTTCACGCTAGCGGTATAGGAGTCCTCCCAGTCCTCATCAAGTCTAGAGTGCTGCCCCACTGGTGCAAGCCCATCTACAACCCCATCCCCCTTCAAATTTAGTTTAAAGCTCTCCAAATGAGCCCAGCTAATTCCTGTCCCAGCATCCTTTTACCCTTGTGAGACAAACCTTTCTGACATAACACTGTCTGGACTGGTGTCTTATAAAACCAGCCATTATCAAAAAATCCAAAGCCCTGCCTGTAGCACCAGTCTTGTAGCAAATCATTTATGGACTGAATTCTTCTATTACATCCCATGTTGTCACCCGAAAATGAAAGAAGGGAAGAGAAAATAACTTGCACCCCAGACTCTTTCACCAACCGTCCCAAAGCCTTGAAATCTTTCTTTCTTCCCCTCAGACTATGGGGTGCATCTTCCTCCCCACCTGTTTGGAAGATCAGTAATGGGTAGTAGTCTTTGGGCAAACTCATTTGGCACAAGTGCTTGCACTAACCCAGTACCACAACAAGCCAGAAAATGAGCATATAACAGAACAGGAAATGCACTGCACATTCATGGTAGCTCCCAGCGAGGATTCCCCTGGGTGTCCACAGTCTTACAGAAACTGATTTGTGGGAACACAGGCTAAACACAAAAGTAATGCATTGGAGAAGAACAGGTCTCAACACACTTCTTATCCTTTGGTTTCATTTCTAGCAGAGTGGTTACATTTGACTGCTTAACTTTGCTTCATCTCTCCTTTTCCTAAAAAAGCTGAATAAGGTAGATTTTGTTATTGAAAAACAAGTTTAGTAAAAAATGTTACAGAGTTCACCTGCTTTCACAGAATGGTTTATAGTGGGCACCTTGCCAGCTCTCCTTAAGCTCACAGTGACAAGCATGTGATGACTTGGGATAGCTGGATACAAAGAGTGATGCAAAAGAAAATGTTACAGGGTCCTCTACAAGGCAATGAACACTTTTCTCTTTTCTAATAGATAACATTAAATACTCTTATCTTGTTAGTATCCTTTGAATAATACTTAATTTATATTGTTCCTGTTTTGCATAATATTATTCTCTTAAACTTCCATTGTGTTTTATGTGCATGGGCATAGACATATCACAGACACACACATGATTTTCTGCTCACATCCCTACCACCTAGAAAGCTACCACTACAAAGAAGTATTATTTTCCACATGGCTTTGACTGCCTTTTTCACCCATGCATTCTTTGTTCATAAGCACATGCTGTCAGTCAGTTTAGATGACATTATTTAAGAGAACCTTTGTTTACAAGCATCCCAGGTTGCACTTTATTAGCAATCTGTCACTGAAGTGATTTGCCTTTTCAACAGCTTTTTTTTTCATCATCTACAACAATTGCCAAAAGGAAACTATATTTTGTTTAAGATCACAAGTCTTAAATCTTAATCTTAATTTGCCAACATCAAGTGACAATGAACTTGGATCTCTGCGACATTGTTTTAGGAATATTTACACTCCCGCTCACAGATACATTTTGTAATCTGTTGACTAGATTTCAGTGTGGTTAGTATTGTCTCTCCTGATTTTCCTATATTGCAGTTTTTCAGATCTCAGCTGAAACAATGACAAATACAGTACAAACATAAATTTTTGTCAGAATAGTCAGCCTGAAAAAGCAGGCCTACACGCACATTGAAAAATGATCTATGTTCCTCAAGTATGTTGACTGGAATTAATTATGCAAATATCCCTTATATTCTGTAGTGGCTGCTTCACCCATGAGCCTCTTGTTCAGAATCAGTATTAAGATTTAGTTACGTGGGTGATAAATTTTCTCTTTTAAAATATTAGAACAACATTATCTTTTTTCAACACCATGGAAAGTCCCCCATTTTCTGAACCTTCTTTAAAATCAACATGTATGTCTCAAAGAGCTCATCTGCCAACTCCTTTAGTACTCTTGTCTACAGGTTATACAACCTACTGAACCTAAAAATGCTTCAGTCTTAATTTTGCCATTTAATGTCTGCTCCAGCTACTGATAAAAAAGAATGTACTTAATTAGCATTGCAAGATACGAAAAATTTTTTCTACTACAAATACAGAATATTATCTTTTACTGAATACCTCTGACTTCTTTATGCAACTGAGGACAAACTTTTATTAAATACCCTTGCCTTTTCTGAATGGCTATGATAATTATTGTCCCATATAGGACATATATCATAGCTAAGGTTATTTCTTATAATGTAAATAATTCCTATCATTTCATTATACAAATGAGGAATGTCTTTTTCTACATTATTGTATAGCTTTAGCTTACCTTATCCAGTCTGTAATGCTTTGCTTTGATTTTATATATTGGTCTCACCCATTTTTTAACATTTTCTTTCCACTGCACATTTCTAACCTAGCTTTCAATAAAATAAGTTATCTTTTGTGGTTATAAAATTGGGCTTTGAAGTCACAGGATCTAACAAACGACCCATTAATAGTGGTTTTTTTTCCTTCAATATTGCAAGCAGTTCCTTTCAGCTTTGGGAAGTTAGCTTTCAAAAGAGCCAGATATTTTCATCACTCACCTGGGTCATTCTTTGGCTACTTATAAAATATGAACCAGATTCTTAATAATTGTGTTAAGAAAATATCAGTTTATAGTTCAGTGATTAATTCACCATTTTCTAGCTTAATGAGATTTTAACATGAAGTAACTGCAGTCAGTTCTACACTTCTCACTCTTTTGTTTCTGCAACTTTCAGGTATTCCTGGAGCAATGCACTGGTGACTTCATGAGATCTCAAGGCTCCCTCCCCAGATGACTAAAATCCCACATGATAATGTATCATTCTTTTGACATATTATTGGAAGCTGTTTGAGGACCTGCTAATGTTGTTAGCTAAGCTGATGACATAGATATCTATTCCAAACCAGTACTTAATTTTGTGAATTATCAGTGAAAACTTTGACTCAAAAGCACAGAACAACTTTCACTTGATAACGATTCACTTGTTTCAGATTTTGCCTAATTGATTTTGAAAATGAGATTATTAGAATAAAATTATATGCTTTTAATTCAGACAGTGAGGAAGTTATTTTAAAATATTACTATAGGTTTTTGATGGAGAACCTATTTTCATTTCAGAATGATCCTTATAATAAGCTAAGACCAGAACAATGTGTAAAGAAAATACACCACTTTCTTCAGGTATTTAAGTGTTTTCAATTTCAGACTATATTTTCTCGAAAGCCTAGATCAAAAGAGCTTATCCACCTTATAAACAAAATGTTGATTCAGCCAAGAAAAATCACTTGTCAGTACAACAGTTCTAGTTCAATTTGTAGTGAAGAAGAAAATTGTGCTTTTTACCTCCTCTTCCCAATATCAAGGACTGCTAGGAATTGACAGTTCATGATGGCAAGTGCTTAAATCTGCAAGAAATTCCATTAAAGGCAATGGGACAGTGATGCAGTCAATAACATATAAGCGATGTTTTATACATAATTAATTTATAAACTTTAGATTATGCATTCACAAAAACATGTTTTGTTCCTTTAAGCTGCCTACAGCATGTAATATGGTATCTGTTCCCTGAGAAGATGTCAGATTTCTAAAACAAAATCAACAAACAGTGAATTACTTTGTTTTAATAAAAATATTTCTGTTGCCTAGGTATACACATTAAAAAATAAACATTTTCCAGATATTCTTTCTTACACAAATTTTTCACATGTCTATTCATAAATTACTAATAGAAAATCATGAAAGTGGCCAAATGAAAACAACTGTAAAATTTTCAAATGACCATAATTTAAGCTTTGTCTTTACAACAGTACAGTTTCTATTTTCACAAATAACATCTTGCTTAGAAAATAATAAATTTTTAAAAGCTTAGATGTGCTGTCCCTTAAAAATTCAATGTAATTTCAGAGCATTGTTTTTCAGACTCCCCCCTCAAATGTGCTTTTAGATATCTGTACCATAATCAAAATACAAAAAAAATCATCAGAATTATATAAAATCATGTACAACTAAACTAATAAATGGAGTGAGAGCTAAGAATATACATGTGGACTGTCATACTTTGCAAGCAAAGACTTGCAGAGCCATTCATCATCAAAACAAATCCTGCCAAACACAATAAGATCTGTCATACTCCAGCCGAATTGGTAAAATAAATGTAGAAAGCAGGAATGTAATGTGATGTGACTAATCCTGAGACACAATACTGCAGAAAGGAAGGTTCTCAATATGGCAAGGAAAAAAAATGCTCATGATAAACTGAAGGCTGAAGGTGGAAATGCTGAAGACTTCTTTTCCTTGTCATGCCTTACAAAGAGCTTTGAAAATGTCATACACATTTCTAATGTTCTTCATAGAATTTAAAGTAGTGTTTTGGTTGGTTGGTTGGTTGGTTTTGTTTGGTTTGGGGTTTTTGTTTGTGTCTTTTGTTTTGGTTTGGGTTTTTGTTTGTTTTGTTTTTGGTTTTTGGATGCCTCAGTCTAAATTTTCTGAAGAAATCATGGCCTGGTTTCTGATTCAGATTTTTTAGAGACCCAACATTTTGGCATTAGAGTAGGAAAGCAGATTATTTCAAGAGTGCAAAATGCCAGGTGCTACATTCCTATGAAAGTCTGACCACTAGTGGCACAAAATTACCCTCTTGGACCTGCATCCTCCCTGGGGGGAAGCATCGAAAGGCTGGAGCATTCTTTAAGGTGGCTTTTGAAATTGTGCAGATTTGCAGTGTGGAAAGAGTTGGGGGTCCTACAGGGTCTGTTTGAACAAAGGCTAGAAAATCCGGAGTGCTTTTCTTCCCTGCGGGTCTCACTGTGGTAGGGTCGGCTGCACTGCTTTGGGGGGGCGCTGGCATTCCCTCCCCCAGAGCACAGTTCCCCCTCAGGGTCTACCAACCCATCCCCGCCTAGAAATAGCTTTGTTTGGCTGGCTGCACTCACTGCATTTTATAGTTATGATAAAATAGACAGATTGGAAAAAAAAGGCAAAAAGAACAAACATAACTTCACAGGTTTTAGCAAAATAGATATTTATAAATATAAATATAAATATAAATATAAATATAAATATAAATATAAATATAAATATAAATATAAATATAAATATAAATATAAATATAAATATAAATATAAATATAAATATACAAAAAAGTATAATGCATTTTAATATAGTCTTTTCTACAAGCACAACGACTTCTATGGAAAGAGGCAATTTGTTTTATTGTGTCAATGGATATAGTTTGAAAAAGGCAAGTTTTCAGCTGGATCTCTTAGTCTAATTAAAGATACTAGGCCTTGCTTCAGTCATACAAAGAAGAGCATGCTTCATAAGACATTATAACTGTTTGCCATTTGCTCTACTACTGGGTCCAACTGGCATCATTGGCTAAACATACTTAGAAACTTTCTTGTTTTTTCGTTATCTGTACTTTTTTATTAAAAAGTATTACTCTGTCAAACAAAGCTCTCCTCCACTTCTATACTTAGACCAACACATTCGTTTAAGCTACTGATACTACATCTCTTGCTTAGTTGTCTCTCTGATAGTTTAATTTTTAGATCAGATTCAATTTCATTTAATGCCTTAATACCATTTATAATACTTTAGTATTTTAAGAATATTGTTATTGTAGTCACTCTTCTACTGCACTATGTGCTGGACTGTAAAAGGTTGAGCTACATTGACAACACAGCTTACAGCTTGCAATTTCAGCCTGAATACGTTGAAATTCCAAATCAAGGTGATCCAAGATTCAGCTGAGAAGGCTAACTCACAGGATGCAAAATAAAATTTGAGAAATATTTAACCTGTATTTTATCTCAGCATTAGATTTTCTTAGCTTTACTCTTTTGAAATCGTAATAAAACTATATGTATTCAATTTTGAAGGAAAGAATCAAATGCATTGTCTCTATGTAGATCTTGAGTTTTCCATCAGGATCTACAAAGTAGTGAGCAGGATCTGACAGTTCACGTTATTTAAAGTGGCTGAACTCTTTTTTTATTGTAGCTGCTCATAAAACTTGGCATAAGCCTATTACTAGTAATATTCCTTTATCGCTGCACTTTTAAGCTGCAAACCTGTTTTGTATCTATGGAAAAAAATACAGTCTCTGTGCACATGGACTGAAGACACAGCCAATTATCTGGGTAATTTATTTTATGCATTTACACTGAATTAAATAAGGAACACTACCAGCATCTAGCAAGTGTTCTTCCTCCTGAGGCTGCAAATCAGCAAGAAAAGGTTTTTTAAACTAGCACACTGAAAGATCTGGTTTACAATATGTTGTTTGAATGTGTTCTGGTTGAAACAAGAACTGACAGTCTGATTGATAGCCCCTATTTCTTTCCTTATTGTCACAATTACTTTCAGGATGCTAGTAATAACACAGTGTTACACTCCTATAAAAGGTACAACTCTCCAGCTGGGCTTTCACCATGAAAAGTTGTGTCGTATTAGTGGAAATCATTTTGCTGAACATTTAAATCCTGCATCCTGAAGGACTGTGTGGCACAGGAGATTGGTAGTGAGGAGAGAATAAAGAGCCTTTCACCTCTCTGTTCCTAGCAAAAGCTCAGGCTCAGTAGATGCTATTTCTGTACAGAGGCTTTTCAGTTCCCTATGTAAAATGAGTTTAAGCTAACCGTTTGTTAATGATTATCCTGAAATATTTTTCATTAATAGTGCTATAAGTACCCTGAAGAGCACTTCCCAGTGACGTGAAGACTACAAAACCTAGGGTCAGCACAAACAAAAAGGAAGTTATTTTTCAAATAAATGTATTTTTGTTGTAGATCCCTTTCCCACATGATTCAAAAAGCAACTAGAAAAAAAGGGGGGAGGAACCCATCAAGAGCTATTAAAAACAAAGACAACACCTCTGTCTGCTTCTGTGTGTTTTTCCTTTTGAGTTATTATAAAAGACATCTACCTGCAAACCCCGAGATTCCTTTAGACAGGGAATATATTGCAAGGTATATTTACTTGATTGTTTGTCATGTTCTTGTTGGTGTGCCTGAAGTCTCTCATAACTAACAGTGGGATGAATCCTTAGTTTGATCCAGTGTGGATAGTCCTGTGTTACTATGTCTTTGCCTTGTGCTGTTAAACTGAAAACAGCTGCCTTCTTCACAGTAGACTCAAATTTTGGGGATTACAAAGTTATAATATCCATTTCCTATAAATTTCAACAATTTTACCCTTCTTTTTTTCTCTCTTTTAAAGTAAGTCCCTAGTGCCTTCTGGTTTTGATGACATTGTGGAAAATACAGCAAGTGTAAATTGTGTTGGGTTGGTTCAAAGATTGCCACAAGCTATGTAAAGGCTGATTTCTTCAACTAGTTGTAGCCATATCTATGTCACAACATCCAGTCAAAATTTTCTGATGCTGGCCTGAGCTGCGTACAGAAACCAAATCCCAGTTTCATACTGGCACTGTAGCCAAGTGCACATCAAATCCTCCTTTCCTTACCCCTGTGTGACCATGAAAAGAAACAGAAACATGTATTTCATGAGGGAGAGTAGTGCAGTATACACAATCAGGGTACATGGGCTTATCCAGGCAGATGTGCACAGATGCAGTTTATGAAGCGATGGTAATAGGTCCTTGGATTTTCTTCTTGGGACTCCAGATAAACACAAAATTGCAGGACTACTGCGACCTTGGCAATTGCTCGTGTCATCAGATTTGGTTTAACATCTTTCTCTGTCTTCTGCCAGCAAATAAACTGGGTAATCTACTATCCAAATGTTAAAAGCACAGAACAGAAAGGAAGTGTAAACACTTGATTCAGCTGCCTAAGCATAGGTATAAAATGTATTTTGAGACGTCATAGAATATGATGCTACCTTTCACTTACTGCATCAGAAGACCTTCAGTATCCCCCAGGTCCTGTGTCATATTTTTCAGGCACATGAGCATGCCCTAGATACCCTAAGTCATTTCAAATGTGACTAAATGCCTGAGTTTGGGTCTCTGAATTGAACCATAAATAGATAAGATGTAGGTTATATAGTTGGCTAAAGTTTCATTCATTTCATTCAAAGAAATTCTGCTTTTGAATCTTGATTTTGACACACTTCTCTGTAACCCTGAGGAAATAATTTAATCTTCCTGCCCCACCTTCACTGAGATACAGGTTTAGTTCTGCTCTATATTAATGAGAATAAGACAAGACGGTTATGGCAACAGACTACTTAATATGCAAACTGATCAGTTTTGGTTAGGATTTGTGGTTGGTTCATTTGGTAAATATGCATAATAATGCACAAAAACCTTCAATTAAATCTGAATAAATTTTAGTAACTGTACATGGCTACCAGCAGAATAATCTGTTTCTCCATACAACAGGACATATGTAGGTTTGAAAAGCTCCTAAATGATATGCCTCTGGTCACAAAGGGCAGAAGTTGTAGTGCTGAGAAAGTCTTCTTCTCAGTCCTGTAGCACATAATATACAAGACATACACAACATCACAGATTTTTCATGAGAGCCTCAGGAGACGCATAAAATTCAGCACCACTGAATATAACATCTGCAAAATGCAGAAAAGAGCAGAACCTGCCAGCAGCATTATTAACCATGCTCCAGGAGTTTTCAAGCTCATGTCATACCTATGAGGGAATTGCAAATCACAAAATAGTACAGCTTGATTTCCAATAATGCTACAATCTGATTGTGCATCTGATAAAATTATTAAGGTGTCAACAACAAAGCTATCTCCAGACATCTCACAATGTCTTAGAAAATCAACTTTTACAGACATCTGTAAATACAATATAATTTTTTTGGACAAGAACTCCTCACAGTCTAAAATACACGTTAGATCAGCAATAAGCAGCATAGTCTTAACTGTTTTCAAGACAGCGTAGTTCTTCTGCAAATGAAAAGCAGTGTAAAAAGCAAGTCATCATAAAGCAATAGTAACTGATATCCTGTAAGTTATCAAACAAACAAACAAACAAAAATCCACAACAAGGGGAAAACAGAAAAAGGTCTACTGGAAATAACCATGACAAACTTCCCCTTCACTATAGGACACAGAAGATAGGCAATGGCTCCTTTTAGACACTTGCAGTGAACAGATGTCAAACAATAAATAATTAGGCCTGATTTTTTAATGGGAGTTAGCCTGAAGGTGTTTAATACTGGCAGTAATTAAAATTCAGGCATAAATTGTTGAGTTTTGGTGAAAATTGAAACAACTCAATGTTTTTTTCTTTCTCTTTTTTTCATGAGGAAATTAAACTGTTTGAAATACTTCAGATAAAGAGAGTTTCTGTCCATGTATTTTAAAAGAAGCATAATTTTTCCTGAACAATCTGGGGAACAGTTCTTAAGAAAACCTCTCATTGTCAAGTGCAGGAAAAAATAATATTTTGGTAAATCTATTAATGCTACAAAACTGTCGTTCAAGGTGAATGAATAGCTTTAAAAAGTCATGCCTTGAGTGAATTTCATGATCTTCATAATCTCCTGGTGTCAAGTAATTGTCTCTCACTTTCTTTTTCTTTTTTTTTTAATAGAAGTAAAATATTTAGATCCCTCTTTGTAGAATATTTAATTTGCCATATTTGACATATATGGATATAATTTATGCGTGTTTTATAACATTACCTTATAGGACAGCTTCTCCTTGAAGTATATTGAACATTGCCTGCAGATACAGCTTTGATGCACATTACTGGAGCAGGCCTCCCCACTACTTCCAACCAAGTCACACCATGTGACAGTGATAAACCAACATAAGAAGTCTGTAGATGAACAGATATGTTGTGGCATCTTCTTCCCAAATACCTGCATGCAACATGTGGGACAGAAGAGGTGAAGAGACCCTGCATCAAGGAGCAGGAAAAAAATGGCACATGATAGGGCTACATCCTCCATTGCTACCTGGTATTTCCCTTTGGGCCTGTACACATCTAAAAATTAGTTATTCTGTACAATATGCATCTCCTGAGGTATTCATCACTTAACCGTACTTACTTCAGATGAACTTTCTGGATGTTTTCATCTCAGATCAAGAACAGCAAAGCAAATAAGTCACAAAGAAGTCTAAGGATTAATCTAGAGCAAACTGCATTACTGTATGCATGCACAACAGAGTAGTCTCCACTCTTCAGAAAGAGCAAAGTGAGCAGGCTGTTCATTTAAAACTAGGAAAGTATGAGAAAATCACCCGTTTCACTTGCTGAAGAATCTGCCTCCTTGAGAAAAAGGTGACAGCAATTCTGGGTTTCTCTACCACTGATTATCAAGTTAACCTTAATTTGTAATGTGTCCATGGCTTAATGCAAATAAACCATCACTTCTTTGTGATAAAGTTGTTTAAACACTAAGATGCATTTGACTTATTTCCATTCAAATTCTTTTTCTTTTTTTTTTCTGGCTGTTTTAAATCCATTTATCCTATCAGACAGGCTAAAAAAATGAGGAAGAGGAAATTGTGGAATCACCTAGAATCTTTGAAAGAAACACAAAAGCACCTTCCCTTCTACTTCTGGTGGGTGAATGTAGAAGTGGCATACATGAGATGACAGGCAAAGGTCTCATCTGCTCATGGTAACAATGAGGAGTCTAACAAACACTCAAAGGCAGATATTGGCTCTGTGAGCCAAGGCAACAAACTCTTTTCTTGCATTATTATGCATCTGGGTTGGATGGATTTTTGTTTTTCACATAGGTAAAAATCCCTTACACAGGTGCATCTCTTCGTGTAGAAGTGTACTGCGTTTTTTTCAAAGGCTTGTTATTTTTTGGGGTATAATCAGTGAATCAGACACTGTGGCTAGTTTCACATATAAGAAAGCAAAAGTTAAGTTTCCATCCTGGAGGATTTGCAATTTAAAAGCCTGATTCTTATTTGGAATGCAATTAATGTCAAAACAGCATTTTGCCTTCACAGGACGCATGCAAAAAAAAAATACGGTAACCTTTTTTTTTTATTAAGGTACATCAATATAAAATATGTGCTATAAATACAATGTATCTTAATATATGTACATTCTGTATCTTTAAATTATATGTTTGTATTGATTTATATGTTTAAGTTTCAACAGACAACAGTTTCGGGGGAGATACCAAGCTGAAGTACCTTGGTTTAATGTAGGAAGCAAAAGTTTTCTTTCCTCATCCATTAAAATGCCAGGAATCAATGTATAAATGACAGTTAAGACACTAAGTAGCAATTATTCCTATATCTGCTCATTTTGGGCCACCTCAGTCTTATCTCTCACTTCCTTTAAGATAGGATAAAATACAGTCAGGTATTATAAACTGAATCTATAGATTTTCTTCCAGCATTTTACTGCTACATTTAGCACTAAAACAAGTTACTGGCAACCACAGCAAGGGAATTTATGACCTTACAAATGGAGGCAGCATGTGATAAATACCACACTATCAGTTGTTCAGGTAAGTAATATGTGCTCTTGTAAAACCTGTACTGAAAGCTGAGTAATTTATGAAGTAAAAGAAGTCTGGCTTCTTTAACCTCTCCTGCTAATTTACTTTAAGATAACATGAGGATAGACTTGTGTACCACCCTCTCCTGGTATTTTTAATTGCTATGTCCTCTCTCTTACATTAGTGTATCCTATTTCTTCCATTTGTCATGTAAGAGGAGCGAATGTTATTTCACCTTTAAAATTGAAATCCTTCTTCTTGATACAGGCTGATGGTTTCCAACCTCTTTTTTTGAAAGGGGAAAAAAAAAAAAGGAAATTGCTTTTCTGGCCAGTGGCCATGCCGAAGTTGAAAACATGGCTTTTAAGAAAGGTAAAGCATCCTAATGAATGACTTGCTTTTGAAAGAACAAGAGACAATCCTTGCAGTCATTCAGTACGAGCACTAACAGAAAAAGAATAAAGATTACTTCCCATGTGTACTGCAGCACATATCACACTGAGCATGGAAGACTTTGTTTCCAGCCAACCAGCCTTCTGAATCTGCTTCACTAAAAGGAGAAAAGGCTGAGGTCTAAATTAGGTTCAGCTGACTTGTGAATAACAGGAATGGCTCTAGGTATTCCTTAGAACAGAGGCCTTACGTAGGCAGGTCATGTCTGAGCACTTGTTCTTCTTGTGATCCTAAAAGTTTAGAGCTTTACAGATGGAAATACTTATGCTTCTGTAGCAACCTCTAACCTTGGAAAAGTTATTTATCTATTCAAGCAAGGCAAGGCTAGTCTAATGAAAGAGTCTAATTACTATTACCTCCAAACTCTGTCTCGCCAATATCCTGAGATCATCACAGCTACAACCACACACAATACACACTGCATACACTACAGATGCTACAGATGCTTTGTCTGTTTAGAAACAAAATGTTCCTTTCCAGCTACCATGATTTTGCTATCAAATAAATAATGATTATTATTGCATGTATTTGCAGTGCATAATTGTTTAGCATTAAGATCTGGTTTATGCATTAGAAAGTTATTAATGCCACAGCCTCTGCAAAAAAAACAAGGCCCTGCACCTAAGGAGGTCCCATGATAGCGTTCCCTTCCCAGAAGGAAGTGCACCAAGCGGCCACAGGCTGGGTTCTGCAGCTGTTCATGGCTTGCAGAGCTCTCTGCAGCTGCTACCCCTGGCCCTTCTGCTGACACTGCTGCCCATATCTCAGCCAGTGTTCTCCCTCAGCCTGCTATGTTGTAAAGATGCATTGATAGAAATGTAACACTGTGACGTTCACTTTCCATGTCAAACGTCAAGTTTGATGGAGCCCAGAAATGCTCACGCATCTGGTCTCTCATCTCTCAGTCTCACAAAGACATCTCTGACATCCCAAGGCATCTAGAACATCACTTTGCCTGCATTAGACAACCAACTTATGCCCCTGGTTGAAATCTGCAAAGAAGTCTGCAGAAAATTCAGTCCAAGCACAAATAAACACATATACTGATCAGCTGCATAGCACTTGAGGCTCCACTAATAATTTTTCTACGTGTCCACTGACTCTGAATTTGGATTTCTCATTCACCAACATCTAGACACAATTAGCTGACTGTCGCTTGAAGCTGAATCCCAGCCCTAGCATATTCCTCTGCTAGCTACTGCATTTCCTCAGAGCTAAACAGTTGCTGTCAGATGCAAAAGTCAGTGCAACACTGACTAGATACTTTCCACTTTTCTAAGTACACCTCATGTGAAAGTCAGCTATGTGCTCTTAAATATTAAAGAATATTAAAGAGCTCTCCAATGATTCTTTTTGCTTTCAGGAGCCAAGAAATACCAGGGAAGTAGTTATGCAGCCACAGCTGCAGGGTTTGTGCTGCTGGATGTCTGATCAGTTGAACAGAAAATTATTGTATCTGCAGGGACAGAAAGTAGAAGTATATGCTGCAAGATGATGCCTGGCATCTTGCCCCTCCACCTGCTGCCTGAAAAAGTGCCATTACAGAGTCTTGCCACTTTCTGAGAGGACCATCCATTCTTGTAGCAAATAATGTTAGTATTCACCTGGTACATTAAAGACTTAAGCAAAAAGTGGTAGTTGAGGCTGTTACCCTGGCAGCAAACAGTGTGCTGAATGTCTTGGTATTTCTCGACCAAGAGCTAGAAAATATCATTTGTTCCTCCCCGCTTGTCTTGTGTAGAGTTACGAAAAGCTGACATGGCTCTTAATTAGCTTGGGATTTATCGATAGTCATTTAAAAGATAAGAGGTGCCTAAAATAACATATAAATTATTACATCTACTCTAAACCCATCCTGTAATTTTAAACTCTGCAGATATGGTCAGGAAGAAATTCAGAAGCAGATTAGACAGCTTTGAAGGGTATGCCCTTAAGCATGTGTAAATACAAAAGTCTCCAACTACAGAGATAACAACAGTGAAAGTACCTAAAGCAGGTGCCATCTGATTCTTCTGTCACCTAGTAAAAGGGAATCAACTGACAGAAAAGCAAGAACAAAAAAGTAATAACAGTGACTCTGGCTCTGCCGCTACTTAAATTGATCTTGCAAGAAGATCATTCTTATCTTCAGAGCACACTATTAGAGAGGAGGACCTCTTCCTCTCTTTTCCTCTTTTTCTCCTTTTCTCCTTCCTATTATTATTTATATTTTTCTCTTTTTTTTCTGAATATTAACTACATAAAACAAGAGGTGATCAAACAAATAGTGAACCTAAAGGGTACATGACTCATGTTATCAGTCTTCTACATAATCCAAAGAAACATTACATAAAATGATTCCATAGATTTTAGAGAGGGAACACTATGTAGATCATTTAATCTGGACATTAATTTGTGCTATAAAAAGTAGGACCTAGCAATTTCCCCATACTTCGCTTTAGGATGTGTAACAACACCATATATTTCAGTTAGCATTTGACCAGACCATTAAAACTGAGTAACAACACTTGCATGTCCTTCAGGGTTGATATGTCTTGGCTACCTGGAGAAAAAGTAAACTCTTGGCACAGTCAAAGAAGAAATAGTTATTCTGGAGACAATCATGACACTTGTAATTTTTTAATTGAGACTTTTGACAGATATGGTCCTGCTTTATGTCCTGTTCAGTAAGCAAGACGTCTTTTCTTGGAAATATTTTTTCAGGTTTCTGAATAGTAAAAGAACATATGAAAACCATGTATTAGTATGAATCATACATTCTCGTGTTTTAGACAAGCAGAACATTAATATACATAAAATCAAGATATTTTGTTCTCTTCCTCATCATTCTTTTCTCATTTTAAGTATACATTTTCCTATTGGCATGGGATCATGTTTATCAAAAAGTGAGGTAGGAAGCAAAGCTGGGGTAGGAAGCCCCAGCCCACTCTGTATTCTCCCTCACACCAGGAGATACTGCCCTGTGTCTGCTTGTACCAGGACATGTTTTCTTTCTCCAAGCAAAAATGGTCTCCCAGTAGAATCGTGTCATTTTTCCAGATTTCCAGGTGGCTGTCAATCCAACAGGAGTACTAGCATGGAACAAGATGCTTAACATTTGGATGAACTCATCACTCTTTGTGCAAGGTTGAGCTGCACAGCCACAAGAATTCCAACACATACTAGACGCATGCTTTCGGAAGAGTTTTAGCACCTTAAAGAGACATTAGGTTTATTATGCTTAGGCTGCAAACACTGAGATAAAAATATGTCACAAGAATTGCTGTTTCAACCAGTGACATTTGTCTTCTGAGGGTGGAGACAGGAAGGAGAAAGGTCAGAAATAGGGACTTAAAGGATATTGGAATTGGAAGGAGAAAATATTGAAGTAAAAGACAGAATGAATTTCAGATGGTCACATCACTCAAGAATGAGTTAGGCGCAGCATTCTACAAAAATGACAATAAAAATCTTTCTCCACCAAGTATTTTATTTATACAATGTGTTTAAGGCATTTCAAAATGTCTTTAGGGCATTTCAAGACGTCTTCAGAAACATATGGTCACTGTTCTTATGTCCTTCCTATAAAACCAATCTATTTTTGTACCAAGACTGCCACTTTTAAGGATTTAGACCAACACAAAGTTGAAAATCATTTCTTAAAAAACTCTTCAAGGAATTTCTAAGAATTTTTTTTTTTCATTTTATCTGTTACATAGTTATAATCTGCTATCACACTATTAACCATGTGGAAAAAAAAAATCTCCCTTTAATAGAAAAATATCCTTGTTCTATCAAAAAGCTTATGTTCTTTGTTCAGGATGCTGACCTTTAAATTCACAATATTATTGTTATCTACAGAACTACATCTTTATTAATGGCCTAGATCAGAAGCTATTTCCTTAGCAAACCACTTAAGTTCATGTTTAGATCCTGTCTACTTTAAGGATACTTTTTTCTTTTTCTGAGTACTCTACTGTTGTGTTCATGTCATTTGAGAACCTAACATTAAAGTTTGGAAGCTGCATTAAAAAGAAGTCACCAATTACTTGAATTTCTTTGAGATTTCTGAAATTGTTTTTCTGTCAAAAATATGGCACACTAAAAGCTCCATGATGTTATGTTAAAGGATTTAATTGCAACCTGCTTAGAGTGACTAGAAAACTTGCTGCTCAAAAGCTAGTGAATTTGTACTTTCATTGATGGCAGAGGCCTTGGACTAAATAACACTTTCATTTCATTAAAAAGATGGATAAATGGCATTGAGAAATGCTATTCAAACATGTAGATACATTTTCTCATTTTTTACATGTTATTTGCCTGCTTTGTTCATATTTGGATGCATTCAGAGATATATTTTATGCAAAAGCTATGCATCATTTTGACAGATACTTAGTAAAGAAAGTACACATACCATTTATACAGTAAGCCATGAGAGACAAATCTGTAATAGCTACAGGTTCATAAGTTCATGAGAAATGTTTTATTACACTAACACACTTGTTTTCAGGCTGTCTAAAATTTCAGCAAACTAGACTTCTGCCCTAAGCTAAAGCTCCTTCATGATTTACAAATAATGACAAATCCATGTCTGATATGATTGCTGTAAAGGAGACAAACAGGAAGGAGGAATATCCTACTACTTGAAGGGCTGGAGTAAAACCCACTTACCAGCCAGAAACACAATCCTCAACAGGGCTAGACGATGTTGTCTACATTCAACTGAAAGGAGATAAATCAGTCTAGTGGGATTTGTGTTGTTTGTAACTCTTTTCAAACCAAGCTAATACATTAACAGGACTTTCTTTTTCCAGGCTATTTCTGTGTATTGTAAACTACAAATGGGTACTGCAAAACTCAGTTATCCATTAAGATCAGAAGAAAATACTATTGCAGATTCTGATATTAGCATACAGAGTCCCAGATAAAACTACACCCGCACTGTTCCAGTTAACATAGCTAAAAAATAAAAAATAATAAATAAATAAATAAATCCCAACGATTTTCAGAATTTGTTATTTCCACTGTCAGCCTTCAGAAGATCTTGGTTCATGCTTTTTCAGAAATTCTCATTCTCTCCCCGTTCTCCTTCCTGCCCTTCTCTCTCTGTCCATCATATGCATTGACATACACATGGATAGAAAAACACACCTGTACATGCTCCTACTGATTTACATACAAGACTTCCTTACTACTCCTTTTGAAAATGTCACTCGTTCCTTTGATAGTCAAAATGCTTGTTACTTAACAACACATATATTTTTTTTTCCCTACAGGATTAAAGATATTGTTGACACAACCTTGTGTAAGGGAAAGACTCCTAAACAAGCTAAGGATGTACTAGATGATTTCACAATATACCACAAACTGACAGAAGGCTGTTAAAAACGTCTGCAGAGACATTTTGGCTCAGTCATTAAAATTGATTTTTTTTTTAAAGCACTATGATCCCTTCTTGTTTTCAGAGCTTTGGGTGAAAGCTGTTTTCCACTGCAAACAATTGCCCTCTGAATTAACAAGGATTTTTAGAGAAAATATGCAGATAAAATAGGCACTGAGTTTCATTTCAAATATTGATTACTTCCTCTGATTAAAGTTTGCCAACATATCATTATTGTGCTAAAGAAGTCTTATCCATGCCTACATGTTAGCATGTTGATTGAGAAATACTGATTTTAAACAAAGAAAGTGTACAAAGCCTGATTATACTTTACTATACCCTTCCCAGCAGGAACATCTGCACTGTAAAGGATGTATTAATTTTGTGAAAAAGATTATATGATACAGCTCTTATAATAGCAAGGGACTGGGCTCTCTGACCCAGAAAGTTTCTCTTGCTCATATGTTACTGTAATTTTTATGAGACTGATCAGAGAAATATTACTCATTTTAATACCTGGATTATGTACAAGATTACATGACAACTAACTGTCACATTGCTAGAGTTGCCTATTCCTCTACCATTGTGTAGCTTTTCTAGATTGGTCTAGACCCTGTCAGTCAACATATCGAACCAGCGCTGCAGAAAAAGAAAAAAATCTTACATGTGTTCTTTCATGTTCCATTTAGATTTAACACATTTTCCAAGATTCTACCTTAATGGCTTAGTTATTTGCAAATGCCGTTGTAGTCAACACAAACAGGGAAGTCCCTCTAAAAAACACAGGGAAACATCATTGTACTTCTCCAGAAGCCATGAAAAAATATACAACAATGAACTTAGGAAAGTGAATGTTGAAGTTCAAATCTCAAACAAAAGACTGCCAGTATGGAATATCTAGCAGAGAACCATGGGCAAGGAACAGTATTTAGATTGGTGACAAAGAGTTTAGTTCAGAGACATCCTAAAATTACATGTAATGTGTAGTAGTTTATTTTGCAGTTCTGTTAAAGTCAAAAGCACAAAATTACATCCAAAGACATTTTTTTCAAATTGGAAAATGACACAAAACACAAGCTATACATTGAACCATGTGGAATGGAGGGCAGGATTGTTCTTTTGGTTTCTCTGTTGCAGAATAATTTATTTTTAAATATGTCCACAGTTTCTTTCCTCACCTACACAACCATTCCTTGAAATCATAAAGAATACTTGTGCTTCAATTAGCAATCACGATCACAAGAAACGTTTTTAAGATATTCAGTAACAACAGATATCGCAGTGTCAACCTTTTTGTCACAATACAGAAAATTAGATGCAAGGTGAACACTGGGTTGATTCAATTTTTCTTTAGTTTGCAAGCTATTTCTGACACAAAATGTGAAGGAGTTACTAGAAGGAAAAAAATAATAATTTCTTTTAAAAATAGTCCATCATATAAATCTAATTCTTAGTATCCAAATTTGTGATGACAGGAGTGATTTCTGATCTTAAATAATCCTTTTTCTTTTATTTAAAACAGTTGTTGATCTCTTTCTCCTCTTAAAGGTTAACTTTCTGAATAAACTGAGTAAACACTGAAGAAAAAGTCAGGGGAGATGCAAGAAACTCTGAAGTAGACATGGTAACTTGACTGTATCTTTTCTTCTAAATGGTGTTAGTTAAGAAGTTTCATCATATGCATATTCTTTAAACAATACTTTCTTACCCACTTACCAAAGTTCTGTGTCTGCCTCTCACCTTTTAAATAATGAATTTTCAGTGTGAAACTGAGTGCCACCTCCCTCCTGTGAGTTCCGTCAGCCTGTCATATTGTGCGTATCTGTATGAGTAGGAGATGTTATACAATGTGCTGGTTTACTTTAACTGCATACATGTAGTTTCGCTTTAGCCTCTGAAGCTCAGTGGTATTCTGTATTGTACTGGAGAGTCTAACATGGCTGGTTGCCATCTTTGAGATGAGATCCACATCATTTTCTGTAAGTAAAGGATTGACATGTGGCATCAATCCATATTTAGTTAAGGATTTGGAAGGTCACTGGCTTTCAGATTCTTCTACAGCAAATTGTCTGACAAAATCCTACTTAATGCCCTGTATGAAATCAGTCTTTTTAAAGTTTCACCAGTATGATCATGAGCAATTTCTGCATGAAGTAGCAAATGTACCAATGCAGAAATTTTTGTTTCCGCTCTTCAATGCCCCATATTTAAATCCCTTATGTAAATATGCCCACACCTAAATCTGTCCCATCTTGTTGATCTGCATGTAAAATTCACACGCTGGCTTGTGTAAATGTAACCCAACCATGAAAGTAATTTGTTCATGAGTCATGGCCTTGCAAACATTGAGGTAACTGTAAAAACATCCCTTGCTAGATTGCAATTAGGGTATTAAATCCTGATATCATCCTGAGTTAAGCTTGAGAACAAAATTCTTAAGGGTTTTGTTCTTTTCTGGAGGTTTCTAAGCATTGGCTTAATGGCTTAATCCTGTCGATATGAAAAGAAAAGATACTTCTTATTTCATCAGCTATTAAAAATAATTATTTCCCTTGCAGTACAAAGGCAAATGTGATCACTGAGATTAGCAATATGAATAATACGATCTGCTGGGAAGGAAATGCAACTTCTGAAGAGATCCCAGCAAATCCATCAGAATCAAATTTGTACCTTGTTTTCTCTTTTTTCAGTTATGTTTGCTGACTGTCATCTGTCATTACAGCTGCTTTACTATGTCCAGGAAGGAAGCAAAAAGTAAAGACCTCACTCTTCAGTATGCAAATTAACTCCATAGGCTTTAGGGTGGCTAAAAAAAACAGTAGCATTTGTTTTCTATTTGTACAACAAAGCCCTCCCTTTGCACTCAGGCAGCCACCGTCTTCCAGAAGCTCATTTCTTTCTCTTATGCCATTAAAAAAAAAAAAAAAAAAAAAAAGATTTAATATGGATTTGAAGCAAGGTTATACACTTTTGCAGGTGATTGAGGAGAGCACTTTCCAGCTATGAGGGGCAGCAGGGGAAAAAACTATAGAAATGTTTGACTGCAAATAAAATTAATACAAGGAGACTTGTAGTGGTACAGCTAATGGGAGACAAAGTCTATTATTTCCAGATACTAAGAGAGTGAAGATTAGAGAGACAAGGCTATGAGACACTCTTATTGAAGTGTAAGAGTTTATTTTTAACATGATAGAAGAGACAGAGGCAATGACAGTATGGCTAAACCAGCCACAGTCTAGAAAAAATAACTTTGCTGAACCTTCAAAATAAAATACCTGAAATATGGCTGCATGTAATTTACAACAGTTTTATCACTGGCACAGTGATACTTTGACACATTAGAGAACCATAGATATGGAAGAGGGGAAAACTCTTGACACAGAGAAAAAGTAGAGTAGTTTTAGTGGAAGTGCACAGGACTAACTAACACAATGTTACATGTGGTTGCACATCTGTTTCTGAGTATTTGTGGGACAGAGGGCAGTATGGTTCTGCTCAGAGTATGTCTTCAAGTATTCTGGCTATGGAATAAGCTATTCTTGTGCAAGTTTAGGCAACGCATGAAGCAATGTTCATAGGTCCTTATAATCAGTGTCAGGTTTTTTTGCTGAACATATTACACTGACACCATTGTATGTTAAAAATATTTCCTAATAGCAGCATGGACTTTCTTTAATGAATCCCCTCCCTTCTAAACCCAACCCATGTAAAATAACTGCATACGATGTAGAAAGATCATCCTTGGCATACACATATGGTATTGCAAGAATCTGGCACATTATGTTTTGTTGCATTTAAGCCAGATAGCCAGAAGTAGCCAGAATTTTCATTTGGATACTATCCAACCATTGTTAATCATGAAAGACATGATATAACAAGTTGGCATTTGTATATGTGAATAATGGAATATTTCTTTAATTATGTACAAAAATCCTAAATGAACTAGTTTTCTCTCCTTATAAAGTGCCCAATTTATTTCAGTGGAAGTCAGTTGAGTCTTATGAAATTCTGTTGTATGATGGCTCCTGACTTCCTTGATGTCTGTTGCAAAATTGCTCTTCACATGCAAGACGCTTGCTTCACAGTCTCTAATTCCATAAAGCTGTTCTGAGGACTGTTACTTATCTAGTACTAAAAAAATATATTCAGATAGGACAGATTGCCTTTAGAAAATGCTTTGTAGCTGGCCCAGAGTTAGAATTAAGAGCCCAGGAAAACACACTAAAACCCTGTTGTCTTACAAGAGACTGGAGGAAAAGCATTTATTGCTTTTGCAGGGTTTTGTGAATAATGTTTTTTTTAAAAAATGCTTCCATTCTGATAGACCAATGTTTTGCCATTGTTAAGAGCTAAGCTAAGAATTTTGAGAAATGTCAGTGAAAGAAGTTATAGAAAGTTTCTTTCCTGCAGTTAAAATACATTCTTGGAAGCCTTAATATCAGTGTTACATTAGCACTTTTTCATAGTTCATTGCAGAATAAATGAATTTCATAACAAAATATAAGGATTATAGTAGAATATTTATTTATTACGTTCAAAGATCCTAAAGGAAACATTTTCACTCCGTTAAAAGTGTCTCTTTTTGTATCAGATCCAATTTTCACGAAATCCAAAGTTTAAGTGGTATCAAAGATGGATGCAAACTTCATACTGTTTGAGATAGAGAGGTTTAAGTAGATGTGTAAATGATACCTAAGTAGAAATATGCCAAAAGCTTTTTATTAAAGGCTTTATGTGGTTTGGGCAAACTATCACACCACAATGTGTTCAGCTATGGCTACTAGTTCCTTCCTTGAGGGATTAACTGTTTCTAGCACTTAAGATTATTTTGTCTTATCGGTCAACCCACCAGTTGTCCTTACTCTCTTCTCTCCTTTTGATCTGTATTGAAAGTGCTCAGCATGTCTCAAAGGTTTTATATTATTTGTCAAACCTGAGAAGTGTTTTTGCAATGTCTCAAAATAGTTCTGTCACTACACATTTGAGCAATTGTGTTAAGGGGGGCGGGAAAAATAGGTGAGTATAAGATAAATTAGATTTTCTTCTGAGGTATTGGAAGAGTGAGGAGCATGATATGTGGGAAAAGAAAACAGAAAAAGCTTACAAAATAAAACAGTACTTTTTCTTTTTTTTTTGAATGGCAAAGGAATAGCATATACAGACAGGTCTTCCAGGGACAGCAATTTTCAGTGTAGAAATTCAGATATCTCTAGTCCCTCTTCTCTCATATAGCACTAATTCATCTTGTTGCAATGCTGGGAGAATTATTTTTATTTTATGATGTTTTTGCAGTACATGATTTTAGGACAAGCTACAAAAAGGATTTCCTACAGCTAAAATTTTAATTGGGCCTCCTAGACTGCAGAATGTCCCTCTCACCCTTGGAATGACATCTCCATATTTTTGAGCTCTGAAAGGAAGAGATGGCAATTAACCTACCAAATTGATTGAAATGCCAAGGAGTTGTGGGTACTAATTGGAGACACGGGAAGCCCTGTAGGTTTCCCCGTCAGCTTTTTTCAGCCCACCCTACATGGGGCAGAGAAGCTGAGTTTGCCTTTGAGTTGTTTTTACCTTTTATTTTATTGCTTAGCTATTTGCCCTATCTTCTTTCTGCCTTTGCCTTTGTAGTACCTCTCCAGTTCAACTACATCTATACCAGTAAATCAAACAAGCCCAGGACTGTTCTCCAGCATTGGCACCAACTAAAACAGCATGTTCTACTTCCATATTATTAAACTCTCTTACCCTTCAAAACAGAGTGGCCACTTTCAAACTGCTTATTGTGAACAACCACTGATGATGCTGATATCTGAATCATACCCAGAAGTTTTATGGGAGAATGAAACTGAGCCAGAGCCCAAGCCATCCCACTGACCATTCTGACAGTGTAACAACACAGAACACCCGATTCCAGCACTAAGTTGTCTGGCATTGCTCAATTTACTTATATAGCTGTAGTCCTTATGTACTGGGCTTGTTCCAAAATCCACTTCAGCCAGTGGAAAGATTGCCATTCACTCTGCTTTTCTTCTGCTACCCTTCTGCTTTTACTATTATGTTTCCCTCTTCAGACAGCATCATGGTGAGAAAGAAATAAAAAATGTTGTATTGTGAATTATCACACTTATTACATTGGTTTTACATTGCACAGCCAAAAACCAAACAATCACTTACTGCCTCTTCACATCTCATCACAATAATGGCAAGAAAGCCAAATGACTGTGTGGTGTGAGCTAAGACTACATACCTACATCAGTGCCAATCCTATCTCTGATAAGAGCTTCTAGTGGTTACTGCAATAAAAAATATAATAATTACTAGATTAACTGGTACATCTTCAGTGTGCCTTACTGTCTTCTGAGCACTCAAGTTTACTGGGAAGGTCACAGATGTTATTAACACAAGAATGGTACAACAAACACCTAGAGAGATAAAATGACTTCTGCACCCTACAATTATGACTTCTTCATATTCCACGTATCTTATTTTAAGGATACAAATTGTAGAAAAGAATCAAATGGAAAGGAGTTAACTACACATTTGGAGAAGTTTACTCTTCAGAGAGTGATTGTAAGAATCTGGCTTGGGCCTCTCCGTTATTTTGAAGACTTCCCATTTTGTTATTTGAATTTGACTATTTACTACCCTGTTCATAGAAAATTTCCCTGCTGTCCTAGCTTTCAAGGTTTTTGTTTTAATTCCTGCTATCTTTCACTTTCTAACATTTTTTCCACTCCCTGGCTGAGAAGAAGAGAAGGAAGAAATTAAATAGAAATCTGTTAAAAATATAGTATGTGCTGCTGTCTTCAAAGCATTTCTGAGAAACTGCTGTTAGAGGAGACAATAATCCTTTGCCATGCATGGCATTGTGCATTCGGCAGCCTGGCATTTAAGAAGCTTCCTCGTTTCATCAAAAGTGAACAATGGAGAACTTCTATTAGAAATAGCAAATGCAACAATTTACAAATATCATTTTTATATCGTAATTATTGCTTCACTCAATCAAGAACTTTGTGATGTGGCTATATCCTGGAAAGTTCCTAGTACTATTCTCTCCTATTGTTTCCTTTCAAGACTGAACTTCCTTAGTTGTCTTCTTTACTACTTCTGTTACATTTTTCCAGCTGCATCACCAATCCTAAACATACTTATTGCAGTTTTACAAATCACAGAAGCCCACAATCAAGTTTACCCAATTTTTTTAATGTCATTCTGCTAGAATATACAAAAGTTGAGAAAAAGAGTATACAAAAGATGATGAAAACAAAACTTCTGTTTATTTTTTTTGTGTAATAAACTATTATTACACAATTAAAAGCTTTTTTTTTTCAGTGCAACGAAGCAGATGTCTAAAAGCAAAATGAACAGTATGTTTAATAATGTTCAGCTCCAGAACTGCAAAACAGAGTAGTTAAGACATTTTAATCATTTAATCTTTGGTCTGAGAGTGTGGTATCATATATAATCTTAATCTAAATCAAGCTGTGTAATTCTTAGAATTTTGTTACATGATCTTAAAATTACATTGTTTAAAAATGTTGTGGTTTTATAAAGGCCTAAAGACAATTTATCACAGCATCATACATCCCGTGACACAGGAAATCCAAAATGACAGCACTGCACTAGAAGAATAAGGAAGTAGTAAAACCATTATTATTTTGCATTTATTCCATGGATAAATCTCTACCTAACATTCTGAACTGTCCAGAATAAGATAAACTTATTTTTGAAAACAGTGTTAGCTAGAAGAGTAACCACACACATGGAAGGAAAGTTTCTGCCTTCTAATCCTTGTTCCCCCACTAGTTTGCCTTGGAAACGGAACATGCTGGCTGGATTTATTCATTCCCTCTATTCCTTGCCTGTAAAGGAATACTAACAATTCAGAATCAACTATTCAGTAATTAAAACGAAAAAAAATCTCTTCAGTGAAGAAATGAACATTGACTCCAGAACTTCTGGCTCCAAGGGTGACAAGAGATAATTCACATGATCATACTTCCATTTCACAGTTCTGAGAAGGGACAGAATAACATTCCTTGCTTCCCACTTTTTAATTGAGACCATAGGTTTAGAGCAAAGAGCACAGGGGCCTTCTACCTAACATAACATCGCCATCATTTCAAAGAATTGCAGCAGTAATTGTAATGAAGACAATGATGATATTTGGTGAACATATGAAAAAAAAAATCTGGCTTGACTTCCAGCTTGACCTCAGACCAGTCTCATCACCATGATGCTGCCTCATGATCAGGACTCTTTCTTGGAGCTGGCCACCCTCTCTAAGTCTGTCCCACTTGCCTTGCTGTAACAGGGGACTGGCTCCCAGCTGACTGTCCTGTCCCCCTCAGCTCCCGTCCCTTAAAGGAGCAGCTGACCCTCAGAAATGGTTTGTTTGCCAAATTCCAGAATAAGTTCAACCTTTACTTTCAACCTAACAAATTTTTAAGTTGGATTTGTGAATTTATGGCAGAACAAAAATAAAAGTATTGGGTAGCACAGTTTGCTTATTAAGCATTTACTCATTTTGAGTTAGCAAGACATACTGGAGCTTCACTTCAGGTCTTCAGTGCAGGCAGAAATAAAAATGTTTGTGGTGTGCACTGATGTAGCGGTACCATCCTGGTTCTTTCTTATTCTCTATGTATTACACTCATAAAAATATATCTAGGTATATAAAAATTGATATTTTTCTAATTCAGATTTTGCATGTTCTTGTGTTTCATGAGTAGATTTCTTTTGTTCTTTTCAAATATTTAATATAAATGTTCACTATAAATGTGCATGAACATTTGAGCACAGAAAGGTGTAACATTTGTGACTTGCAGATAAATTCTCTAACATCTTGATCTCTCTTAGAGGCAGTGATATCAAGATCACCTTAACTCTCTAGAATGCTTCCATTGACAAAGAAATTTAATTAAGTTCTCTTCCTACAGAGGATATAAATAGTGTGGAAGCATCTGAAGATATTGTCCAGCTGCTGAGCTACACAAGTATTCCACAACCTTGGAAGAAGTTCTTGTTATCTTAATAGTAATGTTATTATGGCTGATTAATCTTATCCTTGATACTCAACCAAACTCGCTAGTGGTTCTTTCCTCCTACTTCCAGACAATACTCTTCCACAGTGCAGAATGCACATGAACATAAACAGCCTAGAAATTACTTCTTGACATATAGGTCATTATTACTGCATCAGACAACTTTGTAGGTGGAGCAAATGAGAATGCTAGTTGCATATTGTTACATTCTAATCAAAAGCTGTGCCTTGAGTCTCTGTTATTCTTTGATTTCCTTATTATTGGAATATAAATCCAGTTAGATGAAGCCAGAGTTCTGGGAAATGCTTATGGTGAAAAAATTTATTGACCAGATTTTACAGTTCGCTAAAAGCAGACAAAGGAATTAGTCAGAGTGTACTTGACTTAGTCAAGCTCTTCATTCAGTGGAAATCCATTGCATCCTCCGGGAGGTGTTTTCTCAAAAATCAGAGACAGAGAGATGGCTACAACTAGTTGAGGGTAGTCCTACCTGTGGTTTCAACCGACAGGCACATATGCTGATGCTGCTTTGCACTGAGATTTACAATAAAAAATATGCCTTTCTTTCTTGAACTTTTTAAATAGAATTCTTTGACCTGTAGCATGGAATCTAGACTGCTTATATGTTTATTTTCATTGAAGACTTACTAGGACAGAGAAAGGGAGTGTAAATGTATAAAGGAAAACCAGATGACCATCAGTATGTTTTACCAGCATCGACCACATATAAATTATGATCTGAAAAAAACATCTTGTTTGCAAAAATTCTTTTTCTGGTTTTCAGACTATTGCTCCCACACTAAATTTTAGTCAAGGAAGCCTTTTCACAGAAGAAAACAGTACTGGGCCATGTTCTTAGTGCATGCAGCTGATGAATGCCAGTTTCCTGAGAGATGTCTTCTTACTTGAAGAAGTTTAACTTGAATTTGTACAAAGCTTTGGCATAATGAACACAGATTAGAATAGTTCTTATTCTGTAATTATTGTTCCTGGTTTTGGAGAATAAAAATAATACTATTGAGACACAGACTGAACAACTCTTTTTTAAAATACATTGGCACAGCTTTTCTCCTTTCCTCAGAATGAGCTTTGATAACTGTTCGTTGCCTACCAATCTGATATGTGTCTTGAAGTATTTGTAATAAGCAAAATAAACTAAAATATGTCTAACAAGTAATTATAATGTAACCTTTGGTTTTAAGGCCACTCTATTTTGACTTTCTGCAAACTTCACACAAGTTCAGCTTCTCTGAAAAATAGCTGGTTTTCTACAGAAAAGGAATAAGAATTAGTGTATCAGCAGCTGACCTGCATTAGGCTGGCTTTTAGCTTTAATTAAAAGCATTCAGTTCTTCCTTCCTCAGTATTTCCTAGTCAATTTAGCACAAACAAAACCACTGCTTTACAGCAAACAAGCAAGGATAGTATACATGGAAGAAGCACTATGGTCACATACAATGATTAGCAAACAGGCTATGTTAAAGGTGACAGGATTATGGTTGCATAGAACAATAAAGACTGCAAAAATATATGAATCTAGAAGTAAGAAAAACTTCATTTATTTCTTAAAGTGCTGTCTACATTCAATGTTGGTTTCTGCTGTTGCAAAGAAAGCAGGAAATGCATTATTGCTACTGTGCTGCAAATGTATCACATACTTAAGGACCACATTAGCTGAGTAATTCCTTTAGAGTTTCTCCAGGAGGAAAAACAAAACAAAAAACACCAAAAAAAAATTGTTTTTGTGAATAGACTTACTGAGGGCAATGAAAAAGTCTTCCTTCTTTGCATCTGTATTTCTTTTAAGTATTTCAGAACAATAATGCAACATAAAATCCATCAGAACTAACTCATCCAGCTTTTTGAGATCTCCCGTTATACAATGCAATCCTTTCAGATAGGGTAACCCCTCATCAACATTTTAGATGAAAATCCCTCCTCCAGTGCGTTTGTTATTCCAATAACCACACTGCTTCCTACAATCTAAAACCATCAGCCTGCTACAAGTCTAGAGCAGCATGTCCTGACATACTAGAACATGACTCTTTGATCAGCTCTTACATCTGTACCAATAACTAATGTGTACCAAAATGTTCCCTAGCTCTGAGGTCCACTGGCGTGGATCTGCCCAGGTCTGCTAAATTCTCCTACTCTCTGAAACATCGTGACCACAACTAGGCTGTCAATTGAAAATGGTCCCTAATCTGTGCAAATACTCATCCCTAAACCTGTGAAATGACTGGTAAACTGAGAGATGCCCTGGCTAAAACCGTGAGAAGGAATGCTATAGCAGTGTAAAAGAATAAATAGTTGAGTTCCAGTGCCTAGGAAAATTCCCTGTTACTGCCTAATTTACTAGTACCTTGTAATTGTAACATGCAATGACTAGTAAGTTCTTAAGAGACAGGTAAAATAGAGAGGTAATATGTAGGTTTATGCACATATAGATCGATGACGAACATTCACATTAAGAAATAAATGTTTCCCGTAAAGCATCAACAGCAACTGTCTCAAGGCACTTATATTAATAATACTGTATTCAGCAAACACAGCTCTTTCATGTTAAATGTCCTTGACCAGGCCACTTCCTTCTCTGTATATGAAGCTTTAATAATATGGGAGCAAAAATAAAAGAATACACTCATTTTTACATGACATCAGTTAACCAGAATGGATTATTACTTTTGCACTTTAAGTCTGTAATTAGAAACCAAGACTACTTTCACCAATGTCAGTGAGAATTCAATAAGGACTTCTGTTCATACTCAAGAATACATCTGAAAAAGTGTTGTTCCATGAACTGCTTAAACCCTTCTGAGATTAAGCTACCCCCAAAAATGGGGAGCAGTTCAGGCACTTCATTTGCACCAGTGCTACCCTCTGCTTGGTGGAACAGCAGCAGCAGCATGACCTGATATGGTTGAAAATCATATTATCATAAAAATAATATTAAGTATCGGTAGGTAATAATCTGATGCAGTTGATTGCACATTGGGGAGCAACATAATTCTGGCATAGGAAGGATGTCAAGATCACCTCTTTTATGTCTTAAAGACACTTATGAAATCACCTCTGATCTTATCCTCACTTTGACCTTTTTTCTAAATGTGATATCTGTAAATGTAGTCCTTTCTACATGTACTACATGTGGCAAAACTCCATTTTTTTGCAAAATATCATATTATTAAAAAAAAGATTGAATTTTATTGACATTTGACTAATTAAAATACATTTGTAATCCATGTTGCAAATGGAGCTTTAAGTAACATAACTCTAACTAGTAGTTTTCAGTCTCTGGTCTTAAAATATTTATTACACAAATGACAGACAAGGTCAATAGTAAATTACACTTTATAAACTCAGGTTTGAGACATAAAACAAGAATTCATAAACCCAGTATAAATGAAAATGCTTGTGTTTGCTGCATCTCTGCTCTACGTTACTGAGATAACAAGGGGAGATTGCAAGTTTAATTGGTCCAATAAAGTTGGAATGTATTATGGCAAGGGAACATAAAAGCTAGATCAAAGCCAGTCTGCCTAATAGACCTGTCAGTACCAACACGGAGACAGCAGTAGCAGCCCCTGCAGCAGAGCAGTCAACACCAAGACTGCAGGTTGCCATATGCAAGGGAATCCTTTAAGCACTTCTATTTAGTGGTTTGCAAAGACCTTCATCAGCTGAAGCTTCATCAGTGTCAAGCACTCTTTAGAGACACAGAAAAAGCATAATGTCTAGGAAGAGTAGAGAGAAAAAGAAGATCATTCCTTCCCCTGTGCGTAAATGTTGAAATGGAGTTTCCAGGATTTTTTCTCATAAACTCTTCCATTCATTTCGTAATCAAGTTCTGAATGACTTTATTAGACTTCATACTATCTGCTGGTTCTGTCTTGTTTTACGATGATTTATAAGTGGAAGATAAAAACAAAGTAAGATGAGAATATATCCCTGGCAGGTAAGTAGGAAAAGGAGTGTACTTGAACACAACAAAAGTTTCCTTCATTCTGAAACAAAGAGAAAGAACGTTCATACATGAAGTACCTCTTCTATTTCTTTCAGTGAGATCATCTCCTTATTGCCTAAGTCCCGCTTCTAAGAATCAACTTGGCTCTGAACTCTGAAGTAGCCCTGCAAAGATGCTCTGAATAGGGTCTGGAAATCTCCCTGCTGCAGGAGCCTCTAACACCGGTATGTCCACCTGCCTAAGGTATTTGTTGGACTCTTGTTCCCAAAGCATGATAGCAACTCATCCCACTGTCTGATACAGAAGTACTGCAGTAGTCATTTTACAGATGGGCAAAGAGCTTTTCACAGAAGCTGCTTTCCCCTAGGTCAGGTGGGAAGTCTGCAGTAGAGCAGTGAAGCAAAGTTAACCCTGGCACATCTCAGTTTAGCTCTCCTATGCTCAGGCCCCAAGGTTTTGGTAATGAATTTGTAAAACTCTGTGAAGTTTTTACCTCCCATGCACTCTACACAGGTCAGCTGCCTGTAATCCATCTTCCACACTGCAGAACTAAGTCCAATTTGAGATATGAGGGACCTAGCCAGGTCCCTAAGGATATGTCTATATTGCAAAATAAAGCCAGGCGAGGGAGAAACCTCAAACACTGGACCCACAGTTGTCCACATCACTTCATTATTGCCTTGTTCCCATATCTGTTTTGTACCATTCAAAGTAGTTTCCTATAAGATACATCTTCTCCGGGAAGAACTATCCTGAACCATCCACACTGGCTATGGACCAATCCCCATCTCTTTTTTGATTTCATGTTTAGATAAAGCCTTAGGGACTGGTTACACCTTGATAAACAGCTTTACCTTAAGTGTCAAGAAAGCATATTAGAGACCATGCCACACTTAGTAAGATAAAAAGGACAAAATTCTGGGGATTTTCTCCTCCCTGCCCTAAGTTCCTCAAATATAACAAAAAGCTCAATAGCATCATGTGTCCCTAGAATGCTAATGCAGCCTTCTTGAATACTTCTCACCTCATCAGAAGTACTTATATATTTCTCTGCTGCATAATATGTTTTGTTATTTCTCCTTTAGAAAAATCTAACAGTCACCTATCCAAGCTCATCTGGTAGGGTTTTGGCAGTCAAGCCTGATGTTTCACTGCTCTACAAGTGACTGCATCATGATTAGCATGGAGCACTTTCCAGTCCCCAAGTCAGATGACATGTTGCAGCTGCAGCCAGACTACAGACTGGGTATATACAATCTCCACATCCCAGTTTCCTTGCAAAGCAAAGCTATCCTCACAGACTAGGTGGGAGAAAGAGCAAATTCCAATCAAAGGAAAATCTGGGTAATTGGCAGATCGGGACTTCAGTCTACACCAGAGCATGCAACAGAAGTGTGAAAGCAGCCTTATGGAGCTCAAAATATTGAGAAGTCCAGTGAAGTAACCACAAGGAAGAGTGATAAACTCTTACCGTGTATGAGAAATTTGGTCTTGTTTGGGGAACACATATTTATACCTATTTCACAGGCAGTTCATGCAGTGCTTTCAGAACTCCAGATTAAGCTTCTAGAAACATAGACTGTCCTTGTTATCTCTCTTTTCTAGGGTCTGGCATCACTGTGGAATTTTAAAAAATAAAAAAAAATAAAGAAGTTTTAATGCTTATAATTGCAGCCAAGCCTCCACAATGAAACAACAATGAAATCAAATGAGAACAGTAACAAAAATCCAGAATAATAAGTGAAGCATGCAAATATCTTTCTGCTTTGTTTTGAAGTGACACCATTATTCAGTCATTGAGAATCTACAAGGGGAGGCTACAAAACAGAGGAAACAACAGAACAAGCACAATGTTTTGAATTACCAAATGAAGGACAAAAAGTAGAGCAAAGGGAACTAAAATCGCAGATGGATGTAAAGCAAAACTAAACCTTATGAATAAGTTGTTCCAATGTGCAGAGTCCTAAGTGCTAGAGCCAGCATTGGTAAAATACACAAACATAGCAGTCATTGGAGTTCTTCAACAGTCAAGTCACTTGGAAAAACACAAGTAGCTATTAATCAAACAAGCCACGTGTTTGTGGGCATATTTCACATAGAGGCTGCATTGAGACAGACCTGCAAGGACATGATTACAATAGCCAAGAAACTGAGCTTTTTTTTTTTTTTCTCTGTCTTTTAATGTTTGGAAAGCACCTAGAACTTTGTGATTGCTACCCAAAAGCACATAGTTACAATAACAACAACAAATGAATAAAGACTAAAAAGGATAGTCAAGACGAAGAAGATATAGGAAAAGGAAAATGGGGGGAGGGGCGTGGAGCAGATATAAGACACTGCTATGACACATAAGTATGTAATTTAATCAAGGTAAGCTAACCAAAACTAGATTTACTCTATAAACAGTTAAATGGTACTGGAATTCACTCAAAATCAAATCAAATTTGGATTTCTACCAGATGGTTAACATTGGTACATAAACATGGAACGAACAGTGACAGACTCATTTCCACTTCTGGGTTGTGAGTGTTGATAGCTGTATAGCTCTAATGTATAACTATAGGTATAGGATAAGAAAGCAGGAAAAAATAATTTTTACAAGAAACCAAATAGTAGTCTCCAAAATAGCAGATCGACCTGAAAGGAAAATTTGGCAGGGGTTGCTTTCATAACTGTGAAAACAAGGCAGTTATCAGCAGAATCTACTGTTGTAGCACTGTCACTGCTTTGATACAAAGGCTACACCGCAAAGATAAAATTCGAAACTGGAGGCAGGAAGATGATTGTCAGCAAAAGCCTGTGAAAAATACAGTGAAAATCAAGTAGTCATAGCAAAATTAGAGTTTACTGAATTCTTCAGCAGACAGGACAGCAAGTATGCACTGACATAGGTCACTTTACTTAGTATGGGTAAAATGAAAGAGCTACAGGTATTAAAAACATAATTTAATGCTTCAGATTGTGTTAGACTACTTTCTTCAGTGTTCACAAAGTGATGAAAGCTCCCTGGGCACAGCAGCAAGTAACGGAAACCCTCCAGGAGCCTACAATTGTAAGAAACATGTTGTTCTGGGTTACAATGCTCCTTCCTACCATGTGAGTTCTGCTGATGAACATAGGCTAAACTGAGACATGACCAAACTGAAGTGTTGCAAGAACACTCATACAGGCAACTTGGAGTCTAACATGAAGCAAAAGAGTCTCAGTTCACTTTGTTACAAAACATTATAATCCTATTATCTGCATTTTTTCATGACAGAATGGCATTTACAGCACTCGCATTGCAGATGGGATATCTGGGTTCAGCTCCTTGTTCACCCTAAGAGGATTTAAACCTACATCTTTCACCTCCAAGGCAACTGCACCAACTTTTAGACTAGACATGTTCTATCTTGCCCTTAGTCATCTGCTAGATTCAAGAGCTGAAATAGCATTATATTTAATTTAGTAGAAGCATTGCAACTGAATTCTAGCAGCCAGGGCATCACCCAAGTGGTCTGTGCATTAGGAGCCAGAAAGAAATATTGGAGGCTTCAGCCAAAGTAACTAAATGAAGTTGATGCTATTTTTCAATCAAAACCAAAAAGCCTGTTCTGTATTATATCGTGCAGGGACATGTCACCAAACTGGAGTACAAAACCTTCGCTTTGTTCAGATAGTTTTCTTCATAAGGCTGAACTGTGGAGGTCACTCATCAAGACTTTAGAAAAACCCATGCCAAAACTGCCATTAAAATTCAGTACTTACTAACCCTTGTCTGTGCCCATTCCTCCAGACCATAATGCTCTATCAAATTATCAGCTTTGATTGCTGAACTTCATTATTTAGTTCTATTAAAGCATGACATATATAGCATGATAGAATAAAAAATGCCTGTATTTGTCTCATTTGTAATTAATTTTTTAATCTAATCACAGAACAATAACTGTGGTCTGCGAATCACAATAGGAACACAAGCGTGCATGCCATCTTAATGTTTCTAGATATGTAATTTCAGATCATGAAACCACTAGCTTTAGAAATCTAAACAGACAATACTTGGTAAATGCTTGAAGAGCTAAGAGGAAAACTGGGATGTTCTAAAAAGTGCTGTTTGTAATTCAAAGAGAGACACTTGGATATTTGTGTTTGAAAAAAGTGAGCATTCTTTCTCAAGTGATGTTTCCACAAGAATGGGTGCAATGTTTAATATAGGTCAAGAGCCCATTTTCTCTCCTTTTCCTGGAGAGTTCCAAGAAAATTAAAGATTTCAATCTGACTCCACCAGAAAACGTTAGTTTCTGAATCACGGCCAGAAAATTCACCTTACTTTGCCAAAAAATAGAAAATTACCTTTATGGTCCAAATATAACAGAAACTATGAAGTAAGTTCTGATAAATCCTATTACATGATCTCAAGTGATCTCTGGGTAATACTTAGAGGTTGTGTTCCTGTTTGTTATTTTTTATCAGAAACAATTTTTATTAAGTATTTTTTATGTGCACCAAAGAGTTTCTTTGCTATGAACAAAGCACACAATAGCAGTAGTGTTACTGCATCGTTCCTCTTACTGTTATGCTTCCATGTCTTTCCTTTATCCATGAAAACAACATACTCTTCATTTCTGTTTTCCTTGAACAAAACCCAGGCTTAACCCCAATTGTTGTCATGTGCCTTCATTTCAGTTGGTACTGGTTTTGTTTTTCTTGGACCCAGCAAAAGCTAAGCATACTGAAACATAGCTTGTTTCATGTCAAAATATATTGTGCTACACATACTAGCTGATCAGGAGTTGTTTTCTCTAAACACTGAAAAGATTTCCTCTTGTTGTTTCAGGATATTTCTAAAACGTGTCTCTGAGCTTAGGGCTAGGGTTTGATTAATGCATGATTTCCTCTTTAAAATTAGAAACAGGAATCATGAGTGATGGTTAATAATTTTCATTTGCTCTTCTGCTCTGTTTTCCAAGCAGTCTAATTAAGGCCTGATTCCCAAGCTTGATTAGGCTTCTTTTACATCTGACTGCAGTTTGCAGATAGTGCTTCCAGGCAGGAACTCATGCTTATTTGCAGTAAATGGAACAATCTGGGAAGGAACAAGAAGATTGGGTTTTGGTTGTTGTTTTTTGTTATGTGTGTTTTTCTGTTTTGGTTTGGGTTTTTTTGTTTTTGTTGTTTTTTTTTTTTTTTTCCCCTACTTTAATTAGAGAAATTGTAGTGTCTCTTGCAGGAATCAACATCATTTAACTATACATGTCAGAAGGGGAGACACAGTAATGAGGCCTCAAGTCACATTTGCTGAACTTCATGTTGTAGTCATGCCATTACAGACAGCTGTTTTACACTTTTACCAAGTCTGTTGGATTGCAGGGCAGTCAGTCTGCACTGTCTGAATTTTGCATGTACCGTGAAAGTTGCAAAAAGGTCTGTACAAACATCCTGGTTAGTCACTAGGTCTCTGACCTGGTGTGTCCCCAGGATATCAAGCAGTGCACCCTATGCATCCTCCAAGCGGGGAAGTTGCCTCTCCTGCTGCCTAACAACTATCCCAACAATAGCAATTCCTAAAACAAGTCCCCATGCTACTACCTTATGACACTACACACATGGCTATATGTGATCCACACTGTGTGTTTCAAAGACTTGCTCAGTCCTCAGGAAAGGAGAAAGTTCCTCCTGCCCACTCTTGCCACACAGTGTCAGGACACATCTATTTGCAAACTCCAAGGACTTCTCTTCCATCTCTGCAGTGGCACAGCTCTCAGACAGGTGTTCCCTCCCATGAGACAGCACTCTCGGAAAAGTGGAGTCCCTCTGCTCTCCGTACTCCTCTGACTCTGTCTTGATCACTGTGTAACGTTTCTGGTACTTTTTAAAAGCTGTTTGCCAGTGACAGAGTATCAACAAGATCAGAAATGCTAGCATGTTTTTTAACTTTTCTTTTTTTTTTTCCAACAAGGGACTTATTTAAAGGATAAATGCACTTTAAAATAGTTCTATCAGTCAGCAAGTAGTAAAGATGTTATTAGCAGAGGAAAATTCCACAATTTACAGATGTTAGTTGTCTCATTCAGCATCTCTTACTACTAATTATAGCTCCATGTCCTAAATCTAATAAGCTTTTGGAGAAAAAAAAAAAAAAAAAAATAAATATTAACTAGATCTACATGATACAAACAGTGTCCGTATACTTTACATAAAGGGGTTGTTAATACAGTAAGATCTAGATAATACTCTTTCTAATGACAGAGAAAGAAACTAGGACAGATTAGAGGCATCACACCGCAGAGGCAGCTCATTTCATGGCAACTGCTACAACCTTCTCTGATGTGAACATTGAACTAAAATAAGTTTTTTGAACCCTTATTTTAGAAATAAAGCTTTGGCCTCAAAGCAGTTTGAATCACCGCTTTCCCTCCAGTACCAAGTTACGTTACTATAATGCACAGTTCCAATGACAGGCAGAGACAGCATCAGTTTTCTCCTTTTCTCCCTGAAGTTAGTGGTAAGAGTAGTCCTAGAGAAAGAGGGAGATCAGGACAGTTTCCCATGCAGTTTGTGCATTTGATCCAACAGGATAAGCCATAATCAGGACTCAGGGCACTACTAACTCAAGAACCAAATTATCCTTTCTTCTTTACAGGCTACAGATCAAGCTGTTTGTTGGTTCTTGACTCTCTCAACATGATCACCTATCACCCACTCTGAACTCAAGGCTGTATGGATGAGGTAGTTTTAAATGTACCTAATAGATGAAGTCTCTTTTGTGACTTAATTGAAGCATAAATGAAGTATAAATGAATCATTTGGGCACTCGCTTTTCTCTCCCAGGTTAAGGCCATACTCAGGGACTGTGTTTCGTTCTCCAGAATAGGAGTGCCATTAGATTTTTAGAGAGTCTCTAATGCTTACATACTGCTTGTGAGAAGGCAATATGAGATATTCTATGATATTTAGGTGTCTGAAAATCACCAGTGTCATATGCTAGACAGAATTTAGACACTCTGAACATAGCCAAGAAAATCCTTAAAATGCAAGCTGGCTATGAAATATCACTGTTATCTTAATCACACCTTCCTTTATATATATATGTATTTATTGCTTCACTTCTCTTTCTCCAGATAAATACATATTATTTACATTTATTTGCACAAAAAACACAATTAAAATGTATTTTTTAAAGATACCAAGGAAAAACTACAAAGCTATTTGACTGTGTTTGTGCATAGAAGAATGAGCACAAACTTTATTACACGTCCCCATATTTATTGATTTATTTTGGTTAAAGAACAACATGACTACCATGACAGGGCTATATTTTAGAGAGAGTGGAACAAATGAAATAGGAAATTAAGTTCTTCTTGTACTGGAAGGGGAAATTGAATGAAAAAGCAGTTGTTAAACATTTTGGGTGACTTGCTGAAAGATTAATAAATTATGTTATTGTGTTCGGAACTTACTTTTGCCATCTAAATGTCTAAGTGGTTTTCCGGCTAACAGTTTGAGGTGTGTTCAGAGAAAATAAACCATCTGAGTTTTGAATGACTCAAACACATAAGATCTAAGTAACAAAGGTATTCTATACTTTGCCAGTACACTTCACACACTTCACTCTTCTCTGCAACAGACACAAGACGAAGATTACATCTTATGCTTTGTTATTAATCTACTTTGTCCTCTCTACATCACTAAGCTGTAAGTCGGAAATGCTTGTTATAGCTGGCAGACGACTATGTTCCTTCCAAGTAATTTTTGGTCTTCTGATATGTAAGGGCATCATTCATTTACACTAAGTATTTTATGATAGAGTTTGGCACATCAGTTAGGATTGGTGCTAGGGTGAGGCTGGTAATTTTGCTTGTTATTAAAGTTGCCCAACACTTCCCATTATAAAGCCTGCTTTCAGCTACCTATCATTTTGCCAAACCTTAAATGTTTGGGCTGAAATTTTCCATGCCAGGTGTGTGCCTCAGGCAGAAATATTTCAGGAAGTTTCATCCAAAATGGTACAGCTGTTTCTGAGAATGAGGTTAAAGAATATCTGTTGTTTAGTAATGTTGAAAAAATACTGGCGACCTTTTCCTGGAGAAGTTCAAGTGTTTTTAAACATAAAGCAGAATTTTGAAGTTTGAGATGGCAGGAAAGTGGAGAGGGAAATGCGGCCTTTCTGTCAATGATGTATGTCTACATAGAAAAATCTAAACTTTAAAACTTTCAAAAGTCCCTCTTTTTTCACAAATTCAGCAGGGACCTGTAGGCTCAGAGTCTTTGGCTCTAATCTCTGCCGAAGTCCCTTTACTTGTTTGGGGTTTTTTTTACTTTTCAGGACACTCCGGAGCTAAAACCAACCAATAGGAAACAGTAGGGAAAGAGACTTACGCAGCATTAAGACTACATCAGGCAGAGCCTAAATTCAGACATTACAGTTTGATGAAAATGGTGTCCTCACTGGGTATGACCAGGTATGGTCCTCATTACACTTTGTGCACACTCAAACGTGGGTGTACTTTCCTGAGGCAGCAACAAAGCAAACTAGAACCACAGTGGAAGAGTAGAGCTCCATGGTGACTGTTTTTTTTCTTCCATCCATCCTAGATGTGGACAAGAGAAGTGACACTGGAAAAATGTGGACACTGGCAACTTGGACAGGTGAGCAGGAGCGGTCTGGGGCTGTTCATGGACACCCAGCTGCTCACCAGCCAGGCTACATGGTGAGGAGAACAGACCTGCCAAGGAGCCTAGGAAGGGATATGGAGGTGTGGAAGACATGGGGATATGGGGACCGGAAGCCAGGCAAAAGGGGTAAGCAAGGCAAGTAGAATTAAAGATGGATACATGTGGCAAAACTGGGGAAAAGAGTGAGAAAAAAAAATAAGGAAAAGGAAGCAGAATGGGATAAAAACAGACAAAGAAGCTTGCTGGAGGGAAGATATTAGAGGGAGAGCTGGAAACCTCATCCTGAACGTGGAGAACAGTATGAGCGACAGGTGATAGGGATGAAATATGAAGACAGGCCTGGAGTAAAAGGGATCTTGGACCAGGTGCCAAAAGTAAGAAAGAGAGTAGCATGCAGACACAGCAAAGGGGACCAAACTCAGGAGGATGGGATAGAAAGGGCTGTAGGTGCTCAGCAGGGTTTTCTTCGGGACCTGCAGCTAGACCCATGCCTATTGCATGTGACAGTAAAATTCAAAGAGCCAGGACATGAGCTTAAGCACCATCTCACAAGGAATCTACTTAATTGTTATTAATTCCACTCTCTGACAGTTTTAGTCTAAATATCAGTGTCCCAGACCATTCCCAGGCATAGTTTAGGGATAGTACAAGCCACAGATTGTTCACAGTTTTTGCAATAGATGAAGGAAACCTTCACAGAGGTAAAAGACTGTTTAGCTACATGGACACAAATTGTGCCATGCCACACGCCCAGGTCCAGAGAATGGGCCTTGGTTCACAGTATTTACCACTATAGACATTGCCTAAGGCTATAACTGTACTGTTGAATGAAAAAGGGCCAGGGAATGACTCAAATGTGGAACTCCTGATTTTCATACAGATTAGGAGTTAGTTCACTCAAGCCTCTGTTTTGGACCACTAAATCTAGGAAAAAATCTACTTCAGAGGGGTTTTTACTAGTGAGAATATGAGCTGTTTGGTGTCACTAGGCCTAGGGGGGCAAGTCAGCAGGTTCTTTTACTTAGCGATATAAAGAGAGCATGATAGACAGAAATCAAATGCTTCTGGAAATGAATCCACTGTAGAGAAAATGAAAGATGAGTAAAATTTAAGTTAGCAAGACTGACAAAATGTACTAAAAGAGAAGAAAACAAAACACGCCACACACACATGTATATATATAGTTTTACATAGTTAATTTCATGCTTCTGAAATAAATGAATAAAAACAAAGGCAGTCCTAAGTGTACATTTTAATTTACAAAACCCAGGCAGTTCATTTTTGCTAGAAATAGAAGGAAACAAGGCATATGTATCAGCAGGTATTATTCAGTGATGAAGTATCCCTTCAGCTGCCCCTGACACCAAACCACGAGTGACATATTCCTGTCTCTGGTTTTATAAATTGCAGCCTTAAAATATAGCTAAGAATATCAACACCTGCTTAGCTGATCTTGTATTAAATCCAGGTAGAAGCTGTTAGAATTTCATTTGAGAGTAGGCAGGCCTATGCAGGAACCGAGGAGTGGCCTGTGCAAGCATTTATGGCATACTAAATCAGTGTGGAAAACTTTCAGCCCACACTCCTCTTTTTGCCCACTGATATGAAGTACATTTGGCAGATCAAAGTTAATATTAGAGGATGAATACTGATTTTTTTAGTAGATCAGATCTCACAGACCTGGAGAAAAAAAACATATAGTGTGTTCCTGAAAGCATAGATACAGAAAAAAAATGCCAGGGGGCACAGAGGAAATCATACATGTCAATACAAATAACTATCACTCTCAGTGAAATTCCAGCCCATGAACTTCATTAATTTGGTGGTAGCCTGCCAGATTGCAAATCCCACCAACAGAAAATGTAAAAAACAATAAAACAGAAGATTCAGTCACTCTCCACTGAGCTTCCCCTCTGTTCAGCTTCTACTCTTTCTTTAAACCACAGTTAACCTACATATCTTCATTCTCATCCTGAGCAGTTATCATGAGGTCTCAGTTTATACCATAAGGATAACAGACAAAATACATACTCTTCTAAAGACTTCATCAATTTTCCACAAAAACTAATACTAAATTTAAGACGGCTACTAGCAAAGATCACTCAATCTCAGCCAAACACTAGAGAAAAACATCTATCACCTACTACTTATGAACCAATGCTAGACTTGATTCATATATGTAAATACAAAGCTATATATACTGTGATTCGTTAAAGCCACAGCAAACCTAGAATAACGGCTAAAATATACGTGCATATATTTGTTGGGAGTTAAGGCTGCCCACTGACCACCTCAGGGGAAAGGTACATACTTGTTCTAGGAAGGTGGGAGGGTAAAAGAAATATCATGGAGGTTGAGAAGAGTGCTGTTTAGACGATGCATACGTGAGTCAACTGTTTGCTCCCTTGCTTTCCATGGCTTGCACTGGCAAGATAAGCAAGTTCGCAACCATAACTCTAAACATGCATGCCTCGGTGGTAATCTAACTGTTTGCAAGTTCACTTTGCCACAGACCTAAAATAGACTGTTCATAACAATCATAGAGTAAATCTATAACTTATTAAATACTTCTAGCCACCAGGTTTCTAAGAGCGCCACAGGGAAACAAGGGACATCAAGAGAGATAACACAATGGGAGCTGCAAGAAATAAGAAGTTTGAAAATCAGGCCACTTACTGAAGATAAAACGGACCTTGTGGTTCATTAGGTTAGTTTTCCTGCTGTTGCAGACAGTCATATCAGAGGGTCTCACAGACTTATGAAGCTGCATCTAAAGAAGAATTGATTTTTTTGTTTGTTTAACCACTCTGATCTGTTTTGGAGCCTCAGTATTCCAGCAGTTAAAAACTTTTATCCAATTTGCACACATTCCTGGCTATTTTACATGCACATAGTTTTTATGACAACATTGTTCATTATCATAGTTTTTTCCCTTTCTGACATTAAGTCTTTTAACATATTTAGAGAGGGTAATAGAGGGTAATCAAATCCTCATCTCAGTCTTAATTTCAGTAAGTTAAATGTTAATATCTTGCCTGTTCAGTTTCTTCTCAGAAGGCAGATTCTGCATGTCCCTGGCCGTCCTGTCTTTCCTGCTTCTTTCTTGTTTCAGCTTAACACTTTCTTTAAAAAGTATGGATGGTCAAAACTGTAAATAATATGAAGGCAGACTCATCAAAGCCTTGTCTGAGTCTCTGTACCTCTGATACATTCTATATGTCATATGCCTTTTCAAGTACTGAATCATATTGTTCTGATTAATTAACACATCCTGTCTTCCCTCTCAGGAAGACATCTTGCAGATGATAACAGGAATTCTTAGAATCCTCTTCCTCCAAGTTTGTCAGTCTGTCAGCTCTGCCTGTATCATTTAACCGTGTTGCTAATACCTCCTCATTTTGTATCACAGACATTTTATGAAGAGAGTACCAATTAAAATATTAAGAACAGTTTCAAGTGTGACCTTTCTTACACTTCTTGAGGAATGTTTCTGAAAGACATTTTTTCTCTTTTCAACTCTATATGTATAAATTTGTTCTTAACTGGTCTCTTCCCAAGCTCTTTATCTTAACCCCTATTCCCTAGACAGTTTAACCATATTCTCCCTAAATCTGCCCACTTACTTCACTACAGTTCTCTTTGCTTCTCTGTTTCTTGCTGCACACATTTCTGCCATCTTGTAATCCTTTATCCATAAACATGTACCTAAATCAGCTGTTGATTTTCTGCAATTCTTTCTCAGCCTTTTCTCATAATTTCTCAATATCTAACTATGGATTCAGACATTTCACTCCAACCTATTAATACTGAACTTAATATTGTCAAACAATATATTTAATATGCTCATTACTGAACAGTGCAAGACATTGAGAAGCTTGTCCACAGCTTGCTGATGTTAATGGAAAGACTCCTTCCTGACTTCCGTGGTCATTAGGATCAGCTACACAAGACCAGAAGCAAACTGTTTCAGAAACTGCACATGGTACTTCTAAGTAGATCAGCCAAACCACAGAATAACCTATGACCCTTTGCTGTTTGGCTGGGGTCAAGATGTACCATGTATTTGTACTGTCTGTATCAACATATGCAACAGAAAAGAGAAAAAAGGCAACATTAAAAACACTCCATTACATCTGATATATAAATATCACACTCAGATACTGCAGCACAACATTAAATAGAGTACACCAGTCTGACACTAAACTACAAAATCACAGAATAGTTGAGGTTGGAAGGTATCTCTGGACGTCACCTTGTCCAACCCTTCTGCTCAAGCAGGGCCACCTACAGCCAGTTGCCCAGAACCATGTTCAGATGGTTTTTGAATATCTCCAAGAATGCAAAGTCCACAACCTCTTGCAACCTGTGCCAGTGCTTGGTCATCCTCACGGTAAGGTGTCCTGTAACATCCTTCAGGATCTCAATGTATTGTTATGACTTCACTTCAGGAACCCTCCTCTTCTTTTCTCCTTTCAGGTTCTTTAAAAAAATGGGAATCCCATCTTTCCAGATGTTCTGTATTTACAGAGCATGCCAATTCACAGTCCTAGGAAAGACTGCTGAAGGTTTAGGTTCTGGGGTTTTCTGTGTCTCTTTTTTCCCATTAGATACATTATTAGGCTTTGTTGATTTAACTGTGAAGACTGACTTTCATCATAAAAGAGTTTTTAATGCTTTAAGGTTCTCCTGCCATTCTTTGTCATCTTATGTATCACAACTCCAAACAAACTGCAAGTTACATCTGTCATGAATTACCAGATTCAAACCTGCTAGTATATTATGCACCACATCTGCTTTCTTCTCATCTAAAATAAGAGAGATGATGAACATGGGCAGTCCTTCTATCTCCCTGATTGTGTAGTAGCTGTCTAAATCTTCCCAGGATTGCTTTTCTCTGTTTGAGGTCTATAAGATAATCTTATTGGCATCATGTAAATCCTCTGAGCAAAGATGGGAAGCAGATAGCTCCAATGGGATTCTCTTCCTTTCCTCTGTGAGACAAAATTTGTATTGAAATCTTAATATAACCAGTAGAAATCTGAGAAGAAATTCGCACTAAAAAATGCTGTTCAGTGAAAGTACTTGCAAACCACAACATTTTTTATTTTACTTGGATTGTGCTCTCCTTTGAATAGGAATGCTACAGGAAGTAGATCTTGGTAATTATTCCAGTATGAAGCCTCCAAAGACAACCCAGAAATCAGTGAATTTACAATGACAGTCTTTTTTCTTGGCCATTGCTGTGGTGATGTTTCAATGGGAAAGCAACAGAAATTTGACAGTTAAAGTTGTCATTTTCCAAGCTAGGAACAGAATGGGAGATTTTGAAAAAAATGAAAAATCTACAGTATTACACTATCCTGTACTCCTCTGCAGAAGCTAGGATGCCTTAGCTATGCTGTCTCTAAGCTACTGAGTATCATCTAGAGCTTTGTATTCTTTTTTTTCTTCTGGAATTTTGGGGATTTTTTGTTGTTGTTGTTGTTGGCTGGTTGCCTTTTACCAAGTTTTAGTTGCATTCTGTCTACTTGTATTTCTTCTAATCGAACTAATGAGCTATGCTACTCAGAAGTAACCATCATGTTCCTTTGGGGCTACAGAAACACTCAGCCATATTATATTTCAGTGATAAACACAGCAGTAATCACTCTGTTCTTCATTTAAGAGACAGTAGCGTGGGATGAAAAAAAGTATTTGAAATAAAACATTATTAATAGAGAATTATTTGTAGAAAATGGTATAGTGCAATGCAACATAATAATAAAGTACAACCAACTCTAAAGAATATTTTAATCATTTCTATATCCTGCAGTTTATGTGTATGAGACTTATTTTCAAAATGGGTAAAAACACCATTCTTTGGGTTCAATCCCATATGCCAAATTTCAATCCAGAATTATTTTTTTACAACTGTTTTAAATCCCTGAAAACAAGGGGACAGAATGGAAACACTGACTACAATATCATAAATAAAAGCCTTCCTCTGAAGGATTTCCAAGATTTCCAGTTCATAAAAAGTTTAATGTTTCAATTGAGACTTACACCAAACTTCAAATAATGACACACTCCAAATAATAGTAAGCAGTACAAATAAAGTAAATTTACTCGTGACGCATTGCTGGTAACTGTTCATGTCCCAGAAGTGAAAAACACCAAGCTAAAAGGCAGCACGATAGCCCATATCCTGTAAAACCACACATTTATTTCCAATAAGGTTTCACTATAGCCGGAACTCAACCGATGTTATACTCTTTCCAGTAAGAAGGCTTCTATTGTAAAATAAATAGTATCTTTTTCACATCACTGTTCTTTACATGCAGAGATCATTTTACATTTAATTTTTGTTTCTCCCACAAGATGATGTTGTTAACATCTATACTTGAATGTAAACTTTTTTTTTGTTTACCCTTAACTCACTGAAACAGCTGTTCCATTTGCATTTTCCTGTATTTCAAAGGCTATACTAACTGAACAAATATAGACATTTTATGGGAGAATTCGTATGCTTGTTTCTTTTATGGAACTGCTGATTTCTCTGAAGTTAAGTAGGGTATATGACTGAAACACTAGTAACAGTTTTCTGAAGTTTTTACTTTGCATGCAGTAGTACAAAGTAGGTTTTAATCATCAACATGCAGATGTCACTAGTTCTTATTGATTTGCAGTGGTGTGTGGGTTAATTTTTTTTTTCTCTTTTTTTTTTTTTCTTTTCTTTTTTTGGTGAGGTCTAAACCCACGGGTTGATATTCTTTTGGTCCTATGCTGTTAGCTTTCTATGATTTGGTACCATTCTTATTGCACTCTGCTACACTTACCAATATCACACTACATTTGGTTAAAATAGTCTTACTAAAGCAAAATTAATATAAAACGTTTGCATAATGATTTGCAGTTTTGGACTTGGAAACAAAATGTGAACTCTTCTGTCTTGGCAAGACAGTGCTCGAATTTGTCTATCTTAGCAATAAAGCTGCACGAAGATGTCAGTAGAGCAAAGGCAGACCAGAGCCCCATTCCCCATACTTCTTTCTTCTCCTTTGTGTACTCACCAGGGACAGATAGCCAGTTAACTCTGAAGTCCTATCCTTGACCACTGACAAGAGAGGAACCCAGGGCAACAAGGTTCTGATCTTAAGCACTTCAGCTAAATATCTTGAGAAAGGTGGAGTGACCTTGGGCCTTGAATAAGAGCTCACTGAACTCAAGTAGACAATTAGAGAGGCACTAAAGCAGCTTCTGAGGAGCATTCCAGCATCAGGAAGATATTTCAACTCAGTGGTTAATACAAGCCATGCTGGAATGCCACACTGCCCCATTGGCTTCTCATTACTATCTTTCTCTATTTCTGTTTCAAGTCCTCACAGACATCCATCTTGTCATGGCTGATTTCCTTTTTAAAAATAAAAAAATGCAATCCTTATGCTGAAACGTATTTCAAAACAGCATATTTGGAAACTAAATCAAGTAGTCTGAATAGAAATAAATTGTACTTGCAGTCAACTAGAAATTCCTTTTGCCCATTTTTTTTCTTCCTTTAAGTGTTTAAAAATTAAACATAACCATTCTTCCCTTGAGTTATACAATGATATTGCATTGTCATTCGTTGCTTTCTCTCAGTATCTTCAGGCAGTTCACATAAATCATTTTTTCTAACACTTTTGAGGTATGCAGGTATAGTATTTTCAGAACTCTGGTAGATGATCTTTCATGTTTAGGGTTAGAGGAGTTACTACCCTATGTTTTCAACTTGGCCATCTGTCTTAGGTCATCACCAGTATTACAGAATGACAGAACAGAATATGTATCTGTGTCTCAACTGCCACATTTTATAGTCCAGTTTCTTAACGAGCATCTACCTACATTGCAATTTAATCTAATATTCTGTACTGCAAACCACGGTGACTGACACATGGCTCATATCCTATCCTTCCTTGCCTACTGCTGGGGAATTAATCCTTTGAAAAGAGACAGCAAAGGCATCTGGGTGCTGTAATGCTTTAAGCTACCACAGCTAAATCTGCCAGCACTTATCTCTCAGAGCCCACATTGAGTTTAATGGGGTTTGTATTAGCTCTTAAATAACAAAACTATGGTACAAGGAATTTAATTGATCTCTCTGAGGTCACACAGTGAGCTGAGCAATAGAACTGGTGTAAAACAAAGGAGGAAGAATAAGAAATATTCGCCAGAATAAGAAAATGAGAAGGTAAGCAACTGTTTACTTTCCAACTACATGAAGAGAACATTCGCTAAACTGTATCATTATTTATTGACTTGGTTAAACTTTTTTTTTTTTTAACATATACAGAGCTAAAGTGTGCTCCTTGGTTAACAGGATCTTTAACAATGTCATTGAGTTATCCATACATATAGATCCCTTTTTTGCAAACACAGAGAAGTTATGCACAGCAGCAAGGAAAGGGTAAAAATCACAACTGATTTTTGCCAAAGCTGAAACTCTTAACTGAAAGCTGAAGCACTGAAGCCTGCCCTTTCACAAGGATTTATCTTCTTCAACAACATTAAATTTCTTACTTCTTACCTTACACCCCTCTCAAGTCATTTATAGAGCAAACATACCTCACTCTATTTCCACTAAAATTATTTGCATTCAAAATATTCTTATTTTATTCTAAATTAAGCCATATGCTGCTGATACTTCTTTTAAGTCTTCCTCCACATTTAAATACATCAAAGCAAATGTTCACATATATATAAAAATGACGGCAGCGTTGCTTTTTCTCTAGCTGATCGTTTCTTCCTATGTGGATCTGAAGTTTTGCTTCTCAGAACAGAACTTAATAGCAACCCTAAAGGAAAAAAAGACAGGATATTTTTCAGCAAAAGCCTCCTCTTTGCCAAACGTCCCAGGGTTTGTCTCCAAGGACTTTAAAAGAAAGGAAAGAATGAGGAACGGAAACCATAAAGCATGCATTACTGCTATCATCTAATTGCTGAATGAATAGCACGGTTGTTTAGTCTGATTGCACTAAGCTAGTTATCCACTGCAAGCTTCATTGACAAAAAGGGAATCTACACAAATTATAGGGAAATTCAAGCACTAAAGGAATGTTTTGGTTCAGAGGTTTGCAATGACTATTGGCTTTGGTTCCTGGCACAGTTTGCCTTTGCCATATGAACTCTGCTGGGCTGGGTCAGCCCAAAGCTTTCCAAAAAGCCTGAGAAGAGGACAGACTTCCTTGTCATCTGTATCCCATAAATAAATTAAAGTGATGTTCTCCAGTTAGAGTTTATTTCTTGGCAGGCTAATCTGCAATCAGAAAAAGAAAAGCCTTTCATTTGTGGACTCCAACTAAAGGAAGGAAGCTTTTCTATGTGGATTCACCAGAGACCAAAATATTAAAAAGTGGAAGAGGAAAAACATATGTTGCAGTCCCCTGAAAAATAATGGATTAAAAAAAGTGCTTTAGAGACATGCCCTCAATTGATGATGTTGAAAAACAAAGCATTCCTCTACAAGGAGCAGGCAAAGTAGTTTAACCACCACCACCTTATTACAGCATAAGAACAGGTTTTTCAGGCACAGTTTGTTTTTTTTGTTTTGTTTTGTTTTCTGTTTTTTTCTAATTCATACCCTCTCTACAGAAAAGGAAAAAAAAAAAAAAAAAAGGTAAGTATTAACAAGACCAGGTTCCAGTGGGCTTGCATTTATTCCTCTTATCATATTACAGAATGAATCTATAAGTATGTAGAATGACAGGGATGTGGATCTCACTTCAGTGATATTAGTATGACATCACAATCCGGAAGTAACTGTGTCAAGCACAATCAGTGACACAAGCATATTCAGTGTAGGTTTCTGAATACTTTATTTCAAACACAAAAACCACTGCAGCCCAGCAGCTACACTTCTTATCTTGCAGCCTACTGCAAAGTTCAGTTGGACTCTCTATCCATGTTACTACTGGCATTCAGGCTCTTGCCTTTCACATTCTCAGACTATTTATTTCAATTTTTCTTGCATCCTTTGCTTCAATGAAGTGAACTTTCAGTAGCCTTTAGTTCCCTAGTTAAATCTGGTTCCTTAGTGAAAGCTGGTTACACTCATAAAAATAAAGACACCTCACTTTTTTCCCCACTGAATGATTAAGAAACAAAAATGACAGCAGGAACAAGGCAGGAGGCTGCAGTTCAAGACACCATATTTCTAGAGGAACTTCTGTGAATCTCTGACATTTATATAAAGCATAAACACTACACTCCCATGTCACAATTCCCTGTTTTGGGGGCTCCCTGTGCCTGGAACAGCTGATCAGAGAACCTGCTCTCCACTGCCCAAAGCAGCGATACCTACGTTACAGATGATGTGCTGTGGGAGGTAAGACAGGGACTTAATGGAATGAGTCACACAAAACAAATAAGAAATCCTTAATGGTTATTGAATTATAATACCGAGACAGTCTTCTGCTAGTATGACTTCCTCTGTCTAGAAAATGAGTTTAAGCTTTGTCAACAAAAGAGCTGTTTAGCTGCAGCTTTGCAAGAATAGCTGTACCAGTGACACCAATAAGCCATTCTGAATATCAATAAGCTTTGAGATCTGTTGCTTTGACATCTGTATCAACTACTATAATACATCTCTAGGGATAAGTATTATTTCAATATTGGCTGCATATTACTTGGAAATGTTTTATGATCTCAAATTTTGAGCCTCTTTAAACTACATTATAAAATTCATTACATAAAAGTGAGAATTAAATCAAATTAAATTAAATTAAGTTAAATTAAATTTAAGTTAATGGAAAATGTACTACTGACTTTACTCAGATCTCAATGAGACCACAGATGGCTTCTTTTCTTTCCAAATTCTATTGTTAAAAAAATTCAGTTACTATTTCTCTCTCTTCCCACAAACCAGAAATAACAATCAAAGTATAATGATTATAACCAGGAAATGACCCTATGAACACAATATATATTTAAAACTACAGAATTTTACTTTCTTATGTTCTTGTTTACTGGCCTTTGCAGGTATATCCCTGTCAGTTCTCCCATCTGTCTCCTGTTGAGATGGTTGTAATGTAAATCTTTACATGTGCCAGAATTTTTCTATGTAAATTGTTTGTCTTTGAAATAACTTATTCAATTCAAATAAAGTTTCAATGGGACAGGAAAGCATGGCTGTAAAGCATCAGATATTGAAACTGAAAGCAATTAGTTGTAGGTGTTGTCTTTCCATATGTCTTGCAGAGCACCAAGCATATATTCTGCACTTAGCAAGGAAGAAGTAATAATTAATCTTAAGTTTTTGGCAAGATACAAACTAGGCAAGAGCTTAATGCATTTGAACCACTGCTCCTCATTCTTGGAACAGGAAATTGGATTTCTGTTTCTTATGTGGAGAGGATCTTAAATAAATTCTGGCCGAGGCTGTGGAGTCAATAATATTTCTCAAGGAACTAAAAGTAGTGCTGATTGTGCTAATGTTTTCAAGACAAGGGTTTGCTGCAGACATTCATGGTTAGGGTACATCTCCTGTGTCGCATGACAACATTTCCTTATGTATCTAGCCTGACTGCAGTTGCTTGACTTCATCCCTCAACAATGTGGGGTTAGTAGCTTCTTTAAAATGCCTTGCATCATGATCCCAAAGGTTTGGGGTCAGAAGTAGGAATGGTTTTAGGGTTTTCTGTGACACTTAACTAGGCTCTGGGTGCCACTGTGTGCTTTGTGAGAGGGTACTTGGTACTTTTGGATACATCACCTCTCAAACTCAAAAACATTTGAGCTTTTGACTCTCCCCTGGATCCTGTTAAAATCCATTTGCTCAGAATCCTGTACCAAATATTGTATTGCAGGGTTTGACTGAAAGCTAATTTCACCTTCCTATGGGACTGCGATAAACACATGGCTTTGCATCCACAGTGGCAGCAGAATTACTACTGCCTTACCACTGACAACCTGCTTGCCAAAATAAGAGCAGGAAAACGTGTCTCTGGACGGAGCACATAAACCTTTCATATAAACCTCCTGTTTATATAAAAAATATCCCATTAAGACTAGCAATTAAAGGCTACTAGGTCTGCACAGAGTGATGGGAAACACCATTGCCTCAGCACTGTGTTTTCTGTAACAATCTGGCTTGAAAGTGGCCCTCAGCTTCAAGTTTTTCCTCCATATACTTACCTTCTCAATTTAACTATTTCTCAGTGTAATCAAAGTAGATCAGTAGCACAACCATGACAGACGAAGAAACACCATTTCAGTCTCTATCAGATCACTTTATAAAGAAAATTTTTTTACATTGACCCAGTGCCACATGAAAACTCACTTTGATACAGTACTAGCAATATCACCCCTCGTACATGCTTTTGCACACAAATATCCTTTCCATTTAATCCATTTGCTGTTAAAATTGACCTGAAGAGCCTCAGTTATTACTCTGTAGTGTATCATATTTCTCACCTTTCCTGGTCAAAAATGAACAATTCCATAGTCTGCAAAGTTCAAACTCATGTTCAGTTTCCTCAGAACAGGGTTTCTAGTTGCTGTCTGAGCTACAGAAAGGAAAGTGAGGTAAGTAGTACTTAGGTAGTTAGTTAAGTTCCAGCCAAACTTATGAACGCTGGGATAAACAATTAAAAAATCAATAAATTTAACTTGATATTTTCCAAGTCTTTAGAGAGCTTTTGCTTCTGTTACGGTTTGAAAATTAAAGAAAAAGATTCATAAGGTTAATATATCTTTTACCTAATTGTATCCATTCATCTCTGTTATTAAGAAACAAAATTTTTGTTGAGGCTTATAAAAAAAGGAAAAAATAACGTCACTTGAAAGCATCCAAAGAGCTGGAACTTTCCTGTTTCAGAGCCTAGAGCCCTCATTTCCATTCTCTGCTTCTGAGGAGCAATGTGACCTGGGCACATCAACGAATCTTTGACATCTCCATTTTCCATGTATTTAGTATTATCTACTTCTAGACTCCTTTGAGACTTACAAACAAGAGAAGATGTGGAATGTATGTTAAATATTACTACTCTAATTTAAATTATATTACCAAATGAAAAATACAAGTCTGATATTTTTTCTTATTAGTACTTGTATTCCTACCCAAAAAGCAATGTCCAGGGACACATTCATCCAAGATGCTACCTCACAGTTTGCAAACAGAGATGACTCCAGGCTGATAAGAGATGTTTTTCGTGCCCAAAATGTGAAAAACTACATATATCTAACTGATTCTGCCCCAGATTTTGAGCCCAAGAATAACAAAGACAACATAAACTTAGCACATAGTTCAATAATTAATTGTTTGGAAACAATTCATTGTAAATACTTTTATATTTATAGCCACTACAAAACAATGAAGATAACATCTGAGAAGGCTCCAAGTGAAGCAGGAAGACGCTGCAAAGGATGTGCCATTGTCATTATTAATAAAGCTTCTGTCTGACTGCAGCACAAGGTACAGAGATTAATATCAGCTGTGTCCCTGGGGGGAAGACACAATGCAGAGCTGTAGCAAGAAGAGTGACACACCCTTCTGTGACAGTGTACGTGGAAGATGAAGTGTCCCTCATGGTTTACTCAGTTCCATTTGCACAAATGTCATGGCAAAAAATATCTTTGCTATTCATATGCAAAAACCTTGCACAGCAGGTCTGTAATTCTGCTTGGACTCCCGGCACAGACCTTTCCATCGAACTGTATTTATCCACTTCAGAAGAAATGCTTTTGTTCCTTGTGTGCTAACACCATAGGCTTACATTGTGATTCTGTTAATGAAGGTAAAAATGCTCTTCCACAGAGACACACAGAACAAGAAATTTTAAGCAGCTTGCAATCCCTTCAGAAAACATCTACAACTGTATTGAAGAATGCTGTTATAGAACAAAACAACAATAAATAAACCAAAAATAGCAAGCCTGATGAGTATCTCTTCCTGATTTTCCAAAAAGGGAAGATTCAGTGAAACTGAACCAGATGACAAAACCATTACTGTTTCTGAGAATAAACCATAACCCAGGCCCAATATGTAGAACGGAAACTGTTATTGGTGTGAGTATACATTTTTTTGTCCTCAGTATAAACAACACTTAAAGAGGAACAGGATGTGAGAACACCCATCCTCTGCTGAGGGTGTGCTAAATCACCATACTATTTTTTTTGCTGTAGATCAATAAATCTCAAATTCTCTAAACAAATAAATACAATAGGGAGGCTAGGAAACAGCTCTTAGGGGTGGCAGTTTCTTAATCCAACACAGTGCAGCCAGAATAGAAGAACTCAATGTTTTTCAGTGACTCCTCCAAGGTCATCCATGCTCTGTCTATAGTGTTGAAATGAGGAGAGACAAGGACTGATCTCTGGCCTTCATGGCACTGACTGGCTTGCACCCACATTGCTTGGGTGTCACCCTTCCTATGCCACCTACATCTTGGAGAGGGTTAGTTGGTTTAGTCCAGAACAGAGGATGAGAATGAGTGTAGACAATCAATAGTTAGGATATGATTGTTAAGGACTAACTGCTCTGAATATGTAATAATAATGATTACAAACAAGTGGAAACTAATTATTTGCAGTATGTCTTGTTTATGAATATCAGTGCTATAAAGTCATGTTTCAAAGACTAAAACTGGCCTGATTTATCATTCAGTCTTCTAAACAATCGTATCACAGTGACCTCTAATTCCCTGAAATATAAATATTTATGCATAAATACATATATATATTGAGTTGTAAGAACAGATTCAGTACTTTAACTTTCTCTTTGTCCTTCCTTTGTTTAGCTGCATAGACATGACATTTGTTCTTGTGAGAGTGCATGCAAAGATAAGGTATGATACAAAATGTGACAATACCTAAATGGCAGAATGCTTTGAAAGGACAATTAAAAAAAATGGGTGTACAGAAATACACAGTATGTACCTCACTCTTCACGTTATAACATCTGTTTTACTGTACATCCTTCTCTACCCATTTGGCATCCCTAACGTCTTATAATAAATAGAAAACATACATATCAACAGCTTACAAGACATTCAAGCAAGAATTAATACATTGAAATGCTTGAGTGGGTGACAGGGAGCATGTATCACAGGACACAATCTAGGAAAATCCCAGTATCTTATTCTGGTCTCCTACCCTGGTATCTCCTACCCCTTAAATTATCAGTTATTCTCATCAATTATCTTGCTTCCACTATGCTTCCAAAGCTCCATTCTTGTGGTTCCTCCTCCTCATTGCACTCCCCAAGCCTCCTATGACCGGATCCTCTCCCCCTTCCTCTCCAAGTCTCCCTCAGCTCCCTAATCCCTACACACCACCCCAGCCCAGTCACTTCATTAATCCTTTCTTTCTGCACTCTCAGCCTTTGATTGACCTTCCTGAAGCAACCACCGCCAGCCACCACTTCCCTTTCTCTCTCCTCCTCCTCCATCTCTTTTGCTGGTCAAGCTGGGTGGGAGAGGAGGAGCAGGAGATGATGGTGGGAGACAGTCTGTCTCCCTGCCAGGTGGCTGCAGTCATGGCAGGGGATGAAAATCTGTTCAACACATGAGAAGCTGGTGACACCCGAGGAAGAAGCTGATCCAGAAGGGAGATCAAATGTGGACGTCATCGGTGCACAGCATTTGGCAAAGGCAGTATATGCTAAAAAACTAAACAGCTGGGGCAGAAGGTGCAGGCCTGAGTTCCTGATAAGTTGTTTTGCACAAAATACTTGTAAATCACTACCTGATCCTAAATCACTACCTGATATGAACATTAGCACTTTGTAGCTGCTTTGCATTCAGTTCTCTCAACTTCAAGAGAACCCAGGCTCGTGAAATAAGCATATGTATACTGTAACACATTGCGGTTAACTTTTTTTAACCTTTAAAAAGTTTCTACCTACCTGTCACAGAAAATGACAGCATGTCATTTTTCTCTAACTGAAACATAACACACCTAAGAGGATTGAGAGTCTGTTGTGAGGTTTATTTATTATTCTTTTTTATAGGAGGTGGTTTGAAATTAAATAACTTATGACAAGCCCTATTTCCTTCTGATTTATTCTTATTTGGCAAGGGGGCAGGGGGTAAAATCTGCATCAGTATATTTTGTTTTGACAGTAAAAATGCTTTCCCCAAATGAGAAAGAAAGATGTTGGAAATTAAGATTAGTCCCGCATGTGTGGACAGACCATACAGATATCAAGAATTACTCCATACACAAAAATAACATATCAATGACCTAATTTATTAGCTGGCACCAAATCAAACCTCAGAGCCACCCAAGGTAGATAAAAACATAAGCAACTTGCTGATTCTTCGCCAATCTTGCTTTGTTCTTCTTTCAGTCAGAGGAAAGGCCTTTCAAAAACACATCATTTTTCTGCTACATGTATTCATATTCTCTTTTTATATTCATTTGGTTGGATAACAAAGAATACTATGCTCAGCCATAGCAAAACATTTGTATAGACAAGCTCAGCAGGAGTTTTCATGTTGTGCTGTCAACAGTGCACAATGGTAGCCCTTAAAAAAAAATGAACTTTATTCAGAAGGAACTTCAGACTTTCAGAGCAATTAATATCTAGTTATATCAACTGAACTGGAGGCTTTGCATTACATTATAATGTTAACGGCTTGTAAAAACTCTAATTCTGGAACTGAAGGTGCTTTCTGTGAATGGAGAAACACGTACACTGATGTATAGAACACAATAATTTCTATCGATTATTAATCCCAGTGTTATGTTTCTGAGATCTTCTGATATATTTTAAAGAAACATTCTTGAGCATGTCATATGCCTCCACATATTTCTCCCTAGGTAAGTAATTGCTTGACACAGAAGATGAGTTTAGTAAAATAAAGTTATGACAAAATTTCCGAAGTAGGAAATCCTGAAGAATACGACTTGCTGTGTAACATCTTTTCAAGCAAGGGGTTTATTTGTGAATATGCCCTAAATGTTTTCTGAAATGAAGATGTTCAAAACCAAAATAGTATATAATATACACAAAAAAGTTTGGCTAAAGTGTAACTCTTTCCCACACAAGAATAAATCAGCCCTTCCACTAATACAGAAAGTTAGAGTTTTGCCATTGACTTCAAAGGAGCTTTGTGCATCTGAATATAACTCTATATGCTTGTTACTGAAGAGCATTTGTGGCACTAAAACATTCTTCATAATATTTACTATTCAACATATACCGATAAATGTCAGTACAAAATTATTTTTTTCTACTGTCACAGATAAAAATTAATTTCTGATTAACACCTGTGCACAAAAATGAAAATGAACTATGTGTGTTAGATAACATAACATCTGAAAAGCTCAGTAGAAAATAAAAGGAATGGTGTACTGTTAAAAAAACTGCTGAGCCTTAGACTAGACTTGACTGCAAGAGGCAGATGAGGTCCTACAGGCATAGGCTACCAAAAATAAACAGATGAAGTTCAAAGACCAGTTTGCACGGACAGAGTGTTCTTATCCTTTCTGTAGTAAATGAATATTCCTTCCTCTCTGAAGGAAAACATACCTAGTTTCAAACACCAAAATCCTAAAATTCTCAAGAGGTGTTTTCCTGAAATGTCTTAAGGGTGGTAATACCTGTGAATACTTTACACTATATGTGCTCGTGACACAAATGAGTACATTAATGGGAAATTGTTGACGGTAGGTATTGCTTCCATGTAGATTTTGACCTTCCCTAATGAACTATGGAAACTGTTCTGCACATTACCTGGCTCCCACCCATCAAGACAACAATATTTATGTTTCCCACAACAATATATAGTTTTCTTATGCTAAAGCATAGCTTTTATTCCTTTAATTATAAGTTCGCTGATTGCAAGACCCGACTAGGCCACTTTTCAGGCCTTGACAAAGCACAATTATGTACATCAAAACACATGTTTTTCAACGTTCTTTAGGAAAAAAAATCTTAGTGTTTGAGATTTATGGTCTCCCTCTAAATCAAATTTGCTTTATTCAAAACACAATTGGATACTGCCAAATTGCTAAGTCTATGCTAAAGACTTAAGTTCTTGTATTTTGTGTTTCTAATGAAAATTATTTTCAAGTAAGAGATTGATAGATAAAGTGCATTTTAAACTTTTTCTTCTGCACAAAATTTTACTGGCTAAGCCAAGCTACAAAGAAAATCAGTTTCACCAGCATATACACAGGAAAAAGATGCATGAGAAGGAACTTGACATCCACTATGTTTGTGTTGGGTTCAACTCTAGTTTTCAAATAAGAAAGAAAATCAATATCTAGGTAATAATTAAAAAAAAAAAAAAAGATAAAACAGAAGATCATGGACATTTGGAACTGTGGATGTGCTGGCTGGAGGAAATAAACTGTAAGGCAGATGATGGAGATTTAGACAGGCTGTTTTGAAGCTGACGCTTGATGAGGTGAAGTCACTGAGAAACAAAATCACCATGAAAGATTTTGTAGACAGTACTAGAAAAGCTTCATAAGACTGCAGGCCAACACAAACCAAATGGCTATGTCTATGCTGGTAAATAAAAGAGGGCCAGAGACTGAAACAAAATGTGACACTGTTTTTGGAGGTGGTCCCTGGAACAAATTATCCCCAGAACTGTGCCACGTATTGACTCAGAAACAGTTGTTCGGAGAGATCCTCCCAGAGCCTGGGACTGAGCCAGCAATTAAGCAGTGCCTACAATGAAGGATCCAAAATTCTACTTCTCTCCCTTGCCTTCTTTTATTTAGCACACAATGACAATTTGTGCCCTCGACCTAAATATTGCTAGTAGTGGGAAGATATTATAATATCATATCATCACCAGGATAGATACAGTACACTCAAATGAAGGATTTCTTTGAGGTTTTAGAGCCTAGAAGTCAAGGCTGTGTCATAGACAGCTTTAGCTGTCATTTATTTTGGCCACTGTGACACAGCAAATGATGTGGTATGGCTCCACACTTAAAGCCAAGCTTTCCTGAAGCTTTCTAGCCAAGCCTGTTGAGTGTGAATTGCCCACTTTAACTGGACAAGCAAGCTCCACGTTTGCCTATTTTGGTTTTGAAAAAGTTCCCCCAGCCACATTAGCAAAGTATTTGAGGGCATTTATAGAAGCATAATTAGACAGACACTCATTTCCTTCCTCTTTTCCTGCTTCTCTTATTGCCCATCCCAGCGAAACAAAGAAAGTATTTTTACAATTATTTTGGACTTGCAATAGACAGAGCTAAAAACATTTCCCTAATGCTCTCCATATATAGGCCTTAAACCAAAACTTGCTTATTCCTGTTGTTTTCAAGATCTTTTCATATCTCGGTCTTAATCTTGCATCAGTGGCATGATGCCCTGGGGTGTGGATTCAGGACCCTGTGTAGGATGTAGGGCTTTTGTGAGAGGGAACAGCTTTCCTAAAAAAAAAAAGATTTAAAGTAAAGGCTCTGCCATGTCACTAAGAGCTCCATCTTGTGCAACACAAAGCCACTAGTTTTGAAACAATGCCATAGGAATAGCATCTTGTGCCAGATACTACATTTATTCAGGGTTACTTGAGCAGAAGTAATGAGAAGTATTAAAGCAATGTTTACATAATGAAATGTAATATCAATCATGCTATGTACATTAGTGATAAGAGTAGGGATTTAGTTGTTTTGGATAAAACTGAGCTTTCTTCTTTAGAATGGAAAATTACTAGCAGACAGCAAATTTACTCCCATATTTTTTATATTATTTTTCACCTAGTATTAATGTTTGATTGTTGCTCATTTTGACAAAATGACAACATTCTCTTCTAAAATGTTTACAGTAGTGTTTTTCATGTCTGTTACTTAGCCACTTCACATTAGTGGCCTGTAAAATTTATACGGTCATTTAATAAAATGAAGAAATAATATGAGGGAATAAAAATGAAAGTAATCCACTGAGCAGAGTATTAGCAGGAGTTAACTACCCAAGGATAACAAAATTAAATAGTGTCTTTAGAAAATCATATTCCTATTAACTCCCTGTACAGAGAACCACATTGAACACCTTAATCTCCTTAGGGAACCTGCTGTGCCAGAAGATGGGCTTAGATCTCCCTGTAACAAAGTGCTCTTAATCTGCATGATGATTTCTGGTGAGGAATTCCTGCCTGAAGGGGCTCACTGCCAGTAAATTCACATCAAACGAGGTGGAGGGCAAAAAGCAGAGTTCAGAACCTGTGTGACCTAGGTGCACGTTCTATGGATGGCCCCATAACCCTCATATGTAAAGAGCTACATCACAGGCTGCAAAGCAGCTTTCTATAAAACTTGCATTGAGGCTTGAACCAGAGAGAAGTTCCTTATTTCCACCATCTTCTGTTATATCGGAATGTAGCTTGGCCATATGGAGAATAAAAACCAGGTGATTTACACATGGTTATAAGAAGGAAGATAGTCAACACTGAGCAGACTGGACCTTTTCCAGAGGGAAGCCTTCTCTGGAAGACAGGGACCTCGCACTCCCCTGCCCACCTCCAAGGGGATAAAGCAGCCCAGGTAGCTCTCCGGGCACTGATAAGGAGAATCCACCAGCTGGCTCTGCAAAAATAATGACTGGTTATTTTTCCTGGTTAAGCATCTTACTTTTCCTTTTGCTGACACAAGAAAACCTGTTGAATCCTCACAAGTGCAGAAGGGTACATTGCACAAGACTGTGTTCTCTGTTCATTAAAATTATTTGAAAGCAAAGTATTCTGATTACTATTAAATGGATTACTTACCCTTAACTAAGCGTATTTATCTTTTCCTTTATTTTGGTTACCCATGGCTATAATGAATCTCCCAGTATTTGGCAGCAAAATCTGTCCAAGCTGAGGGAAAGCTATGACCAACCCTTCTGCAAGGTGAAGCAGGAAGATGGGTCCCACAGCATGCTGTTTCCTCAGCAAAATACACACCTATTTTTCCTCCAGCTTTCCCACTCTTATAATTTTGGCCATATGTGTAAGCTAGAACCACCTCAGGCACATGGTAGCACATGGCAAACTGAGTCAGAAAACCCAGCAGTGGTGGGAATCACTAGCTACAGGATAGATGCAAACAATGTAGCAGCTCTTAAAAAGGGATGCAAAGAGCTGTGATACTGCAAAACAGCCTGAAGAACAGGAAGAAACAGCTGCTCAAAAATATGTCCACGATCTTTCCATGACAAACCCAGTGGGAAATGAATGTATTCTATGAACTATAAGAGAACAGCCAAATGAAGTGCAAACTGGGGAGGCAATCTGAAATGGGGACTGGACAAAGACCAAGAGGAGAAATTACAAAAAGAAAAAAAAAAAATAAAGGATGAGGTAACTGAGACCCCACATATAGGAGAGGAAAAAAGTAAAGCTTTGTGCCAAGGCAGAATCCTAAAAAAGCTCACAGAAAAAGCAGATGGGAAATATGTATGGAAACAGTGCTAACACCTGCAACAGGTGTGTTATTGCGAAGAAAACAGTTCCAACCACTTATGACCACAGCGCAAGCACTGAAAGAGACCTGTCAGAAAGGCAGAAAGGATGGGCAGTCCCAGCCAATCACTTTTCATACAAGGAAAGTAGTTCAAAATTTTACATAAAGAAAACATGATAGAGAGCCAGGACGAAAAGGACTGTCATAACAAAGGTGTTGCTGGATTTATTGAGTAATCCTCTGGAATTTCTAATCATCATATTCCCTGTAGGAACAAATGACACCAGTGAAGTACATTTATATAATATATAAGCAACTGTTCCTTCAGACAGAAAGCAGAAAAAAAAAAAGATAATTGAAACTGTGCAGATAAGGAACTTGCAGAAATATTCTCTGTGCCAAGCATGGGTGAAGAAAGTAAAACGCTGATACTGGAAGCCGACCAATGGAAGATCTGATAGGGGAGTTTGGAGGGTTTTGAATGCACAGATCGCTGGAATGCCTCCTGCAGCCAGAGCCAACTGTTTGGATTACACCGTCTCCACTTATATGCAGACAGGTTGCCAGCCTCTTGGGCTCAGAACTGGCAGGGCCTGTTAGGCAGGCTGTAAACCTTCAGGAGAAGCAGGGAAAGGGAAAGCTTTCACTTAATTTGAATAATCCAGCTTGTACTTCCAACATACAAATTAAGCAAGAAACTAAAATTGTTCTGAAGCGAAAGATGAAGGATAACAAGAATATAATGCCTGACGTAAATGTGTGGGGAAACAAGCAACAACTGGAAGGTGCTGTACTAAATAGAGGAGATAGCATCTGGAAAGACTAACTGAAACTTACTGGGATAATTTCTGTGTGTTGAAAAGACAGGATGCAGTATGCATGGGAAAGGCAGAGTGGAGAAAATCGATAGGTGTAGAAAATGTTATATAATGCTTTCAAAGCACATATGCTATAATTTTGACATTGACAATAGTAAAATGATAAAAATATTGGGTAAGCATACAAGAAAAAAAAAACAAACAATCAAACAAAACAAACAACAAAAACAAACACACACTAAAGAAAACCCACCCACACCTTATAGTAATAATAGCATGAATTTCCTCTAGGCCACCACTCTGGAACAGAACCAGGAAAAGCACAAACCGTTCTTCTCAGAGGGCTTTAGTTGATCGAGTTTCTGGACAGCACATGCAGATGCAAAAATATCAGTCTCGTATAGTGAATTCCAGAGAATAAAGATATAAAGATGATGAGTTATGTCAAAGTTTCACACACTGGGAAGTTGGCACTGAAAATATGGAAGCAGTGCACTTGAATCCACTACAGCAAGAAAATAATTCACAGAGTAAAATGGTGGAAAGGGATCAATTCCACTAGAACAAAGATTTTAGAGAACATAAACAATTTAATATGGGATAAGAATAAATGTTTACAGTTTATTAAAAAAAAAAAAAATGAAGACTTTGGGGGAATATGAAACAGGATTAAAACTCATCTGTGGAAAAAAACACTACGAGATAATAAGGTAAAGCAATGGTCAGAGTATCTTCACAAGGGCTATTCAGAGTTCAAAGTACACACACAGGAAGGAGTGGCAGGAAAAGAATCCAAGGAGTCTTAAGTCTGAATAGAGCAAAAGGGAAAAGGAGAATAACAGGACTTTTATAGATACAGAAGGGGGAAATGAGAGATAAAAAGAAGCTACAGCGATGAAAGCAAAAGGAAAGAAGCTGAAAACTAAAATGGAACAATACAAAAAAAGGTACCAAGCTGGACTGTGCATCTTACTTACCATTAAAAAAAGCAATAATAAACAGTGCCTATAAAATTGCATTCAACTGTTAGGAACAGGTCCAGAAGAGGACCAATTTGAGATACATTAATGTACTTTTGCGGTACTCAGGAATAAGGAGTAATCAGGAGACCTATCCTTGTCATACGGTGTAGGAAATTTAGGGTACAGTTTATGTGATCTGTCTTTGGTAAGGAAAGTTCTAATATCTTTGAGGCAGTCCCTCTAGGTTTTTCATGATCAACAAAGAAAAACAGGATACTATTCTCTACATAACAGTGTTGGCTTCTGGAATAAAGTCTGACACTTCATCTCCAGATACTTTTCTCCGGTGAGTATAAAAAGCAACCTAATTTAGATTTAAACATCTAACTTGTGTATTCTTCAAGTCAGATGAGACAAATCCCACCTTTGCCTTCCTAATATTAGGAAATCTAGGAGTCTGAATTAATGTGTGCAGGTGAAATACAAAGTTGATTCCAAATGAAAGAAAATTCAAAAGTTCAGATAACCATTTTTTAACTCTGCCTTTTGTGGATGGCAGAAATAGAATATTTGTATTAGGTCTGGATGGTGTACTTTTTCCATTTGTTATTCTAACTTGTGCTGAGTTTCGCTCCAATCCTACTCTCCCAAAACTCCATGGTAAGCATTGAATAGAAGACTTCCTCACCCAGGAAAATACAAGTGCACCTTGGTAAACACTAGTGTGAAATCCTACCCTCTTTGAAGTTGATTCCAAAATTCCCATGAACTTCAGTGTGACTAAGATTTCACCAGAAAAGTGCACAGAATTATGTAGGACTGTCTAAGAGAACAAACTGAAGAAAAAGGACAATGTTAACAAATATGAATGTTAGGCTCACCATTAGGAAAACATTCAGCAGTGAGTTTTAATAACCTCTGAAATAATGTCTTACTAGAAATGCCTAATGTTGACTGGTTAAGCCAGCAGAAAATATGAAAACATAGTCAGAAAAAGTTGACATTGGCAAGAAAAGGGAATAAAAGACCTAGGAGGTATTGTCAGTGCCTAATCTCTTCAATCAAAAGAGTTGAAATGGAAAAAAATGTAATCCTAATTGCTTTCAGAAGTTTTAGATTGTGTATGTTATGGGGATGTGAACTATCTAAAGGCTGCATCTGGAGACGCATTTTATAGTAGGAAGTAAGGAAATTATTTAGAGAGCTTTAACACCTTTAATGGCACCGTGCTGAGAGCACGAGGGAGCCATCAACATGAATGAAAATGCAGTGCATATTCATTGGAAGACATAACCACTGCTGACATACCACCTCACTGGTGGGCCCTGTCGTCTCCAAAACAGAGTACAAGTCATGCCTATTGGCCAGCAGCTGCACTCAGAAATGTGCAGTAGACCTGTGTCTCGGGTCGACTGAAACTATATTGCATGTGTGAGCGTCACACTTTTTTTTTCTGATGCTGAACAGAACTGCGTTATCTTCCTGATAATCATTCTCTTCTAATGAAAAGTACAGCACAATCCTTCTGTCAGCAGATCCGACAGGAAAACTGGTATCACTAAATTGTTTGGAAACCCAGTCTAAAATTACCAATTTCAATTTAATGCATTTTGCTCAGTTTGAAATGGGCATATTAAAACACTCTGCATTACTCAGTACAATAACTTTAAAATATATGAGGTTTGTAAAATTCTGTGTTTTAAATAAAGGTTATTTTGTTAGATAAATTGCAGTATAAACCATACAGTGTTCACTTTGCAACTAGTAACCAGTAATCTAAAATTAACCATTCCACTATGGATGCAGAAAAGTGACAAAAGCCCACCTCTCTTTACCTTTGTTGATTAAAATGCTACTGTGACAATTGTATATTTCATTAGCAGTTGGAACCACTGGGAAACAGAGAAAAATCATAATTAACTACCATTATGAGAATATAAATACTATTATATCTGTGCTTCGAGATATATAGTAGAACATTCACTTTTTTCCTAATACACTTAAAATACTCTTTTATTCCTTTGTCTCTTTTTTTTTTTTTTTTTGAGATGACAGCAACCACTAAAGACTATTTAAGGCAGTAATTTTTCTCAGTGATACAGTTGTATCAGTAGGAGGAAAGGCCACTTAAAATGTTGGAAAGAAAAAAGAAAGAGAGGGTCTTGCCACTCACACATATGTACTGAACTTCTTTGCAGTCATGTAAGACCTTAACCTCCACAGCTGGTACACCCACAACTGCCACTGGTGTCAGCAAGAGAAAGAAAGAACATCAGGACAAGAATGTCTAAACTACAATACATTTGTAAATGGTTCACAGTAAGCAGTATGAAATAACACCTAGGAAATGTCAAGTAAGCAGAAAGTCAATGAACATGATTTGTGCTGTGCACTAAATGAGGCAGAAGCCCAAAAGAAAAAATAAAATGTAATCGTATAATTAAAAGTTCGGGCATAAAGGGAGTGTTAAGGTTGTCAAGAAAATAAAGATTCTTAATTTTTGCAGGCTTAATTTTTGTTCCTTGCAAATTTCACCACTGGCATTCTTCTGCTGGGTTTGGTTTGTTGGTTTTTGTTTTGTTGTTGTTTTTGTTGTTTTGGGGTTTGGGTTTTATTCTTCTTTTTTTCTTTTCTTTTTTTTTTTTCTTTTTCAAACAGGGACTTTTGGACTAATATAACTGTTCCACTTCTTGGAGGTCCACAGCATATGACTTCACTGGCAGTGGCCCTGCAGAACAATGTACTCTACAGTGAAGTTATTCTTGGAGACGAGGCGACAGGATGTTCTCATGTAGGCAGTATGCAATTATACATTGTTATCTAGCGACAGCTGATCCAGCAGCCAGCATGCTACAACACAAGTCAATATTGTTTCTCATACAGACAGGATAAACCTCTTTACAGAACAGAGGTTAAATCTAGCAAAAGTATCCAAGGGAATAATCAGTTTCTCTATTTGCAGGTGTAAAGAAGTGGTTTACGACCACAGTTGTATTATTATTCCCTCTCATATTATCCTAGACTGTATTAATTGCTTCAGTATGTATTTCTGGTATAGAACTAACTTAGATAAATACCTCTTGTCTTTTCTGTCTTATGCATACAGGATATTGCTCTCAGAAGAGTCCAGTGTATTTACGAAAGACCAATTTATCATCAGTGCTTTCCCAGTCCAAGACTGCGAAGGAACCTGGAGATAGGAGTTGAATTACAGCAGTTTTCACCTGACCTAATAAAGATAATCATCATGAAACTAACTCAGTGCTTAAAGACATCTACCTCCAAATGAGTCATCCTGGTTTGGAGAGCAAGAGGCACTTGTACGGCATCTCCCACCTTAACCCATAGCAGACATCTGAAATAGGGCTGGTGAACTGTACTCTAGAAGTGACTGCTTCTCTCCATTGACAGTACTCCATTAACCCTAACCATAAGTTTCTGAAGACAAATTCCACCTCTCCTGTGTAGCGACAGATAAGGTTAAGTATCTGTGAGGTCATCTCTGCTATTGAAAGTGGAGGGAAAAAAAAAAAAAAAGACAAATTTGAATATGCAGAATTTTAAGCGTTCATGCCTTTCTCTGATTCCTTCATCATCACCTTAGTGTTTCCTCCTTATTCTTGAAAATGAGAACAGGCTTGGTCAGCTCTCAGAGTTCATCTGCCTTAGCACAGCCCTTATTTCTTCCTTACCAGTGCAAGCACTTCAGTTTCATTTGTATGCATAATACTGTGTGAATCTAGCACTTGAGTAAACATTTGTGTCACAGCATCATAGAATAGTTTGAGTGGGAAAGGACCTGAAAGATCATCTAGTTCCAACTCCCTTGCCATGCTCAGGGACACCTTCCACCAGACCAGGTTACTCAAAGCCCCATCCAACCTGTCCTTAAGCACTTCCACGAATGGGACATCCACAGCTTCTCTGGGCAATATGTTCCACTGCCTCGCCACCCTCATGGTGAAGAATTTCTACCTTATATCTAATCTAAACCTGCCCTCTTTCATTTTAAAGCCATTACCCCTTGTCCTGTCACTGTATGCCACTGTAAAAAGTCCATCTCCAGCTTCCTTTTAGGTCTCCTTTTAGGTACTGGAAGTTCTGCAAGAAGGTCTTCTTGGAGCCTTGTCCAGGCTAAGCAACCCCAGCTATCTCAGCCTGTCTTCTTAGGAGAGCTGCTCCAGTCCTCTGATCATCTTCATGGCCCTCCTCTGGACTCATTCAAACAGGCCCAATAAGGTCTCTCATAGCTGTAGGTATGGGGCAATTTTGAGTAGGTTTTGATTCATCTTCCGTTCACTCTCTCCATGATAACCCAGTTATTTTCCTCACTGTGCACATGTGATCCATATCGTGTGAGATGTTCAGACTCCCAATGATGATCTGAGGGCTACACTGCTTCTTGACTACTGCAGGCTGGGTTATATTACAGATGTTTTCACAGGGCAAATAATTCTTATCTGATGTTGTAGTTGTCCTGAGGACTAAAACTATCCTATGGGCCACAATATCCCGTAGGCTACCAGTTGGATGGCTTTGTTCTAAATTAACCACAGAGTGGGTGGTACTAATGAGCATACAAGAATAATGCTAAATTAAGTTTCATTAAAAAATAATGGATTTTCCATAAAATGAATTTTTCATGACCCTCTGGGCTAGATGAACGCAAAGCATTTTATGTGAGACTATGCTTGCGCAGCTACTGCAAACTGTAGCATCACTCCAAAATTCAGCTACCGATAGAGCAAGATTTGTCTTCTGAGTGTGCATATTTAAAGAAAATTACTTTTTTTTCTGTTCACTTTTGTAAGATATAATACTATATGACTTTGCAACTTATGCATGATCATGTTTCCTTCCAAAAGCTGGCACAAATGTTTGAGCAAGACTGACATGTGATCCAACACAACGATACCTGTGGCAGCTGTACAACTGCTCAGGCTGCTAAATACAATTATAGGGAATAATAATAATTTTGGGAATTAGGAATTATGTTTGTAATTTGGTCAGTGAAATTAATTTACCCTACCACCATCATCAATTATGAGAAATTTCTGAATTACTTTGGAAACTGTAATAGTAAAACCAATTAAAAACATGCCAGAGAAAGCACTTCTGTGCACACTGGCAAGCAATGTGTGTTAATGATCCTGTCTCCAATAAGCTGCTCTAAGGTTTATTTAAAACCAAGGAGCCTAAGGGAAAAAAAAGAATATGAATTGGAAAGCACTTGTTGGTTGATAAGGAAAGTCATATTGTTAAAGCTAGATAGGAATGGGGAGGGGAGCTTTTTCCTATCAGAAGAATCTTTTGTGGGATTGTAACATTTCTGATCAAATTATTGTTAAGGAATTCTCTCAGGTCTAAACAAAAACTACTTCCATTTAAATAAGAGAAATAAACATCATCTGCATCATCCCCAGAGAGGCCAACAGCCTCCCAGTTTGAACAGTACCTGGGAAAGTAAAGTACAAATACCAACTCACCTCACTTAACTCGAATCGTTATCGTGAACAGTTATCTATCACATCCCAACTCATTATACCAGAAGCCAAACTGCAGTCTTCTCTGAGACTGCGTAACAGGGTTTATCAACAGAGCACTCTCACATAGTTTTTTCCTTTTGCTTGTTGCATTCAGAACATGGACATATAATCAGACTTCTTTAAAACTGTGTTTATTGAAGGAAATCATGCATTTTGTTCCTTTATCTGGGTTAATTTCAGAGAACTTTTATTCCAACCCACTTCAGGATTCCTCGTCAGCCTGCCTCCTACAAATTAAGCAGAAGTTCATACTATGAGGTTTTGCTTCAGGTTATACAATCTACCAGCCCCAAGCCAAGTTGAGACTGCACTTTTCTTCATTTTACTATTCTTTGTCTAACTGCTTAAGTTCAAAACAGGTCTTCCACCCACGTCCTCTTCCTTCAGCTTCCTCTTTATAACTGACACGCACTCTTCCCTTCAGTCTTTCTAGGTCCTAACTCACCTCCTGAGCAGATGGCAATGGGGAAGCTGCCAGGGCAATACTAAGGCTTACTCAACACCAGCTACTGCAGCTGCATTTTAAAGAATCCCAGCAGTATACGGTTGCTTATTGAAAATATTTTACTTGGTATAAATGACTACATATTCTTTTAAGTGTGAAATCATATTTGTATTAGTTGCCCAATCATTTGATTTTATTTATTCAGCAATAATCTTTGGGATGCAGGGAGTATTTTTATGTATATAAGTTTAAAAGTCTCATCCCACTGTGGAACAGGAAAAGCATTTCCCATCCTTCTGTAGTTACTTGTTAGAAGCTGTCTAAGGAAATATGCTAAGAGAAAGAGAGAGAGGGAGAGAAAAGTGCATGAAGAGTGCTGAAGTTTGTTAGGCCCTCCCAGATCTAGAGAGAGATAAGCCTCAGGGAAAAGCTAAATATGCATACATTTCTTTAATTGGTTTCAAATCTGTTTTCTTTGAAGTATCTCTGTACTATATAAAGATTCTGTTTTAAGAAGTTAGTTTGGTCACGGCAAAGACCACTGTCATTGATTTTGGAGAAAATACATGGCCCAAGAATAAGTCTAACCCTTTAAATTAATTGTAGTGTTTTGGAACTGTAGCCAAGGATGTTGTCTGAAAGTGAGAGTGTCAACTGATTTGTCCAAGAGTTATGTGATTTGTACTGTTTGTGTACATTGACATTTCAACCTTGGCCAACCTTAATGTTGGCTTCACCTAACTCTGCATAAGATGTGCTTTCCCCATCTGCATTACACTGAAGCCTCTACGCTATGTTATACCAAAGTAGTCTCTACTGCAATTTTTCTTCCTGAAGCAAAGCTGTTAAAGATCTGAGCTCTGACAATCTGGGTCTCTTTCCAGGTATGTCCTTCTTTGCAGAAAACAAAGAAAGGAAGTGGATAAAGAAGGAACAGAAGACAGGAACAATGAACCACAGTTGGTGAGTAGCAAACACAAAGGGTGCCACATGGCAGTGGCTGTCTGCCCTCTCTTCATCACTCCACACCAGCAAGGACAGAGCGGAAGAGTCAGTGTGGAGCCAACGTCTACACCCAGCACAAGACCATCTCTGCTACTTATGCTCCGTTCCTCAGTGGGAGGTTTGCACTTCTTCCTGGAGAGACACTTGATTGACAGTCATTCAGTCAGTTTTGCACTCTTAGCTAAAGCTGGAAAAAACATAGTGGAAAGAAGAAAAAACCTCACTGTACAAGACTTTCTTGTTCACTTTCACCAACTTTTCCACTGTAAACAAAAGCATACCCAGAAAACAGAAGTACTAAGTAAAATAATAGCATGTTGCCATTACTTTTTTCTCCAGCATCATCATTGCATAACAGAACTAATTGGAAAACAATTATTTTCAATTTGACAGTTAAAAGTAGATAGATACATACATTTTCAGAAATCATAGAATGTCCTGAGTTTGAAGGGACTCATCAGGATCATCGAGTTCAACTCCTGCCCCTGAACGTGACAACCCCACAGTTGACCCCATGTGTCTGAGGGTATTGTCCATTCTGTTCTTGAACACTGTCAGGCTTGGGGCTGTGACACCTCCCTGTTCCAGTGCTGCACCACCCTCTGGGAGAAGAACCTTTTCCTGATGTCCAACCTAAACCTCCCCTGGCACATCTTCATGACATTCCCTTGGGTTCTGTCATTGGTCATGAGAGACTTCAAAAGCCAGGATAGTTAAAAGAAATAAACTACATGGGATAAATTGCAGGTCCTTAAAGAACGCAAATGGTCATTTACTAAAGGATAATATTATAATTTATTCGTATTTGTTAAAGGAGAAATAAAGAAAGAGGCCTTACTTAGCAGTCATTAAATCATATAAATAAGTAGGTTAGCTATATGAATAATGTAAGAGCCTCCAAAACACCTAGAATTAAGAGCAGAAACTAGAAAATAGTGACACTCAGCCTAGATATGGTTTTCATGGGAGGAAAAAAAAAAAAAGAAAAAAGAAAAACAATTACATGTTATTGTTCCGTTTGCTATGAATGACACTTTAAATACGTTTTTTCCCCTTTTGGCCATAGATGATGTTATGAGAAGTGGCATATTCAGGCTAAATGTTAAGTATAAATGCAGAATCATGCAGCCTAACTGCACTTTCTGCTTCTTTCTCAACCTCTTGTTTCTGGAAAACAGAATAAGGCAACAAAAAAATCTTAAGTGGCTCATTATTTAGCTATTTAGCTGATACTCCACATTAAAAAAAAAAAAAAAAAAAAAAAGTTTTTTATTTAATGCTGAACTAGTGTGGGTGCCCTGGGGCGGCGGGGCCAGCAGAGGGCGCCAGCAGCATTGGTTGTTTTGGGCTTCAACCTGAGAACCGAGCTTCGTTCTTCTCTCTGTGCCCATCCTTCCCCCAATAAAAGGTTTTTAAAACTTCATGATTGCACTTTCAGTGCTTAAAAGCACCATTGGATGCCTCGTGAGTACAGCTGTAAGATAACATAGGTGTCAGATTGCTGTGATGTAAATAACTTTTAGCACCTGGAACACCAAGGCAGACACAGATAGGGAATTTCACCAAGATGAGATGTGAGATATCCCCAGGCATGGTGGCTACATGGCGTGCCAAAAATTTACCTCCAAATCACCCACACTTAGTGGCACAACACGTGCTTATGTGCAGCAGCCACTGCGCAAAAAGGAGATGCTGTTTTCCAAAGGGCATGTTTGTACACATACGCGTATCCAACACACCTGTGCCCAACTGACTACAAAAGGGGTGTGACCTGGGTGTTATGAGAATTAATTAGCTAATGAGCCTTATCTTCCTGTCATTACTCAGGTTAAAGTTCCATGTGTCTGAAGCCAAATAACTGCAAAACTTTTTAGGATTAAATGTATGATATTTGTTCTACTTGCACAGCTGACAACAGCAGGGACTGTTTGCCCCCAGGCTCTGGCCAGAGGAAAAATATGAGTTAAGCTCTTCCATGCACTAGAAAATGCATACAAAGGACTCCAGAAAACTTAAAGACAAAGTCAATTAAGGCCTTTTCTTCATGATTCTTATTGTTGGATTCTCACAAAATTGGATCCCACTTTACCATGCCTTCAAAGAGAACCTTGTTAAAGGAAACAGCAATACTCAGCATCTTACAGGTTTTATTCTGAAGTAAAAAGCTCACTGCAAAATCTAGTAGATCAATGCATCCCTCAGCTCCCTGACTCTCCCTAAAAGAGCCTGGAACCATAAAGCTTCAGGATCAAATTTTCATAGCTGAGGCCTAAGGTTGTAAAGGATCTTCTCATGCACAGTTACTGCAATTGCATATGTATAGCTGGCTTTTGTACATAAAAAAAAAGAGCCTGTATGCTAGTGCACAGCTCAAAGGAATCTAAACAGTTACACAAAAATACACATGGGCCTCAGTTCTTATTTTATGATGTGAATAAAGTGAAGGGGGAAGAAGGAGGTGATGGGAAAAAGATGAAATTCAGACCTCATCAAAGTCAAGGGTAGTTTTCCTATAGACTTCAAAAGATTCAGAACTTCATCTGTTACATTTATGTGCTACTGAACCTAGAGATATGTTCAGAAACAGGTTTCACCCTCAATTCATTTGGCAGCCCAGCTTCTTCCTGGTTGAATGGTGGAAGTACTGAAAAGAATCTCTGAAGAAAATTCTACCATGATCTAAATCAGTGTTCCCATCTATTTTTTTGTTTTTCTGGCTGTCTGGGCAGCATAGCTCCTCCTAAGAGCCAGCAAGAGCTTTATATCCCAGCCCTTACGACTCACGTAGCCTGCGGCAGAGTATGCGTGGTCTATTGGACTGACATGCAAAGTATAATAGCACAATATTTCCCAGAAACCATGAACGTGCTATGCAGTTCATTCCCAAGCTGTCCCTGCAGCAGAGGACTTCTGAGAGCAGGCTACAGACTGGATAAATAGAGTTTGCAGGCTGTGTTTGGCCTATAACTTGCAAAATGGGTGTTTTTCCTCCAAGTTCTCACTGCTTACACAGATCTGACTAATGGCCATTAACTGTTCTTCAACAGTCTCTTACATCTTTCTTTGGGGAAGAAGGGTTGGGGGGAAAATGTGAAAAATATTCCCTTCCTGTGGCCAAATTTAGCCTTGGTCTATGCAAGTACAGCATTGCTGACACTGCTGGAGTTATGTATTGAGTAAAATCCTGGCTATACTAAACTTGATGGCAAAGTTCCCGTTGACTCTAATAGAGTCTAGATTTCACAATAAATGTTAAGGGAGTGTGACTGCAAGACTGAGGCAAAGGCAAAGTAAAAGCAAGAACACTTTCTTCACTGCAATCCGGGGACAGGGCATGGTTCTCCAGGACTTTAAGGCAAGAAATAAGAAGATAAATAAATAAATAAAATGGGTCCTCCTGTTCAGAAAGTTACTAGCTCTTGGTCACTCTTTCTCCCATCTTCTCATTTACAGACATCCATCCAGCTGCCTTTTCTTCACACTTGACTGTCCAGTTAAGCTTCTCTGTCAGCCTTGCTGTCACTCCTCTTTCAGCACATGATGTCAGCCCCCCCCACCATCTTGCTGTCACTCTTCTCAGATGGCAAGGTTCACAGCCTTAACTCACAGGCCTGTTTGTGTATCGGAAGACAAATATTTGTCATACTTGCTTCTCATCCCCCATTAAAAATGAGCTTAGCTAAGAAGGAAAAGCCTGTCAGGAAAGTACTGACACTGGCTTCCTCTGCCAATGGTGCTCCAAAATGGTGTATTTTTTTTTTCTTTTGCCTCTCCAAAAAGCTGAGAAGAATTGAGAAGTAAAGGATTGAGCTCTGCTGGGGAATACGCATACATATTCTGTAATGGCTTTTCAAGCACTTTCCTGCACGTAGGTCAGTGAAGAGCAGAGTTTTTGTCATTATTATTGTTTAGTTGTGAGGTATTGTTTAGTTGTGAGGTTTTGTTTGTTCATTTGTTTATTTGCTTTTTTCTCCACTGTTCTAATGCTGTCCAAGTGGTCATTTTGCACCACTGGGCAAAGGCGATAGCAAACTTGCTAACCATGAATTTTTATACCGCTTCCCAACACAAAAGACACACCGCAAAGCACCCAAGTTGGCAGGTTCTAAAATGCTACTCAGTTTAAGAGCAAAATATTGCCATACACACTGTATGAACAGACATTAGAATAGCATTAGTGGGTATAACGTGACAAATGAGAATGTGTAATCCTTGCTCACAGCAAAAAAAGAGTAAGCGAAAAAGTTCCATAGAGTGAAATCTTCCCCATCATGGATTCCCAATGTGAGAAACCTTTGCAGGTTATGGATAACCCCTGACTTCCATGTGGGGCTGGATTCTCAGAGGGTGGAAGTTAGCAATGGTACATCACTCCAGCTGAGTGTCTCCTCCTCAGTATAATAAGCTGTCTATTCATCCTGCTGCAAAAGTATTCTAGGAAGTTGCCAAACAGGAAGGAGATCCTTGCCTGAAGTAATTTGCAATCATCTAAAGACTGTATCCTACCAAAGCATCTGGTCTGAGGTTTTGAACAGCTTTTACTCCCATAAGATTTCAAAAGGTATTCAGGAAGGCGACGTCTTACAGCATGCTGTAAGGTTTGGCTAAAATTGCCTGTAAACTAGCCTCAGGCTTTTAGTAAGTCTGTGTTACCTTAGTCTTTAAAATATGGCAGAAATATGCTATGGATAGGTGAACAGGAAGTAGATGCACAAGGAGATGAAATTGTATTAACAGACATATAAATGTATCATATTGCAAATGAAATATAGGCAGTAACAATACTCCACAAATAAAAAAAAAACATACAAATCTTCCTTCCCATGGCCTGACCCATGAGTGCAGAGCTGCCACGAAGGGTGAGTTAGTGAGTAAACTGTACTGTATCTGTAGATCATAGATTTAAGCCAGCTGCTACACACCTCCTTTCTCAAGACAATTTATTTTGCTCAAATACCCTCTGGTCACCCTTAATTGAACAGTAATGTTCTTTATATCTTGTTAATAGGTAGCATGACAAAGAAATAGGAACACACAACCTGTGTCATGTGAGTAAGGAAAATTTAATGCTGTTGGAGATCAGCTAGCTCTTTCTTTTTGACTCAATTTCCACAGAGCCCAAACCTTCAGGAAAGTTTGTTTTTCTCCTTAATTCAGTCTCTGGTTTTACTGTCAGTATTTTGAAGAGTTACATTTCTGGCTGGAATACAATGTTTTAGTCACACTGCAGGGACATTGCAGAATATTGCAATGAATATTTGACCCCTGCCTTTTATTTCCTAAGTGCATCATCAGTGTCAAGCACTGAATATATTAGCAGAATCAGGCATTGCTAAACGACAATGCTAAGTCTAACAGATCTGGATTTTAGTTAGTTAGCATACAGTGACTACCTCATTTGATGGCAGGAAATGACAGCTCCAAGGCTGAAATCAGATCCAGGCAGGTGGGCTCCTGAAGGGGCTCCATGCAAACACAAATGTTGGCCCGTGCAGATCCAGCTGCAGCAACAGAGCCTAAGGTTGCAGAGGCCTTTGGAGAAAAACCTGTAATTGTATTTAAAATTTAATGCATCCTGTGCACACACATCATATAAGATGTGTCATGTGTGATGATACATCAGCACTGCCTGCATCAGACAGATAAGGGCAATGAGTGCTGCGTATGTAAAACACTAAGTATGGCATAGACGTCCAGACTTGCCTATGGCAAGACATTTCAGTAATTCTCAGGTGCAGGGATTTTGTTCCTAAATAAACAGATCTACTAAGCCCAAGACATCTTTTTGAACTCCAGGATAGGGAGTTCCTGTGAGAGAGGAGAATCAGGGAGAACGCCTTATACTTGCAAAATTACAATGAAAACTTCCTTCGCTGTGTGCGAGACAAGGGACTAGTTATCCTCGCCAGCAGAGCAGATGCAGAAGCCAGTGGAAATGAGGACATAAAAAAGTGAAAGCTCAAAGATTGACTAATAGAGAAAGAAGTGTCGTGACTGCTATATCACCCACACTGCTTTGCCAAACTTTGACATGCTTGATTTCCTGTGCTTAAATAATTTTTAGGTTTAAAAAAAAAAAAAAAAAAAAAGAATGGGGCGGGGGGTGGAAGTGAGCAAAAATAACCAGCTGTTCCTTGTATAGTCCAGGAAACATGTTTGATTTATTGCTTTAAGGTTATTTTTGAAGGGGCTGCCTGTGGCAGCCAGAGTGCCGGAGAAGTCACTGAGGCCTGTCCACTTGAAGGGCTCAAACTGTTTCCTGAACAGCCCTTCTTCACTCGTCACCTCCGACAGCTCTTATTGACAACGTGTGACTGGGGCCCCGGAGTGTTTTAAAGCCGCGGGGGGCCGGGCCGGACAATGGGGCTGTCAATTACCTTTTCCCCCGTTGTGAAAAGGGGCTGCGGACAATGCGCCCCGCCGGCGGGGGGTTGTGCCGCTCGGGGCCCGCGACCCCCGCGGCATTCAGCGCCGGGACGCGGCGGTGCCGGCCCCGGCTCCGTCTCCGTTCGGGTGAAGGTGTAGGAGTCGCCATGGCGAGCTCCGAAGGGGCGGCGGGGACTCCAGGGCAGGAGCGGCCGGTCGCCCTCCGCGCTCCGGTGGGGCGGGCAGGGGGGGGTGTCCCACTCTCCCGATCCCTGCTCACAAGCCCACACCCGGGCGGGGTGGGGGGGGGAACGCCCAGGCTGCTCTATCTATATTGTGCCTTTAAAAACTTCCTGTGTGCCTTGATCACTTGCTGGGAGGACTGTCCATCATACAGGCGCTTTGTCTGGCAGTCACTTCCATTTGAATTTGACTGACTGAGGAAGCCCGAGTTATTTGTAAAGAACAACAAGGCTTTTCATTCATAATTTCAGTAGGGGGACAGGGTGCTAATGACTGAGCTTGAATAACCAGGGAATGTGGTATTCAAGGCAGGAAGAAGCCCAACTGGCTGCCAAATGAGAGGAAGGGAGGGAAGGCGGGGGGGGAGAAAGATGTAGGTGAAAGTGCCTGTGTGAAAAGGCAAACAACGAAATCGGGATCACACACATGTATACAAATACAAATCAGGTTCTCAAAAGGTGAGACAGGCAAAGAGAGAAGCAGGAAGGAGAGCTGAGGAAATTCCCGTTTGTATTTCATTAACTTTACTTCGGAATCGGCTTCTGCAATGCTAAAAACGAGAATGTCTCTGCAAGAGGAAGCTTTCTTCCTTCCTGCCGCCCCCTCACCACGGAGCAAACGCTTTAGCTCTCCTGTTCCTTTTTACTACAGAAAAAATCTCGGGTTTGAAGTTGGGCTGAATGAAGATTTTGCCTTTGCTGCTTAAGCTCTAGCTTTGACAAAACATGAAAGCACTAAAGCTAGCCCGGGCTGCAGCGCAGCACATACCATCCATACATATAATTTTATACACTGACTGTCTAAATACACATATTCTCTAACTCTGCGAAGACCATGTCTTCTCAAAAGTCACACTTGACCTGATGCAAAATCTATTCAACTAAATAAAGGTTGCTACCGTTATTTCTATAGTCTGCCGTGGGATTTTGAATAAGGCATTAACAGAAATTTCCTTATATATGACGGATTTTATAGAGCCATAATTTGTGTCCCTGTGGGGAAAACAACTCTACAGAGCTAAGAAAGAAAAGAAAAAAAGAAAAAAAAAAACAAAACAGCACATAGTTCGGAAAACATAATTGCTTTGACATGACGTAAACCATCAGAAGTTGATATAATTTATGTCCATTTGAATTGTGTTGCAAGAAAGCAACAAGAATAAAACTTAAAATACATTAAACAGCTTAAACATTTAACCTCAAGAATGAAGGAAGTTTTCTCGCCGACTTTTTTTGCAAGCTCGTTCTGTCAGATGCAGTGGATTTATTGCGTATGTTTGTAATGCCATTTACAGCACTTCCTTTAGCTTTCATTAATTAGGACACCATCCTGGGAGCTGCTCTGGGCAGCTGGATTCCCTCTGAGACCCAGAGCATCGCAGACTTTCACTTGGGTTCCAGAAGGTGTCAGGGCCCAGCGTAGGAGGAACAGCTCAGAGATTCGGCTCCTTGGTTAGTTTCTGCCTTTGTCTCTAAGGCGTTCTTGAAAGTAATAGGTCTGCTTAAAATACAGGAAAATATGATTACAAAACCACAAATAAGATAGGAGTAAATACCCCAGATGCAGAGACGGAAGTTTAGAGGAACTCTTTAATCAAGTGGTGGGAGTGGATGCTCCTGCAGAGATAACCTTGTTTAGATAATCATTTTGTCCTCTCTGAGTAAGATAAGTACAATTATCTACCAGTTCCTACTCTCTTTTAAGGTGTTCCGACTCTGTTAGACACAGACCTTGAAATTATAGTTGTGCAGAAAGACCCTGGAACTCATAAGGAAATACAACACCATGGGTCTCTGTGAGAAGCAGCACGTGCTCAGTGGAGAGATTGGACTGGGACCTGAGACTCCTAATTCTTGCTTTTCAGATAAATTACTTCTTGTTTTCACCCATGGACTTTCTCCCCTATAAAACAGACATAGCAACATCTCTTGAAAACTCTTTTGAGATCTGTAGAGAAAACTGTGATAGAATATCCAGCTTTTTTATTATTTTCATCAGTATTGCCATTATGATCAGGAGAAAGAAGATAGTCCTATACAGATCTGACAGCAGGATCAGGGTCTTTCACAATTTTTTTTTTTGATTGACACAAGCATGCAAACAGTATTTTTTGTTGTGTTCTGTTTTTCAGACAAAAGATGACAAAACACCAGTTTTTATTTTCCTTTTCATGCAAAATTCATTCATCTCTAGGAAATTATTCTGTTCTGCTCAAGTCACCTCTGCTTTCAGGATGTGCTTGTGTGCCACTCAGATGAATACAAGCCTGTCACAACTGAGGAAAATAAAAATAATCTCAAGCACGGGGAAGAAAGATGATACAATTTTAAACAATTGCTCGATCTTCTTGCTTTGGTTTGCAGCAAAATCTGTAAGTTTTACTTGTACGTATCTCTTGGCTGGTTTGCAAGCTATATGCTACCAGTTGTTAATCTCTCAGATGTTTGTCTGAACTTCAGCCTCCAATGAAGAAAGGTACCTTACGGCCTGGGAGCAGAGTATCCATCGCAGCACGATGGTCCGGACGAGCTACCTCCCACTTCGGAGAAGAGCACACATCTGTGCTCTTTTAGTAACATTGCTTACAAGACCCAAGATATTAATTTACCTTTCCACTACATTGCAGTTTAGAGCTAGTTTGGGTATCTCTACATCAGTGGTTTTCTAACTGTGATCTGTGGATTCCTATGGACTACTTCTAAATGGGAGGTCTCATAATTTATAATTTTCTAAAAAAGTTTGCACTTCCCTTGTGATTTTTTTCTTTTCTAAAGCATAGAAAAGTCTACAGACCAAAGAAGTTTGAAAAGTAGTGCTGCAAACCACAGTAGAGATGTGATAAATCTCTTCATAAAACCTTCTTGTTCCCAAATTTCCCGTAACTGCTAACATTGACCTCTTCCATTTCTTCTGAGTCACTTTAATCCCAGGTCAACACACAAATGTCTGTTTCCTGCTACAAAATATTTGGGGAATTTCCAAACTAGCACGCACTTACTAACATTTTAATAGGCAATCAGTTAATTTTGCATAAAATTCTAGTATAGTCAAGCCCAGTGTTATCTAGCCTCTAAGTGAATGAGGCTAGAGAGTGCAGTGTTTCAAACACTGACAGACGTGGCTTGTCTGTAGTGTCATTCTCATGATTACTTCTACCAAAGCAGTCAAAAACATTAAGAGGAAAATTCTAGGCCAAGCAAATACACCATAAAAAGCCTGCCATAATACCAGTTTAGCAAATAAACTCCACTTAGTCCTGTCCATGCTAAATTGTCCCACTTTTGAACATTTAGTCTCAAGGTATTTGAGAAGAGAGAACTAATTATAAAATATACTGTGTAAGCTGGAAAGGTTTATAAAGTTGAATTCCAAAAAACCAATGCTGATTTTATCAAGGACACAAATATAACCAAATAACATTGAACAGCACATCAAAGAGCATACTAGCTTTATTAGAACAATTTATATGCAGAAGTTTCACATTATATTATAAATACTAAATATATGTATTCTTCAGTATAATTTCAGAAGGATCAGGAAAGGGATTTGTTTATTTTTTTAAGTTTACATAAGTATATTTGGTATCCAACAAGAAAATATTACCCTGGCAACTGTCCCTCCATATACTGGGGCAATCATAAGATGGGATAAAGTTACACAGGATCTGGCCTATATCACCTTTAAGGAAGGTGGTGATCATTAGCTAGATATGTATAACAGTAGTTTAATCCCAGAAGAACTGTGCATCCATAAAAACAGGAGACCAAATCCCAGCAGCTGCAGAGCATGTGTATTCTCAACCAGAGCAGCAGGTATTTATCCTATTTTTCACATTTAACAGTGCTGCTCCTTGTCCCACCAGAGTGGGTTCCCAGTAGCCTTTGCTCATTTTCCCCTCTTAAGGAATTCTGGGATTTCCTTCAGGTAAGCTACAATAAAAATCACAAAAGTAAAATTAATAGTACTGATTCAGGAACACCATTTTTGTCATTAAAAATGACCAACTTTTTATAGCAAAGTGACTTCTACTTCTCTGTTTCTCTCTGTGTCCTTGTCTGCCCTAAGAATCTCAATAAAATGTCAGTAGGCAAAAAGCTTTACAGCTAATTACTTTTAAAAAATTCAATAATTCTTTTATGTACATTACCTTTTTCAGAGTTACAAACATGAAAGACAATCAATTAAAGGTTTAAGTTTCTAAGGAAATAGTGGTCATTAGAAGCAGTGTGCAGCCAAACTTAGTCCTTTCAGGATGTGCGGAATCAATATCCTTAATTCACTGTATCAGCTCAGGAGATAATGTACAAAATGTTCTGAAAGTCAGCAAATTTACTGCACTTTCATTCCCCTGCAAGAAGCAATTCCTTATGAATGAACTTCTTTTTATTTTACAAAAGGGGAAATACTACTTGTTTTCAAGTACTGGATCTGAAAATCAAATAAAGTAAAATCTTGTGGGACAATTTCAGCCTGGAAAAAAGTTTTTACTATTTCAGATGGGCGTCTGTCATGTCACAGACCTCAACTCTGCCCAGTTCTTCACCTGAAGTCACCGGAATTGCTACTGTTCTAATATATCACAAACACATATATCTATATGTATATAAATACATATAAGTGTGTGTGTGTGTACACAACATATATGTGTGTCTGTGTGTGTACACATATATACACACAACAGCTACACTCCTCTGCTGAGAATGAACTGAAGACCTTCATCTCTGAAAACAAGGTCTGCTTGGTTTTAAAGCAAAAAAATTCATGCAGTGGTTAGAGCAAACCACTAGGGGAAACATAGTCACATGCATTAAGCCACTATCCATGAGAAGAAATGCGAAATGTGAGTGATCTACATAATCCTGCGAAAACTGGTTCCAGTGTATCATCAAATTAAAGGCCTGAGAATTCAGCTTTGAGCTTCCAACTCTAAAACAAAAAAAAAGAAGCCCACTTAATTTTGTGTATTTGTTCACTAGTTATTGATCACCTGTGTGCAAGTGAAGTTTGTGTGCAAATCTTGGCAGGTTTGGTGCTTCTTTTTCAAACTTAGCAGTACTAGGATGCTCTATGCTTTTTTGGATTTTTTGCTATAAAACATAGACACTTCACCATTTAGCATGCATGACTGGCTCTGAATAAAAATAGCTTTGCTGTTTTCATATCTGTTTGGGGAACTACTCACTGTATTAAGTGTATACACCTGTACTTGAGAAATGGCATATAAATTGACGATTGCTCTAGTAACCAACAGATTTAAAAATGATATTACAAACTTTCCAGTTTAAACACTATTTATATACTCAGTATAAACACTGACAAATAATCTAGCAGACCTTTCCCATGTGCATACCCTTGCATAAAGAACTCTCCACCTATTTTTTGACTTAGCTATGTGGAAGTGATTTTTCTGTTTCCACGGTGAAGTGAAATTAAGATCGTGCCTTCTCTTTCACAGGTATTTTAACCTATGCCCATCTCTCGCAGCTGAACCCCGTGGGATGACCTTGCCGACTGAGTCCGCAGCCAGCACATCGGAGGACACCCAGATCGGTCCTCTCCACAGCCGCGCTCCGCAGCGCGACTCCACGCCGGTGGGTGCCCCCTCCCGTGGGGAAGACCCAGGGGAATGTCCGTGAGCTTCCTCCCGCCCTTCCCCTGCCCGCCGGCGGGGCTGCTGCCTCCGCGGAGCCTTCGGCGGGTGCCGCACGGGCGCCGTGTCCCCCTCTCCCCGCAGGCCCCCGCCCCGGCGCCGCGCTCCCTCTGGCGGGGAGAGCGGCCGGGCCGCCGCTTCCATGCACCGGGAGTCCTGAATGAAACCCAGCCCCGCGGGGCTGCGGCTCCAGCAGCGGGGCTGCCCCCGCCCCGACGAGCGTTTTGCTCCATCTGCGGGTCCAGGGGGGCGAGCAGGGTGGGAGTGGAACGGACGCCTGGGCCCCGAGCACCTCCCGCGCTGAGGCGGCAGCAATTTTAGGCAGGATAGGGGCTTGGTGAAGACGCCGTGGAAGGAAAGAAGTTAGACTCGCGTAACTCAGGCTAACCTTACTGACAAGCAACTATGGAAAAATAATTTGCAGGTTCAGAACATTATTGTGGACGACTGGATATTTGCGTATAAAAGTATGAAAACCTAAAGGCCGCCCGTGTAAAGCACTGCTCTCTTAATTTCCATGTTTTTGAGAACGACCACCCCCTTCAAAAAGCTGTGACTAGCAGGTGGAGAAGAGGAAGTGCCTGCAAAATTGCCTGAAGTAGTAAAAAGGGCTGATGGGGTTTTTGCACTGGGGCTTATTCATGTAAATAATGCAATGCATTACCGCCTTACACATCGTGTATATTTTAAGCAGTGCTACACGTGATACGGGTATATTTGTGCTGGGTGCACGCCTACGTGGATACGCTGCTCTGCGCGTACATGCAGGCGCAAGATGCCTGGGCCCAGCGAAAGTGGGCCCGTCAGTAACTTCAGCTCGTACTAAAGGGACCGAGCTGTGGCAGTGTCAGGAAACGCCCAGAAGACAAACAGTCACGTTCGTGAACTGCTTGCAGACTGTGTCCCCCCAGGCGAATGTGAATTAATTAAAACAAAGTTTTTTCCTTTTTTTTTTGCGTTTCCCCCTGAAGAAAACCTCACCCCTCCACACAGGCGAGGAGGCTCCGATGCTGCCCTGGGACACCGCAAACTGTGCAGCTGCCCGAGGCGCGGAAAGCACCGCGGCGCGCTGTCAGCGGCCTGTCCCGCCGCCCCGTGGCCCGCGGCTCCGCGCCCCGCGGGCCCCGCTCCGCGCTCCTGCCCGGCCACGGGGGCGCCTTCCGCGCCGCCTAATCGCGTTAATCCGCGGGACAATGCCCCAAGTAATCACCCTTCCTTCTCCCTGAGCGGCCAAGGACTGATGAAAAGAGGGGGGAGGGCAGAAAGTGTAAACTTTTATTCCACTCGGTTAAATGAAAACACGGGGCGAGGGGGGGGGGAACGGGAGGGAGCACCTGGAAACGGGTCTCCCGAAAGTCCGCAGCGGCGAGGAGACCGTGTCTTCTCGGGAGAAGTGAGCTCCCCTCGGCTCCCTGCAAACCTATCGCTGCCTTGCCTCTGAATAAATACAGGAGCACAAAAGCAACCCCGAGCGCCGTGTGACCGCGCACGGAGGAGCCTCCTGTGAAAACAGGCTGCGGCGAGGCCCCGGGAACGGGGCTCCCCGCCGCCCCCGCGCAGCGCAGGGAAGGGAAGGGAAGGGCCGGGGCCGGGCTGGCGCGGCGGCAGCACTGCCCTTTTGAATGCCTCCCGCAGCTCGGAGTGCTGGCAGGGCGCTGGGAGCGCCAGTGAATGTAGCCCCGCAGAGCCAATGAGCTGGGACCGGATGCGATATATCCTCTGGGACAACAACTGCTCTGTTCCTCCTCAGATCCACATGACGCCATTTACTGCTGCTTTTGCAGAGAGATCACCCTACGTCCTCCGGAAAGAAAAAGAGAGAGAGGGGGAGAGCGAGCGAGCAGAAAAACGCCGAGCCCCTACAGCTCAGATCTCAAATCTTCCTCCTCCTCCTCCACCTCCTCCAAACACACAACAACAACCACCACCACAAATCCGCTGCGCTCCCAAAACACCCCCCCCCCCCACGATTGCAAACCACAGAACTGCCTGCAACACACACACGCTCGCAGAGGGAGCGAGAAAGCTAGAGAGAGGGGAGAGGAGCTTGCAGCAAGCAGCTTCTCAGCAGGACGGCTACATTGCACAAGCTGCTTTTTTGGAAGAGCTCAGTGGAAGAAAGCTTTGGGATTTTATTTTAGTTCCACTTTATTTTGTTTTCTTTGGCTTTTCCCTGCCTTTTGATCATTTGCAACAACAACAAAAAAGTGACTTGGTATTGGCGATTCGGCCTCCTGTTTATTGAGGAAAAAAAAAAGTGTGTGTGAGAGACTTGAGTGATTTCTTTTTAGGGGCAAAGAAAACCCACCCCGATCCGAAGAGGTGTTTTGATTATTGTTAATAGTATACACGCGCACACACGTATTTGTAATCGATCTGGGGAGAGAGACCTAGCTTTGCTCTGGACTTTTTTACATGGTGATCATTCTTACTCTAATTTGCAAGTTGGACTAAAGCAGAGTTTGGAAAAGAATTTTTTTTTGCTTTAGGGCTGGATTTATTTGCAAACCGCAGGAAGAAGAAAATACAAGAGAGAGAGGGGTTTGGTGCAGCGCCGCGATCACGGTGAGAGCCTTTTCCTTCTTTGCAAAACAAGCTTTTCAGTACTCCCCCCCCCCTCCCCGGTTGCTCCAAGAAAACTCGTGGAAATGTTTTAGGCCGATCCCTTTTCCATTCGTACAGGTTCTCCCTCTCCTCCCTTCCCCTCTCCTTCCTTTCCCAAAGAGGAGCCGGAGGTGGGATTTCGGAGCGGTTTCTCTCCGGGGAGGGGGGTTGGAGGGGGGAAGCTCTGCTTGGGTTTGCGGGCTGCGCCGCGTTTGCTCCCCGTCGGGGTGCCTCGGGGGCGCAGGGGGCGGAAGGCTGCGCGGAGGGCGGAGGGCTGCGCGGGCGCGGAGGCAATGCCTGCGGGGGCTGCGAGCGGGGCGTGGGGGGGACGGAACGGGACTTCGGCGTGTTTTCCCTGCAGCGGGGAGCCGGGCACGGGCGGTCCTGCGCGCTCCGGCCTCGCCGGGCACGCGTGGGTTTCCGACAAGCCCCCGGGGGAATTGAAGGGAAGGCGCTGCGGGGTTGTCGAGCGCTGGGGCTGTTTGTCCCTCCGGCTTGGGGGAGAGCAGGCAACCCGCCTTTCAGTGAGTGATTTACGCCCGTCTGTAGTGGCGTCGGGAGATCCGTGCAATTCGGAAGTGAGTGCACGTCTGGTATAAATATATATGTGTGTGTGCATATATACACATATATATTTCTCTTGTGATTCAATTAATTCGACCCGTAAGATGAGGAAAGTTCTTGCTCAGATTCTTCTATGCAGAGGAGATGTGTGGAGGGGAAGGAAAGACTTAATTTTTGCTGTAACTTTTTTTTTTTTTTGTGGGTTTACTTTATAACAGCCCCTCCTAACCCCCCTCCAAAAAAAAAAAAAAAAAGAAACCAAAAACCTGCTGGTGTTTTCAGCAAGCTATTTGTGTGTCAGTTTGCCCCACCCTGATGGTAAAGTCCTTTTTGCCCTAATCCATAGTCTGATCACACACTCGGCCCTTAATGGGGGTTTCAAAGCACTTTGAAAGAAGAGGAGGTGGTTGGTGTGTGTGCGGTGAGGATGGGGGTGGGGGTGCCTTGCACTGGCTCCGGCCACAAAACAGAAAATCACGGGCAGAGGACTTCTCCCCCTTAGGCTTGCCTTCTCCCAGCCAGCAAGACACGGGGTTTTTCCACAGCACGCAAGAAGCCCCTTGAGTTTTAAACTTCCCCAAATGTGCCGAACGCGAAACCCGGCCCCCTTGCTCGCCCTTTTGCCAATCCCAGCTAGGAAAAGTTAGCAATCATGGCACTTGAGCTCTGCGAGAGTGGACTTTGGCTTTTAGAAGTGGGGAATCGTGTTGTCGCACACATGCACGCAGAAAAAAAAAAAAAAAAGGCAAATGCTACTTCTCTGCTCTTGGTGGATGGAGAGGAGAGAGGGGCTAGATCAGAGGAAGGAGAGACATGCTTTCCCCTAGGAATTTTCAGGCAAATGTATGTTTGCAAATAAGTGTGCTGGAGACTTGCCTCTTGTTCTGTTAGCGGATCTATCAAGGGGAGAAAAAGCAGGATCTCCTGGCTCGGACCGGTGTCCCGCTGAAAATGCCTTCTGGGTCCCTTCGGGCTGGGGCGGAGGGGGGCGGACTGAAGTTCAGGCAGTTTGCAGAATGTGCGTAAAATAAGAAGAGCTTTTCCAGCGGCCGGCTTTGTGGAGCTGAATGGGTGCTTATGACAAGGCGAGAGGGGGGTAATCTGCCTTTTGCCCAACTGTCCCGGAGGTGTTGTCTCAGACCGTCTCCAGGGCGCCTTGCATTATCCGGGAGGGGAAGGCTTCTTTAGCATCTCTCGGGGGAGGGCAGGGGGGGAAGAGTTGAAAGGAAACATGGGTTTGACTTTCCCGATAAGGCGGCTGCAGCAGCCCCCTCCCATCTCCCGGCCCAGAGGATGTCTCCCGGTTTATCTCCAGGTTGGCTGCACTTGCGGGGCTGCTGGCGGCGCCTGCGGCCGCGCTCCTGGGGGCGAGGGGCGGCCGCCTCCCACCTGCTGCGCCCCGGGATGGACCCGGGAGAGGGGAAGGGGCCAAAGCGCCGAGGTTTCTCTTCCAGCTCCCACCTTGGCGTCTGAAAGGGGCTTCGCCACCGAGACCGGTGTCGTCCTTAGCGTCCGCAGGTCAGGGTCAACTTTGCTTTAGCGCTGGGTTGTCATTTCTGGAGAGGCAGGGTTGGACTCGGCGTATCTTCTTGGCTGGCTGAGTCTGGCTCGAGTCTGGACGTGGAGAGCAGATAGGGCTGCTAGTTCCTCTCAGTGATGAGAAAGGTATTTTATTTTCTGTTCTTTTTTATCTCCAGATAGTTTCAGATGAAAAAAAAATGTCTCCTTAGGCTACTGGTTGAAACTTTTTATATGCCAGAGATTTTAATTTGAAGAAAACGTAAGCAATGCTTCACGATAAGTTTGCAAGACTCTTTTTGTTTTTTTGGTGGTGTTTTTTTTTTTTTTTATGTTTTCCCGAGGGGTTGGACACCGTGACATACACTCTGTGTCCAAAACCAGGATTTGGCAATATTTAAAGTAGGTGGTCACTCTTAAAACTTAGTGGGCTTTTTGTTTGTTTGTTTGTTTTTTAATAAGAAAAAAAGCACTTGTGGGGAGGGAGCCAGGAGTTAAAAGGTTAAATGTTTTCCACTGCTGTTAGAGTAAAGACAGTGTCCTCAGATATTCATTGTTAAACTGTTTGGCTATATTTTATTATACTGCAGTATAGTATTATTGTTGGTAACTGATGTGTACAGAGTAACACTATGGTGCCCTTTCTAGGTATAATTGAAGACATTGTGTGGTCCTTGTAAGAAGCTTGGTTCCTGCTTGGGTTTTAATTGTAAAATGTTGTTCTGGATTTTTGTATAGGTAATTGGATTTTGGAACCACTTTAAGATATGATAAAGGCAGAACAAATATTAACTAATTTAGAGGTCAGTACTTGAAAGTTTTGCATATCTGAATGTGGAAATTAGTTATTTACAAGTTCTCATCTTCTGAGTCTTTTACTGTCTTTACATTTAAATTCTTAAGTCTGCGTTTCTACTTTGTAGTTAATGATCCTTTAAAGTCATATTCACAGTCAAGTAGACTTCTTGGATGCTGGCATTGTTTGATTATATTATGCATGCCTCTGTCCCACAAGCCACTCATGGTAATATATACAATTTGAAATGTAGTCTATGGAATTTTTTACACATTTAAAAAAATAAAACTGTGGTGGTGTTGCTTTTGTAGTATTGAGCCTTAAAATAACAACCACAGTGGTGTACACAAGTGTGACACACACTGAAATACTGGAGAGAGATATTTTTACTTGTGCTGTTGAAGTTTTTGGTAGCACTAACTCATTTAATGTCTAACCTCAAACATTTTATTGCTATTTAGTGTTTTTCTTGGGACCATTGCTATTAAACTAAAATTTCCTATTTACATCATGTAAAGTTTAATGTGTAAAGAGACTAGCCTACCAAAATATTATCCAGTTTTAAGCAAAATTGGAGAATTATATGTCTGTCATCAGCAGGTCACATTACACTTGCTAAATACTTGCAGGCTTTTATATATATATGTATGTATATATATATATATATATATGTTTTTCAGTAGCCTGATGTGAAAAGAAGAGTCACTTCAAGTGGCTGAAATGTAATCTCTTTAAAGGCCATGGTCTAACCAGAAGATGGCCTGGGAAGCCTTGGTTAGCAGGCACAATAGGTAGACTTTCTAGAGCCACAGGTTAATATGCATGGACCTAGAACAGAATCCCTTTACATTCTCCACAGGAGTGGGCAGGACAGGCAAAGGGAAGTGCATTCAGCTGACCTGCGCTCCGCCCCAGATGTGACTCCTTTTTTCTTTTTCTTTTTCTTTTTTTTTTTTTAATGGCTGATGCATTACTTGATTGTGTGTGGTGCTGTGGGATCCTGCAGGCTTGAAAGGCTGCTGGAAAGGGAGCGTGATATGTGTTGCAATAGTGAATCCTCTCTTTGTCGCTCCAGGATTTCAGATGTGTTCTAAGCCTGCCGGGGTGAGCACGCTTCCGGGCACTGATGGAGACAAGAGCTCAGCACAGCAGCGGGTCGCAAGCCTTGCTACAGGCTCGGCGTGACAGTGGGAGAGCGCACGGGGAGCCTGACCTGCGGGATGTCCTGATGCAGCAGGTTCACGTCTTGTCGTTGGACCAGATCAGAGCCATCCGGAACACAAATGAGTACACGGAGGGACCTACGGTGGCTCCACGGCCAGGGGTCAAGTCCACTCCTCGGCTAGCAACCCAGCCCAAAAGTGAAAGACCCCATGGCTTGTCTGAGCATCGTCATTTTAGCCGGATTCAGCACACGCAGACGCACGCCTCTCCTCGGGCGCCTCTGTCCCGATCCATCAGCACGGTCAGCACAGGTTCACGGAGCAGTACAAGGACAAGTACAAGCAGTAATTCATCTGAACAGAGACTTCTAGGATCATCTTCAGGGCCTGTTGCTGATGGGATAGTCCGAATGCAGCCCAAGTCTGAGCTCAAGACAAGTGAGCTGAAGCCGCTGAGCAAAGACGACTTGGGAGCGCACAGCTACAGGTGTGAGGACTGTGGGAAGTGTAAGTGCAAGGAGTGCACGTATCCCAGGACCCTCCCATCGTGTTGGATCTGTGACAAGCAGTGTCTTTGCTCAGCCCAGAACGTGGTTGATTACGGGACTTGCGTTTGCTGTGTGAAGGGCCTCTTCTATCACTGCTCGAACGATGACGAGGACAACTGCGCTGACAACCCCTGCTCCTGCAGTCAGTCACATTGCTGCACTAGATGGTCCGCCATGGGTGTGGTGTCCCTCTTTCTGCCTTGCTTGTGGTGTTACCTACCAGCCAAGGGTTGCCTTAAGTTGTGCCAGGGCTGTTACGACCGGGTAAATCGGCCGGGGTGCCGCTGTAAACACTCCAACACAGTTTGCTGCAAAGTTCCCAGCGTCCCCCCCAGGAACTCTGAAAAGCCGACATAGCATCGCTAGTCAGAAATAGTAAAGTAACAAGAATTATTTTAAAAATACATATGCAAACAACTAAGCAGCTATGGTCTTGGCACTGTAGTAGAAGGGTAGGGGGATATACTTTGCTCTTCGCAGTGAAATGCTTCTCTCTGTGTGTGCCATCTTAACCAATCCGCTTGTTAGAATCCATCTAGTGGGCTACAGAAAAAAAAATGGGATGCAGTACATTGTGACCCACATATTGCATAAGCTAAAGCAACACAGACACTCCTAGGCAACTCTATTGTTTGTGAATAGTACTTGCAAAATCTGTAAATTAGCAAATGACTCCTTTTTTTTCTTTTTTTTTTTTCTGCCAGAGATAATGTGCTATATTTTTGTATATACAATAATATTTTCAACTGTGAAAAATAAGTGGTGTCATAAGACATGGCACAGTCACAAAATATTATACTAATATGTTGTACATTCGGAAGAATGTGAATCAATCAGTATGTTTTTAGATTGTATTTTGTCTTACAGAAACCTTCTATTACAAGATTCTGATTTCCCTTTGGACTTCATGTATATTGTACAGTTACAGTAAAATTCAGCCTTTATTTTCTAATTTTTTCAACATATTGTTTAGTGTAAAGAATATTTATTTGAAGTTTTATTATTTTATAAAAAGAAATATTTATTTTAAGAGGCATCTTACAAGTGTCACCCCTTTTTATGAGAACGTCATAGTTGCTGCAAATAAGGGGTGAACGATGCATATGTTCACTATAAAATAGAAAATATATTAACGTTTGAAATTAAACTGGGCTACTTGTCATTTTTTCCCCCCATTTATTGTTCTGAGTTGGGATAACTGGTACTTCTAATTGCAAACTTCACAGGGATATAATCACATTGAGTCTAATAAGAAGACGAAAATAGAATTTTTAAGTGTATTTTTATTGTTGTTTACTACTTCACCTGAAAATAATACAGGAATTTTGCTTCCTTCCTTTGCACAAATGTCCCGTATACTGTTCCTACAACAGAAAAGGAAAATGAACGTAGGGAAATGGATTAATTAATTCCAGACTAGGACTAATAGGCACTGAAAGCTTGACCTATTCTGTAAGTGATGAGCTTTTGTGCTTCAAATAGGAAATAAGTAATCATTCACAAAAAATGTTAGGCTTGCATGGCTTTACTCAGAGAAAGAGGAAAAAAAAAAGAGAAAATTAATACGGTCAGTGAAAAAATCTTGCAGGGTTATTTGTTAAAAGTAGAAGAATATGCCACAGGGAATGATAGATCTGAGTGCAGTCCAGCCTTATGTCAAACATTTGCCTCACTCGTAAGAAGAAAGTTGCTTGATTTGTCATTTGTGGCATTTACCTTCCACTGAGGTCAAAATCCTTTTGCTGCCAAGTTTCCCACCGGAAGCCTAGAGAATGATTTACCTTTCTTTATTAACAAACTATCATTTCCTGTTCTGAGCATGTCTCTCCAAGTTTAGAGGTCTTAATGTTGAATTTTTTTTATACATTTCTTAAGCTGGCATTTAAGAAATAGTTGTAAGTATTTTTAAGCTGACGCTTAGAAAAATCTCACAGCCTTTCTGAACCCTCTCCAACAAAAACAAGTTATAACCAATAAATTAGGAACTCACTAAAAGTTGAAAACCAGAGCACTGAGTAAACGTTACATCTTTTTGCCCCTTAATTTTAACCTATGATCTGGTGTTTGGGCTATTTTACATAGGTCTGTAGTACTCAAAAATCTTACTCTCTGTGTTTGTGTGTATTGGTTATCAATCAAGTGAAGTTAATAAGTGCAAGTCCTGACTAGTTTGCAAAACGAAACTAGGTGATACATGGGCCTTGTTTTTTTGTTTGTTTGTTAGTTTTGGGGTTTTGTTTGTTTTTACCTTACCTCTCAGGTGAAAAATGTAAGCTGGTTTTCTTTCTGCACCAGCTGGTAGGATACTTCGGTATACAAAGAGGAGCAGCATATATTTAGCCTTCTGAGTGTAATTTGCCAGGAGGAAGGTGGCTTATATTGCATGAGTAATTTGTCTGTATTTAAAGTGCATCAGTATATTTTGACCAAGTGTTGGGGCATATAGGTGGGATCGTACTTGGGTGCTGATAAACAGATATTTTTATTTTTTATCTAGAAATGTTGTTCTTGAAGAGGTTGGTAACCATCATATGTTTCCATTCACTGAATACGATTCTTTAATTAGATTAGGTGCTTATGCCTAAACTGTCCTGGGTTGCTGACTGAAAACAAACATGGGAATAATCAAATAATCCATTTACTTGGGGAATCTTTGACTTTTAGGCTATATTTTTTTAGAAACCCCAAACCCCACTGATTTCAGTGGACAGTAAATCCAGCCTTTTCAGTGTATTGATAAACTTGACAATGCTGAAGGTGAGCCCTGGCTTTCCAGTGATAGATGTTTCAGTCAAGGAAAGTATAAGCAAATGCTTTGGCTACCTAGATGACAGGTTCTAAGGGAAAAGGAAAACCATCTTCTTGTTGATAGTGAAATTTGAAGTTGGTCTTAACATCAAGCACTGGTTGTCACCTTCCACTTGGTTCTTAATGAGGATAAATAGTGGATCCTCCCCTACCCCAGGCAGGCCCACTGCCAGTGAATTGGGTTGCACGTATGACACTTGGGGATGAGGACGTTTGGTGGGGGTGGCATTGGGCACCACCAATGGGGATAAGTGGCGCTGGGGTCAGGGCTTCAGGTAGTGTGAGTTAGTATGTGCACCGGGGACTCTTAAAAGTTGGCGCGTGTGTGTTGGTTAACATCCTAATATTGCGCTTAGTTAGATAAGGTTTACTATTCTAAATAAAAGCAAAATCTTGCCTCAAACAGATTAGATTGCTGTAGTAAGAATTAAGAAGGCTTTTCAAGTGGATTGAGATAATGTTATTAAAGCGTGCCTACTTTGTCCTTTGAGATAGGAAAGTGGAGGTACAAGCAAGGAAAACTTTCCATACACAGGTTTTGAAGATAAATGTGAAAGTTGTGCCAGATATACATGTTATAGGACTTTGATTTTAGGCAGCTATTAAACCATGAGAGAGGGGAAAACCCTTATTATTGCTCCATTTGTTGTGTTGTTGCTTCAGTGTTTTGATCTGTTAACCTACCAATTCTGATGTCACTGTGAGGGTTACTTGGAGACCTACAGGACTGGACTCACATTTTTCCAAATGATGTGAGCTACAAATAAATATATCAAACTTGCTTGTACAGTAACTTAGAAATATCTCTATTAATATCCTCAAGCAAATTTTTTATTTTGCTCTTTAATGGTTTGAGGCTTGATTATAATTTCTTTTTTTGAGATAGTGATCATAATAAAAAAAAAAAAAAGAGAGAAAGAAACTTGGATTCAAGTGGAGAATAAAAAGGTGTAGTACATTCTTAAAGGGTTTGAGATCATATTCAGGTGAGTATTTACATATTGAAGCAAGTTTGCAAATCAGTAAAGCCAACATTCCCCAAAGTGCACTAGTTAAGTGATGGCGATGATTAACACAATAGCTTTTTTACAGTTTCCTACAAAACTCTTAGCATGTATGAGGTGGAAGTGACTTGATAGTAGCAAAGTACTGATCATTTATGCACTATGCATAATTTGCCTTTTTTTTTTTAATGTACAATATGACTTGTATTACCTTTTTCTCTTTCAGCTAAAACAAAAAAAAATAATTCATTTTTTTGTGTTGAGTGAAATCTTAAGGCTTATTCTTAAATGGCAGGGAGAGAATAGAATGCATTTCTGTACTGCAGCAGAACATTCAATTATTTTTAGGAATTAACTGTTTGGGAAGATGGATTTGAACGGTCTGTCTCATCTCAGATGTTCCTAGATGGGTGCAGGTACAACATGTAATAGTGATTTGATGTGCGCAGACTAATTTCTCAATCAGTCACTGAAGCAGAGACCCAGAAAGAAGTTGGCTGAATATGAGAGCACGCTTGAATGAGTAGTGCCTGTATGAATAGTACTAGATAGATTTCTTACTGAAAAAGTCAGCAATGTATTGGCTCATCTTAAATAAATCAATTGCAGATCAGGGTTGCAGGTAGACTACAGTGTGACAAAGCATAACAAATCCTTACCAGTGAAAATGCTATTTTTTTTTTTCCCCCTGTCTACACATTCTGATTTTCAACTGGAAATTCAGAAATAAAAATTGATTTGTCATCACAATCAGGACAATTTGGCATGGAAATTATGTGCATATAGATAGTACTTTTTCTTTCAAAAATACTGTCTGTTTCAAGACCCCCTATGTGATAGTCTTATTTATTTCCTTCCACATTTCTTCTTTCTGGTCCCTCTCCTTCCCTTTGACCTTTCCTAGCCGTAATACATAAAGGTTTACTGTCACTTACCAAGACAAAATGTGAAAGAGGAGGATGAAACATACTTTTCTCATTAATATTCTGTCTCTGAAAGTTTAAGACAAGGAGGAAAACATTATTACTTTGCCATACTTAAATCCTGCATTTTAGAGAGACATAAAGCATTTTTCTATTCATGTGACATTAAAATCCACAGTTGCAGAAAACATCTTATTTTCATGTCTTTAGTGTGATTTTTATTACTCAAAAACTCTGTATGTGTCTTTAAAGAGTTCCCCCTTGTCTTAACCTATTGGCCCTGTGTTTCAGATGAGGGAGGCAGAAGTCTTACTATGATAAAAGCATAATCTGCTGTTCCTCTATCACAGGGTTTGCTACTTTTGGGCATGAGTAGCAACTATTTCAATTGGAACAGGGTGGGAGTTCGGTGTTTTCAAACTTGGGAAAAGGCAACAGACATTGTACTATATATATATGCTGTAGGAAATTTTCTTTTTTTCCTCTGACTTGAATCTTTCTTGCTCATTAGAGAAGCTTATGGCTAAAATGTTCCAAGTTTTAAACTAAAATGAATTGGTTCCCATTTCAGTAGAACTTACCAATAATCAGAAGCTGTGACAATGTAGTCTACTATTATATAGGAATATTTATGGCTATTTTAATACTTTGGAGTTTAAGTTACTTTTGAAAACAATCTTGCCAAGGGAGATAATCTGTTTTTAAAATATAAGAAACTGTATAATCAGAGTAGCTTTGCCTTCCTGAAAGCCTACTGTATAATTACAAAACCACTCGGTGCACCTGAGATCTTTTACAAGGGGAGACACTTGATGCAAATCAGATGTTGCAGACACAAGTTTAACTTGCAGAGTCTGAGCCGGTACATAAGGGTGTATCTGGAGAAAAAAAAAAACAGCTTATGGACATAGAGAGCACCTTGGAAAAAATGTGGGTTTTTCAATTTTATTTTTTTGCCTTAATTTTATTTTCATCAAGAAGCAGTGTCTATGAATCAATCATAAATCATGTGGTTGTCAATATGATTACTAAAAAAAACAAAGAATATATTGATGCTCTTTCAGAGTGTCTCAAAAAACACACCAAAGTGAAAAATGTCTAAATGATCATCCAAACTTAACATCATCTTCTTCAGAAATGAAGTCAAACATCAGAGCTATAGCATTATATGTTTCAAAATTAGTTGCACTGTAAGTAAAATGCATTGATTGGTTATACTTAAAACTGTTACTTTAATTAGAGACAGACAGTTCCACTTGAGGTCTAAAAATCAATTCAGATCTTTGTCAGCTTCCGCTGTAATGCAGGTTTTATCAGTTATTGATTTTTTTGGAGGCATTGATGTTATTTCTTGTTACCTTATAAGACACGTGTAAAAGTTGGTGTACCACAGACACTTGCAAATACACAAAGTGAACCAAGTTATTTTTCCATCTCAGTTCTCTTGCATAAACTATTGCAAAAAGAAGAAAAATTTCATATTGTTTTGTTTGCTTTGGGTCATTTTGTTTAATTATTGTAGACAGAATGATAATTTACTGTAGTGTTAGTTTTCTGATTTTTTTTTTCCTGATGTATTTGGCACTATGATGTATATAAGTGAGCAGTTAAGGGACCAACGATGCACTTTGTGAACTTACCCAGCTACAGCTGCACTGAGTAGTAGAGAAAAGCAGGAGTGTGAACACTTTCTTGCAGACCTCGTTGAATGCAATGTACATTTTAGCATTAGGTTCACTGTCTTCTGCTGCTCTGCAGATAGAGATTATACAGTTGTTTATAATGTATATATATATATTTAATAGCTCAGTGACTTTGTTGTTGTTGGAGAAACACTGTGTTCATACTTTAAAACCAGTGCAGGAGGATCCCATAATACTGCAGCTACATGTGAAGGCTATCTAACCACACACTGCCTACTATTCTAAATGCTGTTCTTGGGGAGGAAGGCATTCCTCAGACCCCTTTGCCTCAAGTGGAAGAAAAAGACTGTGTAAGTTATTCTGAAAAATGTATGGGCGGGAGGGTAATGGTATAAAAAGTGAACTTCCCATCAGGGCTGTGCCTGAACTGTTCTCTCCTGCAATACAATACAATCACAGTACAAAGTCTGAAAGTGTGTGACAGTGTTCCTGGTCACCTCTGTACTAGTAAATCAGACAGTAGGTGGAAATGTTCCTGGACAATGGATTGCAATTGCCCATGCTAGTGAAGCGTTAAGACTTTCCCTGGTGTGAGTTAAGCAAGTGCCAAAAAGTACTCTCTCACCGAAGCTATTCCCCAGCACGGTTCAGGAGCTGAAATGTTCCAGGGCCATTCCCAAAAGTCAGCTTGCCAGCAGCTCCCCTCTTTGAGAGGTTAAAGTAGTTGCCCAGCGTGGACACTGTCCTTTCAGAGCCAGCTGGAATGTGGTGTCCAGGAACATTCTTGGACACATTTGATTTATTTGCAGTCCAAGAGGAAGGAGATCCTTCCCACAGATCTCATGTCAATGGGAATTCGCCCACAGACATCCTCATGAGGGATGATGACACAATCTTATCCTGAAATAGTAACTTAATTGCACAGAAGCGACATATTTCAGTGTTTGTCAAAGGAGTCAGGGAGTTGGCAACATAGCTTGTTAGAATTTTGCAAAGCTTAGGTGATAGGGGCTCTTGCTTCAGTGCAGAGTAGTTACCTAAACTTTATAATCGACATGTTGTATCAAACCTGAACCTGTAGTTTTTTTGATTTATTTGAGGAATGGCATTTTTCTTTCAGCAAAATTATTCCTTAAGTATCTATTGATAGGTCATAAAACCAGAATTTTCCCTATGTTTATCTTTCATTAATGTGCAAGCTTTTATATGTCACAGCACTTAATTTTTAAGAATGAATTAAGATGGTATTTCTTACTTCCGGAAGTTACATACATCTCAAAGATAACAGTCACAAAAATACTTTCTCCCGTGATAATCACCATAACCTCATCTTTCCACAAGATACAGAAAGTGTTCTCTCTTTTTTCCTTTCAGCCCCGTGCTCCCTTAGCCCCCAGGTTGCAGAGTGGGTGGTTTATGGAACCTTGCGATTGCTGAACGATTTTGCAGACTTTCATAGAGAAAAACTGGTGTGTGAAGTATTGTCCTTGAACTTGGCATCTGGGAGAATGGATCTCACTAAAGTATCTTAAGTGTATGCAAAATGTATTTCTATATGCACACAGTCTGAGGGATGTGGCTGAAGAGAAAAAGACCATCACAATTCACTCTTTAAAATCTCTGCTTTAGCAAAATGCAACAATATAAACAATTTTTTTTTCCTTTTTTTTTAATTGATAGATTAAGCTAAATTTAATATTAGATGGAGAGATGTCCTGTCTGGTTTATTAATTATGGCCAAGATTTGTGTTGTTTACATTCCACATAGATTTTATCCAAAGACCTCACTTCAGCTGCAAGATTGGTGGATGAAATGCCTGGCCTCACTGGAGGCAATGACAAAATTCTCCTTGACCTTCTTGAAACTTTGTATAGACAAGAGGTGAATTCTTGAATATGTCCTGATTGAGCATACACTTGAATGGGTATCCTGGGAAAATCCCAGCTGCCTAGGGGAATTAAAAAAAAAGAAGTTTATAATTACGTGAGACACACTTTTGAATCAAGGAATAGCTACCTTACTTTAGGATTTTTAACCTTCATTCTAATCTGACTTAATTTACTTTACAACTAAGAGAATTTATTCCTACCGCTGCTCTAGTATATATGCAGTTGCTTCCTTCAGACACCAATCCTTAGGATTTTGCTGAGCGATTCTGTTTTGCGGGTTTATCCCATTAATGGTGCTGCAGATTCCTGTTAGGCTTTTTACTGACAGACTTGTGTCAATACTCTTCTCCCTTTATTTCAGCTTACTGTTATCAAACCTTTCTGTATACTGAAACTGCAACAGTTTGACTGAATTCAATTTAGCTCAGCTGTTGCAAAAAGGTCTAGGGAGGGTATTAATTTGGTTTAGCTGACAATCTGGTTAATCAGCATAGGCTTATTCATACTAGAAGTATCTGGACAATATTTTGTTGCAGTATTACTAAATCAGCTAGAAGGAGTACCTGAGGTTAAATGAAAGGATGCTTAAAGTAAACTACAGTGAACTATTCTCAGGCAGAAATGTCTATGCACACTAGCATTGCTTTGACGTAAGTTGCCCATTCAGATGGGCAAAATGTTTTTACAGTTATATTTCTGTATTGCACATTGTATCTCCTTTATGTATGTGCACTTCACAGTTACATCTTCTTTAGGGGAAATGACGTGTGGAAGGAGACTACTTCCTATTACAATGTTTCATTGTTACTAACACTCTTCTTTCAGAGTATCAGCTTTTCCTGCAACATTCTCCCCTGGTTTCCAAATGAGACCAGAACAGGCACTCCTTTCCCCCACTCCTGAGAGTGTGCATCTGCAGAGTGAAGTGCATCTACCCCTGTGCTCTGTGTTTTATATATTGAAGTCTCCTCAGTGTGGTGTGTTGGTCCAGTAGACAGAAGAGCTTTTTGCCCACGCAGTACTTCCAGTGAGAAATGAGCGATGAAGATGCTGGTTTTCTTATTGGTAATCACACATAATATGGCAACTTTCAAAGGCTTTGTCAGTCCCCAAGCAGCACTGATATAAGCTCTCACACAAATGAACAGAAAGGCAGATTCTCAGCCTTTTGCAATTTATAAACTACTTTGGAAGAAGACATCATCAGAGGCTGAGTGGTGAAAGGGCAGATGAGTGCACAGAGATGATGTGGTTACATAAACCAAGTATGTGCATATCTTGATGATGCCAAATCTTTTAAATATTCCTTAAATATATCAGAGCTTTTTAAATGTGGAATTTTTTTTATTTTTTTATTTTTAATCTATGCAGAGAAGCAGAAGAACCCAGTAGATTACTGGTTTGGTTTGGGTTTTTTTGCATAGGTACAATTGGTTTACCAATTTCCCCCTATGGCTGCAACTATGCTACAAATAAAATGATAGGGTTACAAGCAACTTATATCCTGGTTTTCAGGGGGGAAAAGAATCCTGTCTAAATGCATGAGGGCTGTCATAGCAATGGCCATGAGCAGCTATGGACATGAAATAATTAATGACTGTTGGGTTTTACCATTGGTTTGTCGTTATTGAGAGATTCAGTCCCACCGTAGCACGGACACTACATAGGCACAAAGAGAGTTCATTTCTAAATTTAGTTACTTAAATCTGAATTGTCCACATGTGATTTAGACATCTCACATTGACGGCATGAAGGGTATTGGTTTTCATCTCTGTTTTTTTTTTTTTTTTTTTAATTATTTTCCTGGTGAAGGCAGGCTACAGCATGCATGGCAATGCAAGAACTCCCATCCTTGGTACACATTTCAGAGATGTGCAATAAGACTTACTGGGACAAGAAAACACCAAAAAAAATGTTGAAGTGAAAGGTTTTTACTGTTTTGATGTTTGCTTCATTGCTGAGGTCGGTATTTTTTTGTTGGCGGTGGTGGTGATTTTTTAATTTTTATTATTGTTATTATTTTTTGTCTTTCCTAGCAGTCCCAGTCTCCTTCAGGTCTCTTAAGGTCTGCCAGTCCTGCAAGCATAAATCCAAGCATAAATCATCCCCTTGCCTTAATGAGACAACATGGAATATGAAAATATACTCTTGTAGAAAATCATGTTCCAGCATTGCAAGACAGTGGTTGTTATCACCATGGAGTTTTTGTGATTTTTTTTTAAATAATAATTTAACTGTGGCCCAAGTTCTTAAATTCTTAGGTTGCGTAAATCAGCCTGGATCCACTAATGGTATCGATGTTCTGGTGATTTGCAATAGCAGAGTGTCTGACCTAGTAACTTACTACCAAAAAAATGTGTTACATATTAAAATAAGAATCTAAACTTTTTATCAGCTTTTGTTTCTCACTGCGTCTTTGTTGAACAATAGCTTTCACTGTAAATCGAGACAGTTCAGATTCCTTACTTATAATACTTTAAGAGCAATTATTTATTATGCTCAAGATGCTTGCACAAAAGGAATGCTTTCAATTCAGTCATTTATCTTTAGGATCCTAGGATCACTTGAGTGTTCCCAGACTTGTTATGAAAAAAGCAGAACTGATCATTTGAATTTACGTGCAACAGTGCTTTACATTGAAGAAAAAATACTTAAAGCATGCTTTGTGTGGCAGTCATTTATGCTGAGCCTATTTATTACAGAGTGAATAATATTTTTCAAGAATGATTCATCTGGCTTGTTTTAGAGGCTGCCTTAAATTTGGTCATTTCTATAGATGCTGCAATTCATAGTCATTAGTAAGCTAGTGGTTTGATCTAACCTCAGCTACCTGTTGCTGACTGTGAATGGAAGAATTTATTTTTAGTGCGAAACCACAATATGAATATTTTCCACTCTGAAAATATAAAAAACCCTTTAAGTAAAAATTTTACTCTTTTGCCGTGATGTGCTGTGGCTCTGATGTCAGACATACTGAGTTTGTCTTACAGAAAATCCTTTAAAATGCCTGATTCTCTATTGAAGTTGACAAGAATTTCCTCCACTTAACCCCTTCGATGCCCCCAGGCGTTCAGCTCACATCAAACAAAAGGGAGCTCCTCTACCTCCTAGATGAGGATGGTGTGATGTTGACAAATCCAAGATGAAAAAAGAAAAAAAATGATGGAAAAATCTGGGCCCTTGAGCAGTCAGGAAGGAGGTTTGTGGGCAGGTTCACGTAGCTGTGACACATGAGAGAGCCAGAATCTCTGGAAAGCTGTGACTTTACAACCACAGAACCATTACAACTGCCTTGCTGATACGGAAGCCTGCATTTTGACGTGATGTGTTTTTTGTTTCTTTATTGGGTTGGTCTGTTTGGGATTCAGAGGTAGAAAGGTCTGTAATTTAGCAAAGTGTCAGCTCTGCTCGAAGTGTCAGCTCTGCTCAAAGTGTCAGCTCTGCTTAGTAAGTGTCAATGGATTAATCATGGTAGAAAGCCGTCTACAGGCCTTGAGCACTTGAATTCTGTAGATAATTACTGAGAGGCACCTTATGAGTCTCATGTGATACAGAACCACTTGACTAGTCTCCTCAGTTAAGTAAGGTGGAGTTATGAAAGCTGTTATTCAGTGTAAGGAAGGATGGACCAACACACCCATCACAGACTATTTTGTGAAAGAATAAGAATCTGAGGCCCATATAATGCCATTGACCTATACACAAACTTCTTTTTTTTTTTTCCATAAAACATTGAATTGCATTACAGATAAGATGAAGCAACAGTACTTAATATCCAAGTGCCTTTATACTTACATTTGGTTTATAATTTTGCAACCAAGCCTAATCTATAACACATTTAAAAGCAAGGAGATCAGATGGAAAATAAGAGTATAAGGCAGTTTGAAAACAGTAGAGTTTCTAGCTCATACCCAAAGCTCAGTTCATTTTAAGGACAAGGACTGGCTCCTAAGCTTTGACTGAGAGCCTCGTTTCCACAGAATATTAGGTCTTCCAGATAATTGATGGGCTTTGGTCACTGTTCACCACCGAGCTTTTACCATTCCAGTCAGAGAGGCTACTGACCTTCCCTGCTTTAGGTTGTCACCACATTTCCACAGCTTTAAAAAGTTTTAAAAATAATTTGTGGATTTCTTTGATCGAGGAAAATGAGTTCCTCCTTCATATTTATGATGCCTCAGAAGTTCACATTTTGTCCCCTTTCTTAATGAGCCAAAACGAAGAAGACTTAGGTGGTTTAATCCCGTCAGCTTAATTAATTTATCTTAGGTGAAGAAGGCTGTTGTCTTTGTGTCCTCACTAATATGGAAAAAAAAAAAAGTGTATGTTTTTTACCACTGCTTGCTTACACATGATCATTAGCATAACGTAAAGTGTTAATGTGGTCAAAGCTGCTGGAAATTCAGCAGATGTGGTTTGGTCATTTGTGCTACCAAGAAAATGTTTACCATCTCTACCAATACATGTTATAAGCTACAGTCGTGCTCTTAGAACTGTGATTTTATTATGCAATAAGTAGAAAATGTTTATTTTAAAAACAAGCAAATAAGCACAATTCCCCAAATAATTTTCTTAGAATAGATAAGACCTGAACTTCTGGTTAACACCTCCGAAGATGTTACTAACCATCTTGCATTTCACATCCATGCCTTATAAAGCAAGAGACCTTGCTTTTATAAATCCAAACTTTTCTTCTCCTCCTGAGCAACTACAAGGGCTTTTTCCAGATACTCACCACTTCATTGCCCAAGTAACTTCTGTTTGATTTTTGACCTAGAAAAAAGAAGGGACAGGGAGAGCATTTCAGGAGAACCCCCCTATCTGGCTGCAGAAAGGAAGAAGGTGCAGTAGCACACCTCACTGCACATCCTAGAGAACGTGATGCATGAACATCCTGTTGGTAAGCAATGCAACCTTATCACAGGACTGTGAATATTTTTGGTAATTGCATTTTTTTGATTCATACTTTTTAGTGTGATTGTGAAAGAGCCATCTCTGCTTTCAGATCTTCATTGTCCTGCACAGAAGGGAATCTTGACCATGACTAAGCCCCAGATTCAACTTCCCCCAATTTACAGAGACTGTAACAGGTTTTTTTTAGGGATTATACATTTGTAAGGACTACAATAGACTGGTATTGTCTATTTTCCTGCTAGCCAAAGACTAGAAATGGAAGTACAGAGGAAGAGAAGGAATGTGGAGTGGGGGTGATGAAGCTGGTGAGGGGCCTGGAGCACAAGTCTTATGAGGAGCAGTTGAGGGAACTGGGGCTGTTTAGCCTGGAGAAAAGGAGGCTGAGGGGAGACCTTATTGCTGTCTGCAACTACCTAAAAGGAGGTTGTAGCATGGATGGTGTTGTTCTCTTCTCCCAAGTAGCAAGTGATAGGACAAGAGGAAATGGCCTCAAGTTGCGCCAGGGGATGTTTAGATTGGATATTAGGAAAAATGTGTCCATGGAAAGGGTTGTCAGGCATTGGAACAGGGTGCCCAGGGAAGTGGTGGAGTCACCATCCCTGGAGGTGTTTAAAATGTGTTTAGATGAGGTTCTTAGGGTCATGGTTTAGTGCTAGAGTTAGGTTAAATTGTGGTTGGACTCAATGATCCTGAGAGTCTCTTCCAGCTGAAATGATTCTATGATTCCATTCTATGATTCTACAACATCCAGTAAGGGAAGAACCTGCTGACAGGTTTATTTAAGAACCTCTTAGGAGACTTTCAAGAAGTGACAGCCAAGCTGAGATGCACCCATAATCAGGAGTTGGTTGAGAAGATGCATAAGGCAATACCCAGGGACAAATGACCTTCACAACCAGACACAGCCCCATCAACACCCGTAATGGTAACCAGTTTCAGGAGCCCAACTGCAGCCTGCTTCTGGACTGGCTTAACCTCTTTAGTTTTTGTAAATTTGGTGTTAAAAAGTGAGACATGCACCTTGTGTGTATCTGTGAAATGTCTGCTTTATAGACAAAAGATCCTTGAACAGAGATTAAAACAAATGGCTGGGGAGGGGGCAGGGTTCTGTCTAATATTCCAGTAGAAAAGTGGTAGCTGTGGGAGGGGGAGGAAAGGAATGGACTGCAGACAGTGGCCATATCTCCATGTTTTCCCTAAATAGCATCTCTGTTGTCACCATCAGAAACTGCATCCTGGGCTGTATGCACTACGTTTCCGAGGCCATGGGACGTCCCTATGTTCTTGAGGCATTTTGGAGACACAGAAATTCATACCAAGTCTGAACTGTGCTGGGTTTACCTCAAGTAGGTGTAGGGGAATTACAGGGACTGCCTGTGTGTCACTCAGCTGCAGCTTACTACAGCTTATCAAGGCTCAGATAGCTGGCTGTCCTTGTCCATTATCTTCATCTGGATTCTACTGGAAAACTTGTGTAGAAATAATGAAAAAGTACTCATGGAGTTGGGCTGGATCTATGATTTTTTTTTTTTTTTCCAGTGTGAATGGACCTAGCAGACATTGGGCAAAGATGAAAATTCTTCTGCTAAATATGTTGATAAAGTAATTCTCTACAGTGGTGTAAGGGAAAATTTTTCACTAAAATTCAGTCTTTCAAACAGTTAAGTCAACGAGACACTGCAACCAGTGTTCCTCAGAAAGCCTAACAATGTGAACACAGCTATTTAGCTATAGCTTGTGGATGATTCTGCAAGGTTAGCAAGTTGGCTAGGTGACAGTAAGCATCAGCTGTGGGACATCCAGAAAAGATATTAAACTCTGATACATCAATATTTAAGGAATAGAAAAGTCCTTCTTTGCAGCTTTGCTGAATGGAGAAAAACACATCCCATTGGTCACACTTAAAATATGAAAACCTGTTTAGTGGGGTGATATTGTTGAAGTTTATAAGTAAAATATTGGAAAATATTTCAGCACAGTCCTAGTGCTTTAAAGGCTAAACTTCTACACATTAGCTTCCCTGGGCAGAAAAGTGGTTATGTGATGTGAGAGAAAGTTAACGTGCAGACATAGCAGGAGAGAAAATTAGGGTTTCCCAAGGTCAAGTTTTGTTCAGGTCAGAATCACGTGTGTGTAAAGGGAACACTGAGACCCAGGATGGGCTTTGATTTGATCACCTAGTGCCTTCCTATCTGTAAGACTGGCTCTAATCCTACTCTTCATCTTCAGCAATAGTATTTTAGTGAGTAAATTCGTAGTCCTCAGAGTTATTAGATCATTGGCTGAACTGACAAAAAATAGAATTATTATAGCCTAATTTTTTCCTCCCAAACCTCAATTAGAAAATCACACTACATTTCAGATGCATTTGTTTTTTTTTTTTTTTTTCTGAAGTGAAACCTTTTTGAAATATTAGATACTTGATAAAGGAATTGTAAATGTAAAATGTGGATATCCTCTCCTTTCCATTGCCTTGCTCTGCTTTGCTTTGTCTTCATTAAAAGTAGTTTTAAAGAAGTCTGGGTACAATAGAGCCCTGGATGGATGAAGATCATCTCAATTCAGATGTCCACAGCTTATGCATCTATTTCTATACTCACCACTCTTGGGCTCCCTTGCATTTTAGTGTATGTAGGTGAATAATCTTTGGCTGTGTCTGTGTGGCCAGCTGTTACAGAGCAACGACTGGAGGATGGGGCTGGGTTTGTTGTGATCTGTTACGATTCTGTGTATTCACATTGCTTCTTCACTGGCAATGACGTTGATGCCCGTTGCTGATTCACAGCGCATCCCTGTCCTATGTAGAAGAGTAATTGCTGAGTGACTCTGCATCCATTTTGCTAGTGGGACACCACAAATGGCACCTCATGGTACAATGTCCCCCTTGGCTCCATTAGGAGCAAAAGTGCTTCAAGCACACCAGCTGTGTAAATGAGAAGACTCTAAATATAGATTCAAGACAAATTTGCATTAAAAAAACACCCTTCCAGTGCACAGAATAACTAGTGTAGGTGCACCTGTAGAGTACAAGCTGTATGGCCTATTTAATCTAGTTTTTATTCATCTGCACTAGGATGAACTGAATTGATTAAGAAGCAAGTGTATGTGACTAGCCCAGATGGAGACATCTACACTTCAATTTAAAAATGATTAAAAAATTAATCTGATGCTGTACTTCTTTTTACGTTAAGAATTTTTCTCCACATTCGGATATGCAAGGTGTCGTATTTAAACTATTTTACTAACTCTTAACCTGTATATTATTTGTATAAGTAAGCCCTGCCTTTTATTTAGGCCTTTTATCTATTTGATATATCACATAATTCCACAACCAAATCTAAGTAACATTTTAAAATTCATATCTTTTTTTAACAAAAATGGAACGATGACTTTTCTTAAATTCTGTATTAATTTAGAAATAATTAATTCAGGGCAAGCTTCTGTTTTAAATGTGGACATCTCTACATGAAAGAGTTGTCTAAGCTTCCATTTCAGTCAATGAGAGTTCTAGTCAGTTGTTCACACTTGAATGCTTTGTGCCATTTGGGTTGTCCAAGTGTATCTGTGATATTTGCATGAGTCTGGCGTGATCAGCATGAGTGGCAGGTGGACTCCAGGTGCTGCACTAAACACCTGTAGACACAGAACTGGGCAGTCAGAGGATCAACAGAGTCAGGAGATTCAGTGTCCCTCTCAAATCATCCTAAAGCAAATCTCTGAGTTTGACTAGATGAATAGCATTCTAAACTCCTTTGACTGGATTGACTTGGTCTCCACTGACTTTGCTTAGACACCTACATTTTTTGCTTCCTGAATTTAGATGTCTGAATCTTGAACAGAATCCTACCCCTCCTTGCTGAATTACTGCATCCTGTTCTTATTTGGTTAACCACTACATAATCATTTCAAGTGACTATGTGGCATACTAATTCAGAAATAGAAAGTGAATTCCTTATTTTACTCAATTTAATAGCACTCCCATTTTTTAAACTGTTACAAGTTTAACCAGCTTATGGTTCTGATAATTATGACAGCTTTCCATGGTCTTTTATTCATTATATTTAGTGTCATATACTAAATATACATGAAAACTACACATCCCACTTCTCGTCACTGTTGTATCTCTGGGGCTGAACAGTCCTGTTATTGCCAAAAATAATTCCCCTAGCACAGCTTTCATGGAGCATAGCACAGAGCTTCAGTAGAAAGTTGTTTCATGGCTTATAAAATACACTGTCCAATAACAGTGTCAGTGAAAATTTTCCAGGCATGTAGAAAAAGGCAGGACTGTACAGAATTACTTAAGATCATTTAGTGCAATCATCTACAGTAAGAAGGACTAAATGTACTGCAACCATTCCTTGCAGATATTTGCCTAATCTGTTCCTAAACAATCCTAATGAAGGATTTCCTGCTGAGTGCCTGTTCCAATATTTTACCTACTATATACAGGAAGATTGTTATTGCCTCCCTCCACGGGCTTCTGATTCTTGGAAAAAAGAAAAAAATATCTTTCAATCAGTTGCGCATACATTTCATGGTGATTACATCTAGAACATCCTGTGGAAGTGCTTATGTCTGCATTGACCATAGTGGAACACCATGACCTCGTCTCACCGCAAAAATGTAAGACCAGTCACCTTTGGTCAGACAGAAGATCCATATCACCCTTTATCCTATTCCTTACAGAAGGAGGTGATATATAAAAACATGCTAGCTGGTACAGATCCTACCCTGGGAACACTCTCCCATAATTGAACAGCTTTCCACACAGAAACTTCCTGCATCCTACCTAGTGTTTTAATGGCCTTTAATAACCTTTCTGTTAATCTCTAAAGCCTGCTCTCTAAGCCATTCTAAAATTATTGTCCACAGTATACTACAGCAAGGAGTTGCACTGCTAGTCTATAAATCTAGCTTTTAGCTGGCCAAAGAAGGTAAGATTAATTCAACTTTATACACTTGCAAATGGATTATTCTAGATGTATTTCAGTATCTTTATGAGGCTTGAAGGTACACTGACTGATCTATACTTTGATCTATAATTCCTTGATTGTGTTGCAGCACTTAATCTGTACTATGAATCTCTCAGCAGGGATTATTAGCTCAGGTGCAGCACAAAGCAAGTTCATCTGACTGGGTATGTATGTTTCTAGGGTCTCTGCAACAAACTGGTTTTGGTGAACATTTATTATGCTGCTGTTGCTGCTAATGCTTTTGCCATGTTGCAGAAAAAATATATATATATATTATCAGGTTGGTTTCTTTGTCTTTGCAGTTCAAATTCCTGCAAGAATTTTCAAGAATGATGCAGGATACAAGAGTCACGGTAGTGTCATCTTTTTGTTGTAAGGCAAATGAATGAGTAGCACCAGAGTTATGCTTTTAGAGTTTCTTGTCATGGAGAGGGAGACCTACCTCAATATTGGGGCCTAATAAATTCAGATTTTTAGACAATGTTTGGTGAAATATTCAAGTCTCTCTGTATCTTATTCCATCTTGCATCTTTGCAGTTTTGTTTTGCATCTAGTACTGTGTAGTACTGTTTGAAGCTTCTTGTGCTCTCTCACAATGTATGAGTTTTCCCTTTTTCTTTGTCAGTTATTATTTTCAGTGTTACAGCAGCAGTCCCCCCAAATCCATAAATATCAGAATTACATCCTGCTCAGGGAGGGACAGATAGGACGGTCATTAAATATAATGTAAAGCATAAACCCAAAATGTACGCAGTGGCGCAAAATGCAGATGAGGTTAGATGTATGGTGGAAACTGACTGGTTAGACCGTGTTTATAACTCCTTTGCACAGCGGCAAAAAGCAAGGAGGATAAACCAGTTTATCTGGTCTATTGATTTCTTGTTACTCTGAATCCTGATACTTGGATTTTTTTGGCTTGAATCTTTACACTGCAAAAAGGGTGAAACTGATGCTTAGGGCCATCTCCCTGAGGGTAATATATGAATCAGGTATGCAAGTTGCTGGCAGAGGATTTTCTAAGGTAAGTCTGCAAAACATGCAGCTACAGGTCTCCCTTTAGGAAGGGTTTCAAACCCACCTCTCTCATTTTACATGTTAAATGTGGCCTAGAGGAACATCCACCCACACCAAATGGAAAAGCCAAATTTCCTTCCAGTTCCAAAAACATTATAGACATCTGCCAAATGACATTTCTAATTCTTCCCGTAAAAAATGGAAAGCTAAACAGAAGCATCACCCTTCCAATAAAATCCATTCCAAACTCTTCCTGATTTATTCCAGATCCGCTGCGCTTTGGTGAGGCTGTTAAATAATACCCACTTTTGTTCTTACAGGGCTTACCTCAGAATGTATTTTATATGGGTGTTCCTTCAGAGACTTTTAAAAATGCTCTAGAAATCATAAAAAGGCAAAGTTTGACTTCTGATACATGTGTTCAGTTCCTATTGACTTCGGTGGGGAATTTCAATGCTGGAATAGACCACAGTGTTGGAAACATTTATTTAGGCATGCTAAGGAAAATGAGTAGTTCTGAATAAATGTTAATACTACCATCAACCACAACAAAATTTAAGAACCTTAGTTCATTTTTTTTAATACAAGAAAGAGACAAATCACTAAAATGTGTTTAAGAAATCAAAGGAATGGTGAAATGAAGAAAGCCACAAAAAATCTTGTCGGGAGGGTTTTTAAAGACTAATTAATCAAAAAATCATGCAATAGATATATCATCTCTAAGATGGAAATAAAGGATAAAGCTTTAACTCATTTTTTACTGAAGTGTGATTGTTGAAAAGCATCCAAATTCATGTTACCATAAACAAAATAGGTCTTAAGATTTTAGATTTTATCGTTTACATTCTAAGGACGTTGAAAGGGCTGTTTTCAGCTGTTGTGCCTCTATTTGTTCTGGAAGGTTTTTGCAGCCTGACTACTTGGGCAAGCACAAGAAGACCCAGGATCCTCTGGCTATGCCCTGACCTGGTCAGACATAGCCAGCTCCTGTCCTAAGTCAGGTAATTGCTCTCAGGTTGCTCAACCCTGCTTGTTACCTCAAAACACAAGTGCCAAGTGAATGTGTCTTATATATGACTTTGGATCAGAGCTGGCTCATGTCTGGCCATTTTGAAGAACAGACAAACAAGCTCGCATCTGTCTGTACCTGTCCCTGTAGATATACCCTAAAGCTGCTAAATAGCTGATTTTTTTGTTTTTTTATGTCACAGTAAACAATGAATATGGAATGTCAAGCATCATCATGGAACTAAAAAATCCTCAACAAAGAGAACAGGTAAAACAATGCAAATAAAATGAGATTTTTTTCCTCCCACACCCATAAACTGTCATGCAAGTGCAATAGCTGGAATTGACGTAAACTCTTTTTGAAAAGCTAATTTAGTAGTGTGCAGTCACCTTTTATTTTGTTCATTATTCTCTTATTTTAATATGTTTCTTTTTCTTTTAAGAATAACTTGAATCTTGATATTTCCAAAGTGTGAGCAAGAAATACTGGCTATTGGTACAGAAACTACAAGAGAGCCTGTGAAATTTTCAATTTTCTTTCATAAAATTAAAGGTCCTGGTAAACTTCGCATAAGATTCCATACTTTGAAGTCCTAAGTGTTCCATGAATGTGTCTCTTAGTAAAATTTTCCTGAAGTATATTTGTTATTAAATTCAGTCATGTAGCAAGTAAAAATGGCCATTGCAGTGTATGAAAAAACATTAATTTCTTCAGTAATAAAACAGAATACCACAGGGAAAAACAGAAGATAGATGTATAATCCTCACCAGGCATTTAGAGCAGCACTGTCTAATATTATTTACTTATCTTTTTATCATAAATATTTGAGGGTTCATTATGTACTTTTAGTTTTGCATTTTGGTTCTTCCTTTTCCGCATTTAACAGACGTCTTTTCTCGATTATAGTGGCATCATTGCCATTAAAGTACTGATGTAGTCCTATGCCAAATATTGCAGTCCCTGGTCTGTGGATCCGTCCTACATGGCCTGCTATAAAGCTGTCGTTGTGCTGTTTTACCTGTGGTTTTGTGCTTTCTGTGGGTGAATACAGAGGACTGATGACCACATAATGTTTGGCAATACCATAGCAGTAATATACATGGGAGAGAGATTTATGGAACTCTTCCAAAGGTCTTTCCCAGTTTTTCCGAGGAGCTCGAATAACATGAGAGGTAAAAGAAAATATGGACCAAAGCTTTTGTATCTAATTTGGGTCCCTATCCAAACTCACATTCAGATGGATCAGAGGACTGGCTTAAAGAACTGGTGGTCCCCAGTGTGATCAAAGAGCCATTCCATTTTACACTGACAGCAGGATACCATATTCACAAATAATACGTTTTAAATAAGTCTTTTAAAGCCCTAACTCTCCCCATGATTTGAACATAAAATGGAACTTTGTTCTAGCAGGAGACAAACAGGTGGCAGCCAAGTCCAGAGGTGCAGCTGAATCTGAGAAGATGAGACTTAATTTCCCAAAAGCTTTGCATAAATAAAGGACAAATAACTTTAAACATAGCAGCACTTTACACCGAAAATATCATCTATTTCAGTAGGAAACAGCAATATGTCCCCAAAAGTAGAACAGAACACGAAGTAGCTACAGAGCTTCGTGAGTGGATATAAATATAGAAGATCTGATGAGCCATCTCAAACTTTTCTCCAGCTGCTTTGATGACATCATTGGTTTCACTATCTACAGTGGCACCATTGTCACATTAAACAATGACAGTTCTAAAACTATCCTCTCTGCTTTCCTAACAGATATTCATATGCTGTAGAAGGGAAAAAAAATCTTCTTCTTGTCATCAGAATTTTTTTTCCTTTTCTTTTTTTTTTCCCTCCCACATAATTCCCTTTTGTCCTTCAGGTCTTAATTGCAATTCATTATTATTTTTGTGAAGAGCAGCCTCATGAAGGCAAAGAGTTAAAGACGTCACTTTAAATGACAAAAGCTGAACACTTTACCCCACTTTCAGTCTCTCATCTATTCATCCTTTTCATTGTGAACTTCGCTATTTCAGCTTTCTAAGCTCTTCAACTACCTGCCCCTAATTTGTATTCCTGGGAAGAGGCCTAGGCTGGTTATTTTGCATTTGTGTGCTAATGGTGATGAGTTTGCTTCTAAGAGGGGAACAGGGAGGGGAGGGCAGGAACCTCCAAAAGGGTTTAAGTGGGAGTGGGGGTGAAGGTGCAGGAAGGGTTGTTTGGGGGAGAGTCATGCTGAATTTTAACCCTGAATGCTTTCTTATACAATTTAGCACAAAGCCCTCCTGATTATATGGAAAATGACACCCTGTGAAAACTTGCCTGTTCATATACACCTTTTAAGCAAATAGTCAAGTGTCTGGAAAGCCTGGGAGACAGTTGGGTCATCTTTTTATTAATACATTAAAACATGACATACATTTTCCAAAGCTTTTTGCTGCCTTTTTTTTTTTTTTTTTTAATATGGCCCTAAAAATTATGTAACTTATTCAAAGTATGTAGAGTATCCTAAAATATGCTTATTAGGGGAAACAGTCTGTATATGTAAATGACAGCAGTGCAACCCAGCTCTGCTTTGTTTGATAAAACCATTTGCTTTCACAAGGTTAATTTTGCCTGTGTGTTTAGATGCCATGTGAGATAAAATACCTTTCATTAGATTAAATAGGCAAACAGAAGCTTTTTGACTTATTGACTAGTATTTCAAAGCTGAGCATTTCTTATGCTAATCATTTTTATAACTAATTTAACAGACGTAAAAGAATGTCATTATGAATAATTAGAGATGTTAGTAATTTAGTTTGTAATTAACCAGGGATGTGGCAGACCATTACAGATGGGAATACTCATTAGCCATGAGAGGCATTGGGTGTTTTACTGCTTGTTATAGATTCTGCCTATACTTAAAAATGGTTTGGTTGTTTGCACTTTTTAATATGGAGCACTTTCATGCTGCAGGGTATATCAGCTCCTTGTATTTTGTCGCATGGTAAACGAGACAACTACACAAAGCACCTGATGCAGCAAGGCATGTAGGCACTCATTTTCCATTTCACGAACTACTGCGTGACAGCATTTCTCATTCCAACTCCACGCCCCAGAGGTGAATTCGCAAAAGGGGCGTTTTTCTTTTGCAGGTGTAAGTGGCTTGTAATACAATTAAGCACATAAGTATTTGATCTTCGAATCTGTGCCCATGATTCATTTTGTGAAAAAAAAAATGAAAGGCACCCTAACTGCTGATGTCTACCTACTTGCTGAGCTTATGACATACTTTGCAGAATGGTACTGCAGTCCTATACGTCATCTATTTGCTCTGCGTAGGCTTCCACTAGTGACTGCACAGCAACCTCTGGGGTATGAAAAAGGCTGTTCCTTTAGAGTCTAACATCCCTGAGTGAAGTTCCATGCACCACTGTTGTTTCTGCCCTTATTATGTTTTGCTTTCTCTGGCTACAATTTCCAAAATTATTGTTTATTATAAATGTTCAAATTCTGTTTCAGTAAGTCCTGATGAAAATGCAGCTGTCTAAAGACAGACTTTCTTCCCCTCCATTTGAAAACAAACAAACAAACAAAGAAACACCACCTTACAATTCCTCAGATACTGAAAGTCCTCTGGAATCAGTAAGGTCAACTTGTTTTGGAAAAGAAACTGAACATTTATTACAGTAATCATAGGTAAGTCATTTTGCAATATTAGCATATTAGCAATATGGACAGGCCATTAAGCTCTCCAAGAAGGGCATCCTGCCCCATGATTTATTAGTCTATACAAAGCAAGAGAGTGACAATTTTATAAGCTATGGCAGCAAATAAACCTGAAGGAGAAGAGCTTCCTCACAGATCTGATATTGGGGTTATACGGAAATGTGTACCCTAATAATGGCAGTCTTTGTCTTTAGAACCAAGTCAGGCACAGTTTTTCAAGAGTGACCCAGTTAAACTGCCGTAAGCTCTGTTTAGTCTGAATATGCACAACAGACATCCACCTGCCATTTAATGTAGTTTAACTAGATTAATTTAAACTGTCCCTTTAGTTAACCAGTGCAACTTTCTCCTGTAGAGAGAAACAAAAGTCAGATCATTCATTGTTTCTGTGCAAAACTGTTTGCGATTCCTCTTACTTGAGAACAAGTGTGTCCTGTTTCTATTCCTGGGTTAGAGTCTGCACCAAAAGTATCAGAAGGTGTAAATTTAAATGAACTGCTATTTCAATTCAAGTGTTCACATGGGGAAGAAGATGGAGATTCCTGATATGCTTATTGGCCTTCTTATGTATATTGTATTGCCAGTTAAACTTTGCCTAAGATACAATTCAACATACTTAGTCAGATTAGAAAATATTTTTTCTTTTCATAGCAGAGATTAGAGCACTAACCACAGCTATGGAAAATCAGTGTTCAGTGCCTGCTCTACTATAGATATCATAATACAAATGACCTTGGGCAAGTCACTTAGCATATATTTGCACTGCAATCAGACAACCTAACCTTAAAGTTCAGCATTCCTGAACTTTTTAGCAGCACCAGCAGACCACTGTCAACCCCCACTGTTTTCAAAGGCCACTGTGGCCCCCATAAACATTTTAATAAAAAGCACCATTGTAACAACTTTGTTTTATATGGTTCAGCAAACCACTTACTATAAATTGGGAACTGCAGATGGGAATCACTCCAATGGCATGGCTTCAATGTGGGTTAAATGGTGAGGGTCCCAGGCAGATTTGTGCATCCTGAGCTGCTTTGTTTGCGCTTCCACGAGTGCCCGAATGAGTCTGGCTACCACCAGCTCTCCCGTGCCTGTCCTTGCTGCTGCCACCACACTTCCCAGCCACAGTGTAGACCGTGCCTCAGCTCCTCACCTGCAAAAGTATTTGTCTACCTCACAGGTGCAATCTGAACATAAACATACCAAAAGACTGTGAGGAATGCAGACGTCACAGGGTTAATGAGAGCATTTAATATATAGTTTAAAATGCACTGAATACTTATCTTTTCAACTTCCCTTAGGACCTTGTGGGAAGTCCTGGTGGGTATGGCTAGAGGAATGAGCAAACTACTGAAATGAAGGTGGGAGGTTATATAACTGTCAAAAATTATCTCAGTTCTGTTGGTTTAACCAATGTCTGACTCATCTGACCTCTCTCTAGCCTGACTACAGTGGAGATTAAAAATAAATAAATAAATAAAAAAGACACCAGACCATTTTAAAAGAACACGAGGTGCTAAAAGAAAGGGGGTTGCACTATAATGAGCGGCTGATGACCAACAACCACCTTTCCAGATGCCAGAATCCTCTAGTTTGTTCAGTTTTGGCCTCAGAATTAATGTGATGTACCTGAACATGTGGAAACTTCAAACTTGAGGCTGAAATCTCCTTAAAGTGATGAACACTTCTGGCTGAAATGATTGGGGGAGGCACCTGCACGTCACTTCCAGAGGGTGTCAAATAAGGAACAACATAAACAAAATTCTTACAAATACCAGGTTTTGAGCCATCAGAGTACAGACTGACTGTGCCATTCTTTGATCTAAATAAATTTCTTCACCCTTAGTTGCAAATTCTTTTCCATGGGACAAGCAATAATGTGATACTTCCTTAGGCAAACTTTATATGAATTTAGATAAAAAGTAATTGGGATGCATATCCCATCCTTTTAGGTTACTGCTTTTGCTAGCAGTAAACCAACTGCATGATATCATGAGCTTCTTGCAGTATTTAGAACACCCAAGGCAAACCAAACCAAACCAAACCAAACTAAACCAAACCAAACCAAACCAAACCAAATCAAACCAAACAAAACCAAACAAAACCAAACCAGACATGGGCCTCATGCTAAGTTGATGGCTACTGTCTTTCTGTAGGAAAGCAGACTGTAAACATTAATAGGTGTAACTATATCATCTGTATCTATAAATTCTGTTAATTTTCCCTGATGCCAGGTTCTAAGAGATAGAAGTCTATATAGCTGTCCTACTTCGACTGTTAAATTTTCTCTACATGTTACTTCTGAATGCTCTTGGAGGAAGAGAAAAATCTTTCAACTACAGTAATCTAGTCTTCACTGTGCAATGACTGGAACAGTTATTGTTTTGTCATTTACAGGTTATTGCCTAACAGAAAGTTGTCTGAGCTAGTTTCCTCAGATTAGGTGATGACATATTTGAACGTCACTTATCGTAATCATGTAAGCAGTATGTGTATCTTAATAAAGATCCTCTGTGCTGGGATTTTTTTTTTTTTCCCCTATGGGTTATAAACTATGTTCTGATGCATAAAAATGAATAATTTAGTTACAACTGTACCACCACAAGTTTATTGTAAACTGAAGCCACAATTGCAATATTCGATGCCACAAAAAACTCACTATAAAAATATCTAAGTGGTCCTTTCTTCAGCTGCAATAACATACCACTTTACATTACCAGATGTTAAAACTCTATAGATTATCTGACAGCAAATACTATATCAAAGGCAGTTCAAAAGAAAAGTAAAAATGATTTTCATATTTTTAATCATGCCTGCAGATGGGTTAGGATAATCTGTCATAGTTCAGAAGCAGAAAAGAAACAGGCTTGATGTAACTTGGCTCAGTGGTCTGTTTCAAATATGGTTCAGACACAACGGGAAAAACAAACAGGTCTTCGCTTGAGAAAACAGATGCAGCAGGCAAGTGCAAAATCTTACTTTGCTCATTTCAAAGACAAAAAGCAAAAATCTATCGTTTTAGGAGATAGAAACAGAGAGAGAGATCATTCCAAAGATCTAATGTAAGCTTTTCTAAGATACTTTCTGTGCTTGCTCCTTCCTCTTCCCACACACGCTGAATCAATAAACCCAGATGTTCACAAGAATACATCCCTCGGCACAGCCACGTCCCATGCCATGCTTGTACAACAAGAGGAGATGCCTCGTTGCAGATGGATGGGGATCCTGTGGGACCAATTATTGCACTGCAAAGTGATGAACAAACTGTGCTGCAGAGACAGCAGGGAAACCGAGCGTGTTCTTTATTTCTGCATGGGGAAAGCTACATGGACAGGACCCTTTTCAGGGTCTCTAAAGATCTAGTGTAGAAACTCAGTGCTTACAAAAAAAAGTGACTTCTGACTGGCAGCTCTGGGCATGTGCATCCTGGGTCTTTGTCTTTTTAGCAACATGATGTTACTTCTTAGTCTGGCACAATGCTGGACTGAAGAGTGGGATCTGGAGGACAGAAAAGAGCCTGATACGAATAAAAACCACAATCAATAATTATTATCTTACCTTGTTATTTATGGGATTTATAGGGAATGATTTTTCAGTTTATACCCACCCGAGCACAGTCTTGGTCATCTGCTTGCCTGCTTTTCTCAGATATATTCTTTGGCTGACACCTATTTTATTTTCAGTCAGCCTGTGATTTAAAAGTGCAATCACTTGAACCTGAAGAAAGCAGAAAGCTTATGTTTTGCACACAGAAACTCTTGTGTCACCTTCTCCTACTTTAGTTAAGCCTGAATACCTCATAGCACCCTTCAAACAGCCTGTACAGATGGGGTTTAAAACAGCGAATTCAGCAGGAGTGCTCAAAAAAAAAAAAATCAAAATAAGTGGCAGGGTTGGAGGGTGGGATGGGGAACCAAACCGTCTGGTGTCTGACATAAAAATAATAATAATGATAATAAAATAATGCAGTGCTTCGTCAGAAACAATAACCTGGATGTTTACTGTGCCTGGCCGCACACCCTCAAGCGAGGCGTTCGCCGCCCCCCTCCCCAGGGCCGGATGGCTCCACAGCTCAGTGCCTTGGCTTAGGTGCAGTTGGAAATGCCCGAGAATGGCTCTTTGTTGATTTTCGCCTGTGCGAGAGAGCCTGGTGTTGCTGCAAAGCGAAGTGCTATTGAATTTGCTCACTCAGGCAGAACACTCGACAGGAAGGAAGGAAGCAGCCATTCTTTCTGGTCCTATTGTCCGGCCACCGGGCTTAGGCAATCAAACAGCCCTGTGGCCCGGCTGCCGGCTCCCGCTCAGGCCTCTTCTGGTGGGCCCGTGGCGGGGGAAGGAGGGGGGGAAGCAGGGGGCTGCCTTCTCATGGGGTTTACTTTGTTTTCCCCTGCGCTTCAACCGCATCTTTTCACGGCTCAGGGCCTCAGGTAGCCATTTTTCCAGCCCTCGGCATTTCTCCAGGGAAAAAGAGTCAGGGAGGTGGGAGGCAAGAGCAGCCCCGGGTGGGAAGGAGCTGCTCAAAACTGCTTCTGGATTGCCACCAGAAAGTGCAGGACACTGCAAGAGACACTGAACAGTCCTTACAGCGGTAGGAAATATTTCCGTCATGATCAGAAGGCACTTTTTGCAGCTGTGGGCTATTTAATGACACATTTATCTTTCAGGGGTAATGAAGGGTGAAGTGGAAACAGGAGTGGGACAGACAGAGCAAACCTGTCTTTTGAAACAGGCTCATTTGGAAAGGATGCAAATATAATGTGCATTTCTGATTTCCCAGTCCCTAGCTCAGTTAGCTCCTCTACTTCCCCAGAGAAGAGAGTGAAAAACAGAGCTGAAGGGACTGTTTTCCCAAGGCAGAGTGCTTCCAGCTTGTCCCTTGCTTGTAGTAACCCTGCTGGGGTCAGGGCCAGTTCTGAGGATTCATGATGGAGGGATTGCAAAAGGGACAACCAGTCTAAGAGAATCCAGAGCAAACATCTGTCCGCCGTTGCATTTTACCTGCTGTATTGCATCCCCGCAATGTGTCAGCTCTTCCAGTCTAAAATCAGGTTGCAACCATAAAGTTGCTATGTGGATTTCGTGATGCCTTCTCTCTTGTTCTTGCTCAGCTCTGTCCATGGAGTAGCCCCCTACTATGGTTTGGTGGCTGCATTTACTACATGTGATAGCCACAGCCCTTTTTTATTTGGTTGTGGTGGGCTTTCCTCAGACAATATGACCTGTCAGTGAATCAGCTAATAGGTGTGTCAAGGATGTCATTCTTAATGTGACATGCTAGAATATGCATGAAAAATCTTCAGTACATGATGAGATAGTAGACTCTAGTGAACGCAGAGGTTTTAGTATTCATACAATCCTGTTTCAGCAAGCCTGGAGGTGGTTTTGTGGTGGCTTAAGCCACTGTAAATCCAGGCTTTGGTGCTCCCACCCATGCTGTGTGTTCCTGATCCATTCTCTTAGTCAACATTATTGCTTTAAGTCTTGCTTGGACACAGCTGAAAACAAATGGCAGTCCCCAGGCCTGTTCACCAGGTCACCATGCAGAGGCAGGTGTTGGCAGAAAGGTCAGGAGGGAGCAGGGTTGTGTGGTGAGGGCAGGCAGCATGGTGGAGCTGCCGCATC
>NC_138663.1:166699528-166904475 GCF_964273445.1 Streptopelia decaocto
TGCTTTTCTCCTCAGCGCATCACCCTGCTAATTTTTTGCCATCAGAAGTATCTTCTGCTTCCTTCTGTTTGTGACTAAACGGACAGAAAACCATGTCCATAAAGTCTTTATGATAAATTGATCAAAATATTGTGAAGATCACAATAGGTAACATTGCTTTTTGTGCAAAGCATGCAATACTTTAGTAAATACTTTAAATGGTCTCTCATAATACACGGTATGTACTGTCTAGATGAAAAATTTGTATATACAGATATTTCATCCTATTATTAATGTTTTGGCAGTGTCCAGCGGCAGCTTATTCTTGAAGATTTTTGTTTCTATTTTCATTCTTATATATAATGAGAAACAATTAGGGCTTTGATATACTTAATCTGGAAGAAAACATTTCTTGCAGGAAATATTTTAACAGTCCATTGTGATTAATAACTTTGCAGCGATTCAATATTGTTTTCCACTTTAAAACTCAGTGTATCCTTAAGCTTTTTTGACTGGCCCTGAATTTTAGATTTGTTAGGTTTTGTCTTTTTTTTAGAACATTTTTACTAGCTATATCATTTCAGTTTAAATAATAATACTTAGGTTGCTAGCTCAAAGTTATTATCTGATTCTTTAGGGACTAGTGAGAAAAAAATCTGAATTTCAAAATTGGTATTATTTTTTTTTTTTTTTATCCATAGATTACAGAGTCCTGTGAAAAGAAGTTGCACACTTCTACTTTCTCTCAGGCTCCTTATTTACACTGTGTAGTATTCACCATGTTCACTCATGTAATAGTACTTTGGATGCAACAAATACTATGCCCTTTAATAATTTCCTTTCTTGAAGACATCTTAATAAGGCGTTCGGTGTATGACGAAATACTTCAGGAGCTGATTGGCTTATATTCCAAAAGGCAGAGGTAAAAAGGTAGCATTAGTTTTTCCTGTGTCTGTGGAAAACTGCCAAATCCTACTAGCATGTCTAAATTCCCAAGGAACATAAACCTTAACAACTCAGTCAATATTCCTTCTGTACAAGGAAGCAGAAATATTCCTACTTCACACTTTTCTTCAGGGACATACTATGGGTAAAAAAGAGCAAGAAGTTGTTAAAGAAATAATTCAATCCCTTGACTTTTCAGGTGACTGGAAGAGACCTTCAAATGCCATGCTTCAGTTCTATCAGCTTCCTTTGTTAGCCTTGGTTATATTCAGAACATTAAAAAAAAAAAAGAAACAAAACACCACCAACAAAAAAAAGGCAAAACAAAAACATAAATGTAGATACTTCATTGAAACACCTGTGTTGGGACAGCTAATATTTGGGGTGCTCCATGTAGTCATTATGTATACAATTTACGCAACCTGTTTAACTAATCCACTTTTTTATATTTCTGTTCAGCTTTGTAAGACATTATTTGGTCTTGGTTCCTCCTAGGCCATATCCATTCTCTGTGACAGACTTCCATCATCTCAAACTTAGCCTTTATTCTGCAGGATGAGGTACAATAGCGGAAACACAGCCATATATTGCCACCTTGCTTCTTTTCTGAGTAACAGGGAGAATATGAACCTTTTGAAACAGAAATAGAAACTTGAATTAAATAGATGTTTACCAATTTAGCATTTTACATGCTCCCTATGATATTTATGTAACTGATATTCAACTTTTTACTAATTTTATAACTATTATTTTGCATACTTTCTTTTATCTCCCTGGCATCTCTTACACCTAGATAAATTTTCGTTTTCCTCTGATTTTACTCCCTTTTCATGTTCACTTTATATTTTGACACCCTTGCTCTGATTTTCTTTCTGCAAAACCTTTCCTCTTTTACTCTGTGTCATTAGAAAAATGCAAAAAGCTGTAAGTGTAGTTAGTTTTATTCTGATTTTATATGTAGAATGAGTGTGAGATTTGTGTCATGAAAGACATAAACTACATTTGTATATCTATCAAGGAACACATTAGAAAAGAATATAAGCAATCCAGTGCTGTTTGCCATCTACTTCATAGCCATATATTTAATCATGTTATGCTGCTCCTAAAATTCAAAAGCTTAATTTTTTCTGTCCTTAAATTAAACTCCCTGTGCTCTACAGTGACCAAAACAAATAATCTATGACCTACAAACAAGACACTTGTGTTCCCTGAAGATTTACTCCATCTTCCCCTCTAGGTTATACATCTTTGAACCTCTCTTTTCTGTAACGACCTTCTGGTGCTCATTAGCATGCTGATTACCATTAACACAGCTATAATGCAGCAATTTTCTTGGTGTATGTCGAGAAGAAATGCTCATCTGAATGCAGTCAAGGGACAAAATTAACTGCATAAATCTACAGCACAAACTGGATCTCATCCAACTTTACATGAGTCTTCCTCCCTCTGCTAGGTGTGACATCATCCTCTTGCTCCCTGCTGATGGCTTAATAAGTATCCCCAGGTTCCACACTATTTGATTTACCCTTTCTCTAAATTTTACAGTTCCAGTGACAGCTGAACACCTTGCTGTGTTTTCTCTTGATATCTGTTAACATATATTTTTTCTTCTGTCTCTCTGAATTAGTCCTCAATTTATATATATATTCATATATTAAAGAAACATATGTATGTGCAGGTATGTGTACACCAGTGTGTCACTCTTTTCATATTTTGTGAAATACTGTAGAGTGCTACAGAGTAGGAAATTTTCTATCCAAAAATATATTTAGAGAACTAAGACTTTGGCTGAAACACGCATGATTCTGATGTTCTGATTGTATCCATATAAGAGGTAGTAAATACTGGACTAAATATGTTACTTACTTTGAGTATGAGAGAAAAACTTTTCCTAGGAAAAAACTAGAACAGCTTTGCAACTTGTTTCAAAATGACATAAACAAACACAAAATCTGATAAGTTTTGTCACAGGGTGGTGTGGTGGACTGCAGAGGGAAGAGTATTCAGGCAGTGTCTAATTCTACCAAAGACACAGTTTTTTTTCTAATTACTATAATAAATAACAGTAAAACTCCACAGTTCTCTATATTTACATAGATCTTACTTTAATTCAATTATCTTGAACTACTCTAATTTGGAATGAGAGCATTTAGTTCTGAAAGAGGAAACATATAATCAAGAAACAAACTGGTCTTGGATTTAAGATGGAGATATTCAAAGAGAGTGAAAATGGGGCAAGAAAAAATGATAACTGGCAAATGAGCAGGTAACTAAGAAGAAGAAGGAGAGGAAGAAGAAGTGAATCAGGCTAAAGACCTTAAGGAATGCAAATCAGATGGGAAGGAAGAGAGAAGAAGAAAAAATCCTACTGAAGGGTACCATGATCCTGTCACCATTGGTGTTCAGAGAGAGGAACTTATTGGGAGACTTGGTCTTTCTTGTTGACCTTAGGCTCAGATTTCCTGGTACAGAGAAGGAAAAGGCTCTCATCCCGGTACCAAGTAAAGAACTTGGGTGGAGTATGCATCCAGATCTGGGAAATGGGCAGTTTCCCAAGCCTCAGGATTAAGATGCGGTTAGAGTGAATAGAAGGTGTCACGGCTTAACCCCAACTGGCAACCATGGTAACCACCCACTCACCCTCCCCTGTCAGTTCATCACAGTGTTGGAGGAATCACCCTTATATTCAGTGCCCCTGAGATAAAAAACTCCTCAAGATTAATTTTGCTGCTCTTTGAGACATATTCATGTAGGAAAAGTATCAATGCAGTGACAATCATATATTTGGAAATGAAGTAAATGGCTAAGTCCTTATTTAAGGTTTAGATAATGTTAATCTTATGCTTACTAGCAACTTATTAAATCTATGCAATTTTTGCTTTCAGTATATGAAGAAAATCTCTTTATTGAGCTCTCTGCAATTATGTCTAGAGGAATCTCCAATTGTTCTTTCCTTAGTACTTATGAAAAAGTATGTTTTCGAATAGCTAATAAAATTATCTGTTTGCCTCTTCTCGTTTTGCATAGTGAATTGTTGATTTCAGCACTTCACTAGAATAGGGAGTTCATATCAATTTCTCTTTCAATTTGTTTTAAATTCATGATTATAAGAATACATCTGCTGTAACAGAAGTCACAAGGAAGATGCAGTAATAAAATGAGTGGGGTTTTCTGGTAAGTACAGACAGAAAGAAAAACGGAAATAAATAGAATATTTTGCCAAATATTGTTAATGTGTCATGCTTAACAAGAAGTGTGAATAGCTTATTTTCTCTGCCTGATCACTGACAGTAGCCAGCAGGTAACAAATTCCCTCATCGTTGTTAATAACACTGACAAAGAAAAACAACAACCAGTTTAGTGACTTGTATGAAAATTCAGAGATCAATATCATATTAAGTCATGTAGAAATGAAAGTCCTTTAAGCATTTTCCAAATGCAGAATGTGGCAACAGGAGGATGCTGCTGTGGTGATGAATTGTACACCATGCTGTCAGTTAGATGAGAAGATAACAGAGTCATCTTTTATTCTAGTTCCTATGTGATTTGAGTATAAATGAAGTTCTCATGAAAGTATAGGGTATCTAAAGCTCAGGTTAGGTTACGTTAAGGGTTGTAAGTCTTGGTTCCCAAGGATCCTTGATGTATACCTGGCTGTGTGGCTCTGCTTTATATCAAGGCAGAGCTGAAGGATATACAGCTGCCCCATTTGCATCTTCACTTTCAATGGGTGGAAATTCAACACAAGGCTGGACCAGAGCACACATCACAGAAAAGGACCATACTCACGGAAACTTGGAAACTATAGCTTGAGTCACGTCCTTCACCATAAATTCACTTGTCTTTCTGCTAAAGTGATAAAACTGAGGGAAGGAGGAAGTCTACTCTCCAAATTAATTTCTTAACACAGAACTCTGTATGGTATGAACCTATATGTTCCCTGATTTTAGATAGCTAGATCAAATACTATGAAACAGAGGAGGATATCAGAAGTTCAGGGGCAAGCTGAGCATTAGGATAAAAAGAAGAGGCAGAAAATCCAATAATATTTTACTTTTACAATAATAAAAACAAACACTAGTGCACATGTGGTAACAGGGAGAAAAAGGCACTGCTAATGGCAATCAACATGTCCTGCTGGTCTACAGAATCCTAATTATTACGTCTGGAAAAAGCTGTACAATACTCTGGAGGACCCAATTACAGCAAGCTCAGCAAAAGTGTCTGCTAAGCAAATGCTGGCAGCTTTTCTGTCAGAGCCAGCACTGAGTGTAGCTGGGTATTATTGACACCAGAAGACAAATTGAGCAAAAGACTTTGGTACCTTGTCCCAGAAGTGGAAGGTGATCCAAAAAAGCCTGCAGAAACCACAGAAGTGTCTGAGACATGAAGCGTGCTTGTGGTTTGGCCATAAAATATATTCAGAGGACTAAAGTCACCAAATGCTTGGGCATGGCTGAGCATCCAGGCATCAGAAATCCACTGAGTTTTTACCAGTTGAGTTTCCTCTCCTTCAGCCCTTTGCTAGGCTTGACATGTTAGATGCTGGATCACTTCAGATACACAGTACCAACCCTGAAATCTGCAGTTACAACCAGTGTTTCATTAAATATTTATTTATCCCTTTTATAAAATAATTCTTACAGTGCTAGTTCAGAAACTGGGAGATCTTGATTTACAGAATCACAGAATGTTAGGGATTGGAAGGGACCTCGAAAGATCATCTAGTCCAATCCTCCTGCTGGAGCAGGAACACTTAGATGAGGCTGCACAGGAATGTGCCCAGGTGGGTTTTGAATGTCTCCAGAGTAGGAGACTCCGCAACCTCCCTGGGAAGCCTGTTCCAGTGTTCTGTTACCCTCACTGAGAAGAAGTTTCTTCTCAAATTTAAATGGAACCTCTTGTGTTCCAATTTGAACCCATTACCCCTGGTCCTATCATGGGTTGTCGCTGAGAAGAGCCTGGCTCCATCCTTGTGACAGTCACCCTTTACATATTTGTAAACATTAATAAGGTCACCCCTCAGTCTCCTCCAAGCTAAAGAGACCCAGGTCCCTCAGCCTTTCCTCATACGGGAGGTGCTCCACACCCTTAATCATCTTTGTTGCCCTGCGCTGGACTCTCTCCAGCAGTTCCCTGTCCTTCTGGAACTGAGAGGCCCTGAACTGGACACAGCATTCCAGATGTGGTCTCACCAGGGCAGAGTAGAGGGGAAGGAGAACCTCTCTCGACCTACTAACCACCCCGTCTCTAATACATGCCAGGATGCCATTGGCCTTCCTGGCCACAAGGGCACAGTGCTGGCTCATGGTCATCCTGCTGTCCACCATGACCCCCAGGTCCCTTTCCCCTATGCTGCACTCTAATAAGTCATTCCTCAACTTATACTGGAACCTGGGGTTTAACCTGACTTTGTCTTTCTGGTGCACGGCCTTACATCCTGTATGGGTGGGAAATATGGGGAAAGGACAGCACAGTTATTCTTCAGTCATCCTGTTGAAACTGTCCTGCTCTGCAGAAAAGCTTTCAGTGTTTTGTAGAAAATATATAAAGTGGAAGGAGGAAGAAAGCAGTAGCGAGAACATGATGCCATTGCCTAAGCACTTTGCCTGGAGGTCCAGTGAGAAGGTAGCTAAATAAAGTGCATCTAAGTATCTTTGCTTTTGTCTGCCCCCTTATTGTTATCTGGAATATGTTATGCACCCTCATGTCATGTGAATGAAAGCAGCTGCCCTGGCCAGTACTGGGTACAACTATATTTGATACAGAATAAAAATGTTCTTCAGTCTCTAGGACTGAGCTCCTTCACCCCTGTTAGCCCTCCTTAAGTTGCATCTCAGCCTGTCCACTCCCATCTCCAGAGCGTCATTCCAGATACTCCTTAATTCCAAAATAAACAGATCCCTGAACTGCTGCCTGTAGTGGGTTTGTTTCCTTCACCTCACGCAGACCTCACCAAGAGAGGATTAATGTTTCCAGGAGAACTGTCAATGTATTGCAGGGCAAATCAGCATTTCCTCAGAGGAACATGAGTGTTGTTCACTTATTTCATACATCCTACAAAATATGCTGTCTCTCTTTCTTTTCTCCTTTTTTTCTGCTCAGTACAACCAAATCTTAGCCTTTTTTATTATCATTCTGATGAAGACATACACATTTAAGACCTCATAATTTATTAACCATTTGTTTAATTTCTTTCAAATCTGGTGGGAAATTCTACCTCAGATGCAGACCTCGTATGACACTATGAAGCAGATATATATATATTTAACTTACATGTGAAGATGAGGACCAAAATCAGACATGCAGGCTGGAAATGAATTGAAATCTTTTAAATATGGATAAGCTACTGTTTCTCCATAATCTTATGTTTGTTTACTGGTATCAAATGATTAAGTGCTTGCAAGATAGATGAGCTTCAAAGTACAGATTACATTTAAAGAACACAAGTAAAAAGATGTTGATATGAACTCAATATATATAAAAATCTAGGAACTGAACTGAACATATTGATAAGCGAAGCAAAAGGACCCAATTGAAATCCATGATGAGTAGAATTAAGGACAATACAGAGGAATTTTTGAAGTAAATGAACAAAAGAAATCATAACAAAAGTAGTTGCATGGTACTGTACAATGTGAGTAGTAATACAGAAGTCAGAAACATTCATTAAGCAAGCCATTTTATAGATGAGAAAAACACACAATATAGTGTCTTTATAGGATGATGAAACGCTTTCTAGCTGAAAAAAAAAATGGTTAAAAAAAAGATACCAGAATTAATCAACAATAAATCAACAGGCGACTTGCATTCAAGAAATGTAGTAGGTTGTTAAAAGAGGAACTTCCTGGGCCATAAATGCTGCTGTCTTTTCAATAGCTCTTAAAGTACTTTGAAGCTCAAAATTCATAGAGCAAAATCTAAAGTAAATGGCTGAAATAGTAATAGACTTATTGTCCTGTGCAAAACAATAGATTATATGGAACTTTATTAACAAAGAATTAAAGCACAATAACATAATTAATGCAAAACAATATGGGCTCTTGGAAATTTGGTCTTGATATTGTAATATGATTTGACTTGGTGACTCATAACATTTTGATTATGAAATGCGAACAATACATTATATAGCACCAATTAAATAGATTTAAAAGGCTAATTGATAACTCTCTAAATGTAATTGCAAATGACTAATCATTGTTGACTGGGAACATTTCTATCTGATTTCCAGTGGGTTTAGTTTTATTTAACATTTTTATCACTGATCTGGAATAAAATATAAAATCATCACTAATAAAGTTTTCAGATGACATAAGGATAGAGGGAGTAGTCAGTAATGAAGAGGAAAGATCACTGATACAGAATGATATAAATCCCTCCTGATCTCAGCCTTAATGCCAGAAAATGGTGTGTGTTTTGAGCACAAGCATGCAGAAAAGCAGCCAAATTCAGATTATCACAACGGGGTTAATTAGAGACTGGAGCATGGTTTGTGGCTCATGTTATATGGAAGGAAAACAGTTCATATGACCCTGTTATAAAAGAGTAGGTACAACTAGGCATCTTGTAAAGCAGCAGGCAAGCTGAACATGCAACATGCAGTCTTAATCATCTTGGATAAGTCATCAGGAACCCTTGTTTGGACTGTGACAAACATGCATAACCATCAATAGTGGAACTCAGTTCTGTCTTCTCATGGTCAAGAAACAACATATATTCACCTCTGTGGTTATACATGTGACACTGAAATGAACACTCTCCTAAAACACATCACTTGTGTGATTTATCTGAGGTTAAAAAGGACAGACAAGTATCCAGAGAAGCTGATCTTCTCAGTTAACATGCTTACTAGGTCAACATATGGGAGTTACTTTGATCTTGGCTCATGCAAGATATCAGGAAAAAGAAGCCTCCTATTAAAATTTAATGTCTTATAATTAATGATCCCTTTCATAAAATTGCCTCTAATATCTTTGAATCTTAGACAGGCTGAGTCTACCTGGAGGGAGAATTTTCTTTGCAGAGATGCATGGAAGATCATAAATTGCCCTGTTTTAGTAATTTATTGGGTCTTTGAGGGGCTAAAACTTCCTTTTTCTAAAGAGCAGAATTCAAAAGAAATTTCCTGCTGTAATGAAGTTAAATATGGAAACGTTAAAGATCTGCAACAGAGACAAGTGTTTTTTATACAATGCCTCCCAATGAAACTTTGGATTTCAGGAAATTTGTTGTAAGATTTATCATTTAGGATGCTAAAACGAAAAACAAACAAACAAAAAGTATACATCTTTCAGTGTAGCACAATGTTCTGATTAAATTCAAACCTGCAATATCAGATGACTATCCAAAACTTATCCAGACAGTGGTCATGTGAAGAAATTAACTTAATTAACACTTGCAGTATATAAACACAACAAACCAGATGGGACTGCCCTTACCAACAGAAACCTGAGCTGCAAAGCAGATGGCAATGAGCAGTGTGGAAACCACATCACTGAAACTGTATCTGTAGGAAAGGTGCTGTGAAACTCAAAGCACCCAGTGATGAACAGCTAGGAAGCTGGTACGGGATGCAGCCACCGCAAACGAGTAACTGAGTAGAGCCTAGACCTCGGAAGCCCAGTAGAACCATCTGAAGGTCTGTGCCCAAGTTCCCTAAGCGGCCAGTGAAGCAGGGGCTTAGATACAGTGCGCCAGATTAGCACTCAGGATCTTCCAGCATAGGTTTTCCAAGAAAACTGCCTTTCTCCCTTTAGCCGTAGAATATATAATAATTGCTGAATGCCCCTGTAAAATCAAGGAGCAGCCTCCAGAGAAATATCTGCTTTACATATATTAGGTACCTAGGTTTCTCAATCAGTTATAATGTGGCTTAAGCAATTGTGCTAATGACTTTGATTTGCTAAACATAAAATTCAGATGGAATTCAGATCTCAGTCCCAGGCTGCCTGGATCCCCCACGCATTCACAAATCTGAGATTATGTTCTGCTAATACACTCTGCTATTGACTCTTGTATTTATAAAAGCTCTCCAGAAATCTCAGAAATCTCTAGTTTGGGGCAGATCTAGAGTAAAGCATTTATGACAAGTTACAGCCTAAAATGTTTCACTGTGCTTTTTTGTGTGTTTGTTTGTTTGTTTTCTTTTTAATAAGATTAAGTGATTATTAACCCTAAGCCTATTGCAGCTTCAGAAAAAAGAAAGTTCCTCTTTTCTGCTATTGACTAGCTGGCCAAATTACACTAGTACTGGTTTTCATTTCCAGTTATTTAGAAGCTAGACATCTTCTTTGTTTTGGTTTGGTTTTTTTTTTTTCTTTCCAGTTCTGTGCAGTCTAACTACTGGTGTTATTGGATTCAAGTAGACCTTCCACTGTTACCTTTCAAAGGCAGCCAGAGTTATTATTCCAGTTATTTTTTCATATTCTTGCTGAGCAAAGTCTTTTTAGAACTTTTTGTTGTGCTTCTAAACATACAAGGACTTGTGAAGAATTTATTCAGCTGAGATAAAGCTGGGCACATCCTAAAAATTACTGTTGTTATTTATACACTGTTTTGCATTGTGCAATTGAATTCGGTGTTTGCGAAAGCCTCAGAAATTGAGATAATTTGCTTATGTATTCATGAAACGAGCGTTGGAAGTGCAAGTTTGCCCAGCTAGCCTGAGTGTGGGCCTCAGGAGGGGCCTGCTGCAGGTTTCAAAAGTCTTCAGATCCAGAAAATTCCTGAGATTAAGTGCAGAAATCACAACCAGAAGCTCATATTAATTCTTTCCAGGGTTAAGTGTCTAACTTAGACACATAGCTCCTCTTGTTAGTCCACAGTTGCAGGAGAGTAAAATAGGCAACCACAGGTAGTCATGGGCAGAATCACTCTGTGTATCTGTATTGACCATGTGTAACATCTGAATATCTCATAAGCCTAACACCTAACACTATATCTTCTACCTTCTGTGTTAAAGTGCAACAGAATACCCTCCTGGGTATTTGTGAGGAACAACCTTCAGGTGCTAACCAGATCTCAGGTACTGCTGAGATGGGCAGAAGACACTAAAACCCACTATTAGTCCCCTGGGCTGCCTGGTCCCCAAGAGTTAGTTTAAGCTCCACACTGACCTTTTTATTCCAACTACAAGTTTCTTAGAGGTGCATCAAAGCTGGTAGCTGAAGTGGCAAACTAATCACTTGCATGTAGCACGTACTGCTGCAGGCACTGGGGTGATAAATTGTCCAATTTTACTAAGCAAGGTTGCTCGGATAAAAGAGACTCACAATAAGGGTATATACAGCTGTCTTTGTTACGGACTAAACAATAACAAGCATGGTTCTGATGCTTTCTTTTTGTTTTATTTTTAATTGTCAGAGTCTCTCAAAAAAGGAAAACACTTTCCATGAAATTATTTTAAAAACTGTGTTTTACATAAATATTTTAGATCAATTTTGAAGTAACAGCTGTCATGAAAGTCTGTATTTCCATTTATTTACAAAAATAGGAAATCATTACCATTTTCATATCCCCTGAGAACTGAAAAATACATATATAAACACAGAGCAGATTAGCACGTAGAACGAGTGTGTGTCCTTGTACTCACAACATCTGAGCTGCCCCCACTGCAGCTGGGAACCATAAGCTTATACTTTTACGTTGGCCCCCATGATAATCTCACTTTCATATTCAAATTATTTAATATGTTAATTTTCCCTCAAAGCAAGAGTTGGAGCTGAATATTCCTTTCTAACCTATGACTATGTCTCCTTACATTTAGGTATTCAGAATATTTGCAGATAGTCTAATCTTTTCTCATTTTGTAAATTTATTCTGCATGTCAAAATGGTTTTCACACATGCAAAACATACATAATGTATAGTTTAGCTTAGTTTTAATAAGACAGGAAAATTATTTGTGCTGAAGACTCAGGTATGTATTACTGAGTGTTACAAGACATGCTGGCATATGCAGTATCAAATTTACGTGAGCATCCTTTCATAAAAGTTGCAGACAAAGTAGACAGGCTTCATTTCAGGTTTATCTACAATCCAGCTTTTTATTCAAAATGGTATGTGACAGTGAGTAAAATTTCTTTTACCTCTTTTAGGGCCACATAAAAATTAGATATGTAGTCTAACTAGACTTTTTGTCAGCTTTTAAATTCATTGTGGTTAAAGAGTTACCCACTGAAGGCTATTTCTAACCTCATTCCCCACTTACCATCAAACTATTTGACTTCCAGAGAAGATGGTATCAGGCCAATACAATCCTTTGTATGTTTTGGTTCCACAAAAATCAAACAAAACATTATGCAGATAGAATCTTAGCTCCACATTCATTCTGTTTCACCTCAATGAACAGTTTGCATCATGAGTAAAGTTATTAGGTCTGTCTCAGCTGCAGGTTCTATTGCCACATTGATGGGACCCTGGCAGCTAGCTTTGTTACGATGGCACTGCAACCAAATGTATACCTGCCAGCCTTGGGCCTGTACTTGTATCGATACCTGAGCTGGTGTGGTTACAGTCGTGACTGCAGCAGCATAGAGCTCAGGATAACCTAAATGCTAGAAATTTGGCCAAGGCTGATTTGGACTCCACTCCCTTCTGCCATAACTACATGACTCTTGGCACAAGACCCAGCTGTCCCAAAGCCAGCACAGGGAGCTCCTGCAGTAACTTCAGTCATAATTTTTTGTTGTGGTGTAGACATGCCTTTGGTATCATATAAAGGGTCATAAATGACAAATATCCCTTGTGATAACAAGGATTTGACTCAGTTTCTGAATCCGTAAGAGTCACTGCATGTCGTGTTCAGTGGTGATTAGATTTGGAAAAGCTTTGCAATGTCATGATGTTCAGTGATACCATGCTTATTTTTCATATACCAGCTCCCTGCATAATACTCACAAAATCAAGTTATACTCTGAAGTTTTTTTTCCACAATGGGGTGGGAAATGCTCAGTCTTTAAGATTAGGACTCTCAAGAGCAGCATATTGGTAATCTACTTTGATTATGAGCAGGGACAGGTCTTTGACCCTGAGTTTATTTTGGCACTTGAGTCCTCTTCACAACAACACAGAACTGAGGCTGAAGTCTCTTGCTTTGAACACTGAAATCTCATAAAACAATCCAACCTGTTCTGGCTGCACAGGCACAGCTCTCTGTGAAGGAAAAATTTTCTGTGAGGAGGGTTCCAGACCACATAGTGGTCATCAACTGATGCTGATGATTAGTGCTTGTCCAGAAAGTAAAAAAAAAAAAAACAAACAAACAAAAAAACCAAACTTAAAAAAAGAAAAAAGGAGGTTTATTTGTTTCAAACCTGTGTAGTTTTCAGTTCTGAATGCTAAGGGTTTTGTTTTTTTTTTTAGGAAACTGGTATAAAATATAACAAGAAGAATGTTCTTTCACTCCTATGTTAGTCTACAGGATTATTTAAGCATAAAAAAATGTAGCAAGACTGTCAAGTCTTTTCAAGTGGTTTAAATAAGCCTAATTCGTATGTGTTATAAAAAGTATATGATCTCTAGATATAAATAAAGTTTGAAAAGGTACATAACTCACAGACAGGAGGCCTGAAGAAAACATGTCTAAAGTTGGTCAGGTCAATAGTCTCTCGATCTGTACAGACTTCATAGAATTGCTGTGTCTCACCTATAGTTTCTATTAGATTAAAAAATATTTATACAGTGCTGATAACATGAAAGGAAACAAATAATTGGATGATACAGCCTATGTCTACAACTAACTTTCCTGTAAACACAAGCATTAAAATCTCATTTCACTGAAATTCTTTGCTGTAAAAAAAGAACGTAGATGTGGACTTCATGTGTTAAAATAGAGACTGAATCTGCTATATGCACTATTTTATGGAAAATTTCTTTCAATAGCTTGGGGTAAACTTTGGTCATGTTTACACAGACTATATTCAGGAAAGGGGCACATAAACAGAAAACAAAATTTTACTTCATTGTTAAAAATAAAACTTTCAGACTAGCAGTTGAAAATGACAGAAAGAAAACACACTTTGATGTAACCTGGAGTATAAAACGTTACATTAAATTAGGAAATGAACATGCTGATTTAATATATATTAGAATACCGGGCAAGTTACAATTTCTTGTCCTGACATGTTTTGTTATGATAAAGGATTGGCAGAGTTGGTAGGAAAAACTTCATTGCACATTGTATATAAACTGCACAACCTTTGCTGTTATCAACTTTATGCTCCAATAAACAAGACAATAATGACAAATTATCAAAGCAGTCCTCAGATGTGACCCTCAATTGGAAGAGCAGCAATTTAATGAAGACAAAAGCTAGGTGAAAGCTGCTAATATCATTTACTGATAAACAGATTTTCTCAAGAGGCTCCTAGCTCAATCCCCTGAGGCCCCATAAACCTGCATAATTCCATTTAAAATATTGTGCAATTCACTAAATTAGTCTTTGAACATCCTTACTATCCAATTACGAAGCCCCAGCATGGACAGAATAATGAAATTTTTCAAACTGTGGAATGCATGTGGTCTTAACAAACTTATGACAAACACTGAAATTAGCTTTCGGTTTTGAAGCCAATGTAGACTATTGCTAATGCTTCAAGTCACAGCTAAAACAATAAAACACTATTGCAGTGGTTAAGCAGGATGTTGAAAAATCTTTGACTTATACAGAATTCTCAACACAGCCTACCTTCAGGAAAAAAAAAAATTGCAAGAATTTGAATGATGTTTTTGCATTTGCAAGCTATTTGGCCTGCTTAAGTTCTAGTAAAAGCTTTACTGAATAACGGGTACAAAATACCTCCTGGACAGTTTTATCTTCCAGGCAGGCAGAGAAAAAGGCGAGAGTTTCAGAAGTGAAATTTATTTCTGTTCAAGCATTGCAAGCTGTATTATTAAAGTCATTTGTCATGGTTTGAATATTTCTGCCTGATTCACCATTAAATTGGCCTTCTAATTACCAATTTTGTCATGAAAAGCAGTTGGGTTCCTTCATTCAGTAGAAAACTTCAATCCCTTAATAACAGCCTGATTCAAATAGAGGGGGAAAGATTGTTATGCTTAAAATTTAAAATGGATAGGATAGACATTACACACACATAAAAAAAAATAAAGAATCAAAACTGAGACAGAATCCATTACTGATGGTAATGGAAATGCTACCTGGAGAAAATTTAGAATTTATTTTTAATGAAAGATTTATTAATTTGGATGATAAATATTTTACCCTTTAGAAATGTAAACTCATTTATTTTGAATATATATACAAAAACTGGCATAAATCCATGTAACTTAGGGCAGTGAACATTCAATTTTACAAAAAACTCTTGGTTTCAATTCCTAATCTTATAGAGGCTCAGAACAATGTACAGAAGTGTTTGTGCAATTATTTGTCAAATCTGTGTATTCATTTAGAGCAATCATGCATGTTGATGTTGTAACTGCACTTATAAAGGGTTAGGCAGACATCAAACTGCCTTCACATATAGGATATTCTCACGAAATTGTGATAGTGACATTGTATCTGCAGTTGTGAATGATCTCTGTTTTATTTTGCAGAATAAGTCTGGAAATCTTGTTCATGGAGACTTTCAATAAAAACTTGGTATCATTCTATTCCCCTTAGGCCGTAGCATTAAAAAACCAACCAACCAACCAAACCATCGCACTAGGTTATGGCAATAATTTAATTAGTTCATATAGTTCCCTTTCATTATTTGACAAAAGATCGGGTGAAAAAACTTCCCAATGTAACCAAACAAACGATGTAAAACTTGGTAACTATGTCTAAAGCCACACTGGGATATCATGTTGGCCCTGTCTTCTAAGGGAAAGATGATCTTCACTTAAGACAAACATGCTTTAACAGGAGTTAAGATGACTTGAGTCTTTAAAAGTCAGATGCACCTGTTAGGTGGCTCAGATTTTTACCACTGCATCTTTCCTTGACAAGTGAGGAAACATTGGTATGGCCACCAGAAAAGGTGATGGGATAAGGAACCAAAAGGCAAACTAAACTGTAAGGATTTTATATATTTATTACCCAAGACTTTTATTGACAACATAATGGTGTGTGACATAACAGTGTGACAACATAATGGACAACGGTGTGACAACATAACAGGAACCAGCAGAACAGGCTATTCAGATATAATGCTGAATAGGAAAACATGAAGATGAAGGAAGTAATGCAATGAATGAACTTTTGTTATTTCTTTCTGTATTTTCTGTAACAAGTGTGCCTGGGGCCAATGTGCTTTTGAAGCATGATTCACTCTGTTTTCTGAAACAACAGTCATAAGTGAAATTAATGCAGGAAGATAACACACCTAAAAAAGGTGTTCAGGATCTTAGTAAAAAAAAAAAAAAAAAAAAAAGTTGAAGTTCTTAATGTTTCAGAAATTATGAAGTGAGAAAGCCTGAGAATACAGCTCCCAGATCAGGGATAATGCACTGGCTAGTGCCCTGGTGTGCCATGAGAAACTTTAGGTCTTGCTGCAGACTGTCTCAAACACCTGTGGGATGAAACATTTTGCTTTGACTACAGCTGCACAGGGTCCTGAATCTGGGTATCTCCTCAGCTACAGACTGTGAATCCATACCTACTAATGACTAAAATGTCATGGATGCCAACATTTTCTATAAATTCCTTCTGTTTAAATAAGAAAATGTATTTAACTGCAGGGTACTTCCACAGAGGATGTTCACACTGATTGTTGTACATGACCCGGGAGATTATGTGCAGGATATTGATGCAGATTATAAAAAACTCCAAATAAGTGAATTAGAAATTTGGAGTGCTAGCATGAGAAAGAATTGGTAGCAGCAAGACTTCAGAAGATGGCAGCGAGATATACACGGAAAAGGAAAGGTAAATAGGCAAGGACCCTACATATCTGAGAATAAAGGATTCAATCTCTGATTTCTGTCTGTCCTTGCCTGATAATCCTCCTTCTCAGCTCTTTTTCCCTGTCCCAGTGCATGTCTCCATGAAATGCAACAAGAGTTGCAGTTTGGTACCTCTACTAAACATGTTTTTTTCTCTTCAGAGTGAAGTAGCAGCTCAGGCTAATTGCTTCTGCATTGCTTGTGTGACTGTGTTCGAAGGTAAGTCATTTGCAAGCTTGTGTCTGAGCATCCTTGCTATGGGGGACAGCTGGTCTGCTCTGGACTAGGTTAGTGCAGGAATCAGCTTGGGGGAACAATTGGGTAGTTTTGGCTACAGGTCAACTTTGAGACTTCACCTGATAATACAGCATAGGCGGAGACAAGGAATCCCAGTATATGTGCCAGTAAAGCATAAATGGCAAATGTAACTACAAAACATAGCTTCCTGTAGGCAGGTTGTTAGCATATCTGACCAGGTGGTCAGAGAAAATCAGGGACTGCATCATCCTGGCAAATTTTTTTTTTTTTTTTTTAATTTTGGCAAAAGTATCATATCAGCATCCTGGAGGAGATATGCTTGAGGTCTACATTATGGAGAGAAGGGTGGGATCGAGGGAAGAAAGAAACTTGGAAGAAGAAAGAAAATAGACACAAAGGTGTTTTCTGGTAGGGATGCTGTCTTTGTACAATGTAAGCACAATGGTGTCCTGACTATTATCTAGATATCAGCCTAAATGATAAATTAAAATTATAGCTAATAAGAAGACAATGGTTGAAGACATTTTCAGAAATAAAATATATTGTCATGATTGTAAAAGATTAACATTTTTCTTATTAAATGATGAGCTTTCTTTTTAGTATCGGCATTATAATAGACTATGCTATGAATCTCTTCATCATACCTAAAGCACTGTTAATTCATCTTTCATGAATACTTTAGAAGAGCCAGTTTTCCCATAGGCAAACACATCATACATATTTGCAATGTCTTACATAATGATGCAAACACTATGCATAGAGAGTAGCTGTATTATGGTGAAGGGGAGAAACAGCACACGCACAAAAAAGACTTTCATTCAATTTCATTAAATACTTAAACCGACAAAATAAAGTAAGTCCAATTTGCTGTATATAAATCTTGCAGGCAAGGAAAAGGCTGCTGCTTAAATTTATTCTTTAGTTTAAATTCAGCTATTCATAATAAGGAGTTGACGACTGTAGATAGAACAAATGATTTGTTAACACGTCGATTGAGTTTGTTCTTAAAATAAAACACTGCTCATTTTGCAGTTATATCTACTCACAAATTCCTAAATATCTTCTTATTTGGGAAACAGTGCATACAGCATGCTCTGCTTTAAAAAAATCTTATTGATATACTACAGTATGGAAATGAAATTGGAAATCACAGCAAAGGACACAAAATAAATAGTAGTCATTTTATTTAGCTTGTTACCACCTAGTCTAGTCCAAGAATACTACCTTAATAGCAGACTCTGAATTCATGAAGAGTTACATAAGGGTCTTGTTGTCAAACATAAAAACAACCCATTTAGTACCTGTTTTGCATCTACACAGGAAGTTTTCTTTCATTATCCACCAGCCCCTAGATCTTATTATAGCCATTGTTTAATTTATGCTCTGTTTTACAAACGACATTTGTACAGGCCTCGTGGGGCTGCTGATGGAAGTGTGGCTGTCTCCTTCCCTTGTGTCAATTCTTTTGTGAACCTTTATAATTAGCCACTTAACAAATTGAGGAAAATGAATCCATGGTTGTGAAGTGCTCACTGGTGTTAAATCAACCATGTGACAGTCCAAACTGATATCTAAAGAGTCATAACACCCAGCTGTCCAAAGGGTTAATAAAACCACATTATAGTAGGTTAATACCTAAAAATAGGGTATGCGATAACCAAGAGAACATAGAAAAGTTAGAACTATTTTCTTCACTTAAAATACAAATAAGTCTTTCAGAATGAAGGACTTCAACTCCAGTGTCTTTCCAAGAGGAAGCCATCAAATTATACAACAGAGCGAGTCACATATAATAACTTAAAGCCTATACTTACGAACTCTCAGTGTTTTATCTATGGGACTTTATAGGCAGAATGTCAACTCAGCAGTTGTCTCTTGCAGAGAAAAATTTGTCTCAGCTTTTGTCATGTCACATTTCCCACATTCTTGTAAAAAAATAAATTTTCTGACATTAGCTTGAGTAAGTAATGTTATTCTAACAAAAAGATAGCCTGCACTGATATACGCTTCTTCCCTACAAAATATTCATTTATTTACTTTTGTAAAGTATTTCAGCCTTTTTCATCTTGTCAATTGAAAAACAATATCTTGTTTCATTTTTTTACTAATCAAAACCTGACAGTTTATTTTCTGTGTCTGGCTATATTTTTTTTTTCCTATGTAGACATGGTATCTTTAAAAAACAGTGGACTTTTTTGTAAAAAAAAAAAAAAAATACTAGGATTTTTAAAATTGGATTATTGTCTACTGGTTTTATTGCCAAGGTAGTAAATGGATTTCAGGGTGTTAACTTCATGTGCAAATATATGAACACATGCACTTATATGTGTTAATATATATCTGTAGATGCCCACCCAAAGTTCACTATGCTTACAGCTATTAATATACCTAGAGGTATGAAAACTTATTTACACAGAGTATATTTTACTTACTGCAGAAGCAATCTTTGAACCAGGAGTAGGAATCAGAATCTCCCCCAATCTCAGGTGAGTGATTTAACTACTGAGCCCAATTAGTCATGACATCTTCCTCCTGTGTAGTGGGAGGACACCAGTAAGGGAAGTGGAGCAAGCCCTCACCCCGAACAGATGGTTGCTCATTGATTAAGGCATCCCTTGAGAGGTCGGAATGGTGGGTTTGAACCTCAGCCAATAGAAGTGGAATTAAATCCACGCCTTCTCTAAAGTGGGTCTCCTAGCCACTGAAAAGGGAAGAGGTGCTGTGAAGATATTTTTGCAAGAAAGACTGCTTTTTGAAAACAATACAATGTACTTATCTGAATCTGGAAAGAAGATTTCAGGGTGTGAATTCAGGCTGATGTTGGTTCTTCATTGAGCAGGACATTAAGCTGCTGGGATATAAAACACATTCCTCTCCTAAGCATTTCAGATGAGGCAGCGGGGGCAATGTGACCCCCTCAGTAAACTGGCTCTGGTGGTTGTTGTTCTGATCACACTGTTGATAACGAAGTATTTAACGTTGTTCAGATATTCTGGGAGGGGTTTAAATCCAGAACACCACTCTGTGGATTTCAATTCAAGCTTTTATATTTCTGAATTTTACTTTTCCAAAATGATTTCTTTACTACGGGAAAGCTCACCAGCAGTGAATTCAGTTATGGAAGCACTTATTTTTCTCTGCGTATATTGAGTTGATAAGGGCAGCTCCATACCAACACAATATATACAGGTTTTAAGAACCAGGACCTATATGACCTATATTTGAGTAGAGTAATGAAGAAAATATTTCTTTTCAGGGGTCCATTTGGAGAAGAATTGCAAATCTTAATAATAGGGCTGTGTTTATGTTAATTTAGTAGGTAGAAGGAAAAGAAGGGGTACTTTTCCCACACAGTGGTTAGTGATGCCAAGTAGTTCTGCAAGAAGATGGAGCACATTTCCACTGTCCAGGCAAATTCTAACCCTTGTGACTGCACAGCTGAGTGGCTGCAGTACGCTGTTACAATAGACACTTGGTTTCTGAGTAGATGCAGCAGCAAATGAGACCAGGGGCTGTGCATGTCATTAAAAAAGCTGGCACGTAACAAGATAATGCAGCATTTTAACAGTCTTCCAGCCTCTCAATGACTCACACTGCTGTAGCATCACCACTTGCCATGAGATTCTTCTTTGGTCAGTATCAGCCAGGCAACCCTTACAGGAAAAAAGGCTGAAAAATGCTTAAAACAGATGCAGTGCAGTTTATATTTTTCCTAGCATAAAGGAAGAGTGGTGGACAGAGGAAACACATAGACAAGACTGTGGTCATATTGAGGTTGGTCATGGCAGAATAGATACCTAGATGGGCTTTGTGACTGATAATAATAGTGAATATGATGGGAACAGCTTCACATACTGAAGGTGTGAAACCAAGGAGCCAAGGTGAGCAAAAGACTACTCATGACTGTAGAGAACAGCTTGGAGTGGACAGTTGAGGACAGGTGCAGGACTGCAGAATCTGACGTGAGAGTGAGATGAAAAATAAGACCCACCTTGCACCATTTGTAGTGGTAAACATACCAGTGAGATATTTAAGGGACAGCAGGTTCCTGTCTTAACAAAAATCCTACCTTACAATCCCCTTTTGGAACACAGATTTTATTGTAAGTGCTTCCCACTTCCTTTATCTTCCGAGTTATAAACTCCTCTGAGGCCAATGAAGGAGATAGCAGTATTATTTTCTCTGACTGTAATATGTACCTACATTTTCTAGCTTGATATTATTCCACCTGACTACAGAGACCTAAATCAAAGAGGCTGCTAGGGAAAAACCAAGCTAGAAACAAAACAATGACAGAGATGAGCTATCTCCAGAGAAATACCGAGTGACAAGGAAGAAGGCAGGGAGCTATTAACTGCGAGACAGGCACCTGCTTGTCTCCAGTCAGGCTAACAGGTGTTATTTTCCCTGACCAAAGCCTCAGAGAAAAAGAAAATTAAATTGTTTAGAAAAGAAATAAATCCCTGGCTAAAGAAGGGTGGTATGGGGAGTATTTAGTCATAAGAAAGTGTTGCAGGGAGGCAGTGAAAGTAGGAGGAGAAGGAACTGACTGTATCTCCCAGGCTAGGAAAGGGGTGTCCACTCCAAAAAAAAAAAAAAAAAAAAAGAGAAGTTGACAAAACTCACAGGAATAACCAAGATTCAGAAATAGGTCTTCTGTTGTTTTATCTCCCTTCTCAGAATGCTGTGTACTCTGCAATGAATAAATAATGCTCCGTTTTGAAGAAGCGGCCTTGCAGGTGCCAAATACATCTGGATTTGCCGCTTTTTCACAGGTGAAAAACAGAGGGCTGTAGCCCAGTGATCTAGTCTAGGGATTGTGCAAGTATATCTAAAGAGAGACTGTGAAACTGTTCACTAGCAGGATGCCTTTGGGAAGGATGAAAAGGGAATAAAATATAGCTCACTATAATAGTGACAGCCGTAGTTTGGACTGCTGGAAGTTTTTTCTCTTTTGATTTTCTCAGATTTTGTTGTGGACCTGAGAAAACCAGATGCCATATATACTGGGTGCAGTGGAGTCTTCTATGCTTTTGTAACTGTCCAAATTGCCAGGAGGCATGAGAGTATCACAAAAACAGAGAAGCAGCAAAAATAATGGCTCGGTATCCCACCTGCTTTGGAAATAACTGAAGAACTCATCCTGGAGGCTTGCAATTATTTGGGGTCCTGGAAGATGAAAGATGTTTAAATGAGAGTTCATTAGGGCTGTGAGTGTTCATTGACCTGACAAGCACTTTCACTTCTGACTATTGAAATCCACTGCGAATCAGTAACAACCAAAAGTGGCTGCTGATTTAGTGCCATCTATAGCCTAGAACATGTACATCATAGGGGCCATTTCTACACTTACATATTAGAAGCCTCAGCAATGAAACCATGATTAAAGGAAGCAAATATTAACATAGGGTTCTTGAAGATATTCTCGCTACAGAAAAAATGAGGTTTTTCAGAAGGATGACATGCTGAAGCTTCCTCTGCTACAAAATCCATCATGCTTATTCTGTGATGAGAGTATATTTGAACCAGTTTGATTCTCAGTCTGACAGGTCCCATAAAAACTGAATTCCCTTCTTAAAAAAAAATATATATATATATGTTATATATATATATATTCACACATTTATAATGACTACACACAAACACAACACATACGCACATACAACTTAACTGTGTAGTTTTCCTTTCCCTATTTAATTGTTGCATTATTGAGCCATATTGACTCATATCTCTTCTAAGCGTTCATCATACAAGTAACTTACAATTTAATCTGTGTTATTAATTCCCCTTGGCAAGCTGAAATTTTAAATAAAATGGCCAGAATATATGATCGTGATGAATTGAAACAAATTAGATGTATTGCTCTAGTAGGAGGCAGTATTGACCTATTCTAAAATGCATTATTTGACCAATTTTAAAGCAGAAGCATCACGGCAATTGATTAGCAGCTGTTGGAATGCACCTTACATCAATACGTAAGTGTTTTTCAACAGTTTTCGGTGTGCTGTACAGCCTAAATTTTGCTTCCCAGTCCTCCGTCTACCTTTAATACATTTACCTGCTGATACCACGGTGTGAAGCAGCAACTTCTCTGGACTTGATCCTACTGTCAGTGCTACTCGTGTAAATCACTTAGAAGGAAATGAGATTATTCAGGATTCACAACAACTAATCACAAGATGATGATCATGCCTTGTGCTTGCTTTCAGAAAGAACTCGTATTGGATAAGATTTCCTTGCAGTGATATATTTTAGAAACTCAAAAAGTCAAGAAAAAGCAGGAGGAAACTTTAGCTTTTTCTCACTGTTCAGCTACATCTACTCTGCAATCTATACTATTTGTGGGACCACTCACATTAAAAAGAAACTCTGAAAGCTATTCAAAAAGGAACAAATATTTTAAGTCAATATTTGAAAGAGATTTCATTTTCCCAGTATCAGGAATAAAAGTATTTAGCATATTCTTTATTAAAATGCAAAGTTCATTAATCTCTTTTTGCAGTTGAATTAGTGGTCTTTTATAGATACTTGTAGTCTCTAATAAACACACAATAATTTTTATCAGTTTCTACCTAATTTCTATCCGTTAAACAGCAATGGTTGCTGTACTCATAAGGATAAAATAGAAGTAAATTCTTTGGTTAAAGATTAAAAGGCATCTGTGATAGAGTAGCATGAGTAAAGGTCTAACATTTAAATACACTGGATTCAATTTTATTTTGCAGCTTTTTACATAGAAATAAAATCTCTGTGTGTGTGTGCGCATTCAACTCACTTTAAATATGCAATAAAAGGTATTTTTCACCTAGAATGAATTGTATTTGTCATTTGGTACAAAGCCCCTTTCAGAGAAATTGTTGATTTTTTGCAGAGGCTCCTATACTTCTTATTCCTTTTGTATTATTTCAATCAGCAATGGATATACATCTTTGTTAGCCTAATTTGGGGGCCTACAGAGCAGGAAGAAGGAAAGCACAAAGGAACACAGTTGACATATTGGTCTATTTGCTACCTCTTTTAAGCTCAATGCATACTAATGAAAGTGATCCAAACTATTCTTCTCCACTCCTCACTTAACAAGCATAATAATAAATGAATATTTAAACTAGCTGCAAATATATTAAGTGGAAACAAATAGGTTTCATTTGTAACAAGTGCACACAGGTTAATTAACAAGAAGGAGCTTTTGTGTTGAAACAAGGCTCCCTGATGCTGTACATGCAGGTGCCGTTAAGGGCCAATTGAGCTCTATAGGATAATTATGAAGTACCATTGTGCTCTACCGTTTGTTAACAAAGTGCTGCCTGCAATTTGCCTAAACCTATAAACCATCATCTGTGATCCTCAGCAGCAATTAAGTGACAAACATCTTCTCATCGGAGACTTGGGAAAACAAAAGAGACATGATAGCATTTAAGGAGCCAGATGGATATTTCAGAATGTCAACCCTGACAGCTTCCCTTTCGACAACAAAATATAAAACGGGAGCCGGCTTGGTACCATGCTGAGGGGGAGAGAAGTCACATCCGAATTATTAAGAGGAGGGCAGTGTTAATGATCACAGGAATGCTCATTTTCAGCAGCTCGTAGTGGGAAAGCCTTGAACTAGCAAACATGCAAAAGAAAAAAATCCTTTTCCCTCCCAAAACAGCTGTAGCTGCAGCTCTGTTGAGTCTGGCTTGTTTGGGGTTTATCCTTTTCATTCTTCCTTCTAAGGCCTTATCGTCACAGAAGATGAGTTTCTTCCTGCAAATAAAAGTGTAAAAATTCTTTTTTTTTTTTCCTTTTCTTTCTTTTCTAAGAGGACCAGCCAACAGACAGAATTTTCTCCAGGGCATAAGTTACTAATTAGTTCTGCAAAAATAGCTTATATTGGGAAAAATGATAGATCAGCACAAAGAGGCATTTTAAAACAAGAGATCTACTCCTACTGTAAAATAATTGATCTAGAAGTTTTGAGGACGTAATCTTTAAAATGCTTCTGTAAGCTCAGCAATAATTCCAGAAGCTATAAACTTCATAAAGGCTTAGTTGAATTAGCTCAACTAATTGCCTGGTTGGGAGACCCTCCAAAACTTGTGGAAGCTCTTGTTTTCATAGATAAGGGTCTTCTGGGCATTTTGTTGCCTACATTAAATTACGTTGTCTAGTAGATCTGTGTAATTGGTAGAGCTAAAAGGCTATTCAGTAACATGAAAAAAAATTATAAATGTATGAGTTTCACTAGCTAGTCTGTATTTTATTTCCCTTTTGCCAAAACAACAGCATTTACAAATGTTTTCAGTAAGCATTTTGAAGCTACAGCTGAGTGTGTTTTAATATACCATCAGGTCAACAGCTCTCATGAAAGAAAAAATCAACCCAGGGCCAAACAGTCAGACAGGACTAATTAAGTACTTTAGGAGTAGGAGAAGTGCTCAGATAGCTGCAGCTGATTTGACCCTTTTCTTTGTACTTCGCTGGGTTCCTGTACACCTTTGCCTCTTTCCTCTGGATTTATGTTTTTATGAATTATTTAAAACCAGCAACTTCAGATCTACAATTAGTTTTCAGGGAAACAGATGTGAGAAAATAATCACAAGTTAAACAGCTTAAAAATGGCTCTAATCTTGACAGAATGCAAAATGGCAGGTTTCTAGGCCCACAGAATTCATCACTTGGCAAAAGTGCCATTAATCCCTGCATGCTTTCTGGCCTTTCCTTACGGTGGTCTGTCAAATGTCGTGGATCACCTGGAAACCTAAAAAAAAAACATGACAGAGCATTTTTTTTCTTTAATGTGAACTAAACAACAACAACAAAGAGTGGATTATTTCAGTTTTAAGAAAAAAAGATGAAATAAAACAAAGATAATCAATGTAGGCACACTTTACCTTTGTATAGCATTTCACCACGTCAGATCGCTTGTGATGGAAAAATGAAGATAAAATATTTTGTCATACTGGGGATTTTCTGTTTATTTTTCCACTGTGTATTTTTTAAACTGTAATGAACACAAGACTAGACAAGAGTTCTGAGCTCTTTTGCTACCTCCGGTGGCATCCCCAGTGATCCAAGATTAATGAGTTGATTCCTTCTTTTCCACCTGAAAATTTTCTCATTTACCTTAAGAGAAGTCTTGCATGATGCTCAAAGATGCATCTTGTAGCTTTTCTTTATGCAGATTGATGAAGGCCCACTCACAGCATCCTGAATGTCACTGGGTAGGCTTCTCCCAGTTCCAGTAACTGTGCACCACCTTCTGTCTCACTTGGCACAGTAAGTTTTGTTTAGGGACACTGACTTCAAAGGTTGTACAGAGAGAAAAGCCAACCCCCCATACAAGGAGAGATGGGCCGACAGAAATGGAAGTTGGAGTCACAAGCACCACCCTGAGAGACTGTGCAATCTGGGGACAGCAGAAAAAAAAATCCTGAAAAAATTAATCTATTTTGCTCCTTCCTTTTTGGGAGACCAGGACTTCGCTGCTATTTTTAAGATGCAGTTGGATGTCATTTTACCATTAAAATATCAGATCAAAGAATGTGAGGTTAAGTGAATACATCTGATCTGATTGTACTGTGTGGCAGCACTGACACACTATGGTAAGCAGAATTGACACTTCATATCACTATGTTTATCTTTTTCTTGTTTGCATTTCATTCTGATTATGCGTTCTTAAAAATGGACACATTATGATTCATGATATTGGTGGGTTTAAGATCACTATAGACCTCTCAGGCTTTTCTTGGATCACAGGTAACTGGAAATAAAGCACTTCAGGGCAAGTCTGCAGAGCCTGCTCCAGTATTCAAAATCATAACAGAAATATATTCACTGGGAAGTTCTGACTTTCATTATAATTCTTCATCTTGAATGACCTTGGAAACTATCTCTTATTGCAAGCAAATCCTAGGCAGATCTTAAGTGACCTGGCTTTGTAATATTGCAAAGCTGAGCTCTAAATAAAACTTAGGATTGCATACACCTATGCTACAATCTCCAGTTACCTCAGCAAACCTCTCTACCTTGGCTAAGGACACACAAAAAATGCATAACACTGGTTTACCATCATTCATATGTAATCATTCATATGTAATCATCTTTGTAATCAAACCCTTTACAATTTAACATCTTCTCTAGTGGGTATACAGATATCTTTATGTGTGCAGATTTCACCTAAATTATGATAAAAGCTAGAATTATTTTTTCATTGATGTATTTTCTGGGACAACAGCTGAAAGCGTCATTCGTGTGTCTATGAGATTCAGTGAGAATAATTTTAAAAGTCTAATGAAAGTGATAAGTGTGTTATTTAAATATCTTTTCAGTGCTTAGTTTGCTACTCTACTCAAATAATTCATTAATTTCCAGTTATGCAAATTCTATTCTGTACTTACAGGATTTTTTTCTACTGAAAAGAAATTTTAAAAATATCTACCATTATTGTTTTATTTTCCACTGGCTAGACCTTTTAGAATATTATATCCTGTTAATTTATAAACACATGGATTGTCACAGCCTATATAAAATAACTTTCAAACACTGCGAAAGAAAAATACTGCTTACAACTAGAGGCTTTTAACCTAATTAGCATAACTGAGCATAAAAAATAAATGATCAGAGACTATAACGTGAAAAATAATTGAAAACAATGGCTATGTTTCAGAACTGTACAAATCAGACCAAGGGTTTGTCTTACATTATTAAGGTCCAAAGAAGAAGGATGGTAAATAAATGGGAAATAAGTAGTGTAAAGATGTGTTTTGGGAACTTACTCTGAGAATACGCAATCCAAATTACCCAAGTGGATTTAAATATTTGAGTTTTATTTAGATCTCCTGCCTGTATTGGCTAGGAAGAGAGTTAATAACAATCTATTCGTGGAGTCCTTACCCGTAAGAGTAGAGGGCTGAAGGCAGCAGTTCTAGAAAGCAATGTGGAAGTCAATTAGTGGTAACATGCATAGGTACAGTGTTTCCCCAGGGGGTCCTAACTTATCTCAAAAACCAGCAATGATAGCAGAAAAGGTGATCAAGACCGACAGAGGAACTTTTAAAAACTGACTGGTTGATATAAGAATAGGTAGAATTTGAGGAGCCTGGCAGCAGGGGAAAAAAGGACATCAAGAGAAAGGAACACTCATAGGGCTTTCTGTTGTAGATCTGATCTGGCTCCTATTTGAAAGGATGCATAGAGAATCTCTCCTGTCGTGTAATCCACCAGACTGAAATCGGAAGAAGGAGTATTTCTCCCTAAGAAGTTTTGCAAATAATTCAGCCTCGGAATTTCTGCTTTGGGAAGGAAATCTGTACCTCAGTCTTCTGTGTCTTAGGTTTACTTAGCAGAACACATAATTCAAACTGATGTGATTTTTTTTAAGTAATTTTCCTTGGAAAAAAAAAAAAACATAATAAAAATCATCTGTTCTTTCCTGCTGTTTCTACTCATCAGTTGACTTAAAGAATAGCTATGGAAAATTAGGCAGCTAAGATGGAATTTACCCAACTTGGAATTTGAGGACAATTGTATATTTATCAGCTTCCCGGGGATTAGCAGAACAGGATTGGCACGTTATGCAGAGTCATAGCAAGTTCTTCCAGCTTAGTCGACTTGAATATAAGAAACAGACACTATGACAACTTTCAGCTGATTAAGCATCCCCTGACTTGTGTGGAAATTAGCAATATAGCAGTGGAATTAAAAAAAAAATAAAATAATAAATCCCATTTCTTTGCACCTCCTGAAAATACAATGCCTTACATTGCACTATCTGCTATGTTGCAGTGATATAAGGCATTTGGTTGGAAGCAGTCGCTAAAGGACATTTAGGGAAAGGAAAAAGGAAAGGGCGTAACACTTGTGGCAAGTGTCTTCATGCCTACAAAACAAGTTTTGCATAAACTGTTGGTGAATGGACCCGTGTACAAACACAAAGAGCTGTCATCTGTGTGACGACCAGAAGGTGGCACAGTCTCTACATTGATTGAAGCCTGTCAGCTCCGCTGCTGAGCACAAAAACGCAGTTTTATCTGCAAGCGAAGCTGTTATCGGTGTTCTCGGGTTACAGACGACCAGACCTGCCGGTCACAATTCTGTCTTCTCTGGTCGTTCCTTGTTACATCGCCCTGAAAGTCACTAGTTGGCTTCATGCAGCTTTAGCAATACCGTATATTTGGGTTGCAGTATTAATGCTTCAATGCATGGTGTTATTTTCCCCTTAGTTTCTAATATTTAGGTTAGTGATTTTTATTATTTTTTTCTTCCCAGGGGAAAATAACATTGTCTTTCATAGCTAAAAGACTAATGCTATCTTTCAGTCATTATGGCCCTGATCCTGGACCTCTGAAGTCAGTGGGAATTTTGCATAACTGTCCTCTAAGTGGTCTTAGAACAGTCTTAGAGCCACTTGCTATCAACTGTATGTAGCGTATATATCAATTGTAGCCACTTTGTATACTTCAACCATGGAGATATTTTGTGAGGGAGCTGCCAAGCTGTCTGTTGTGTATAGAATAGGTTATGCTGTTAAACTAAGAGGTTTCACTTCAGGGTAACACTGCTGTTACCTTTCTTAGGTCTCAAGTATTCCCAGAAAATATCAGGACTGATCCATAAAATTCACCATCAGTTACATTTGCCTTTTTCCCTGATCTCTTCCTGCACTGACTGGGATGTAAGAATGCATCCATAGCTCATGCTTCACCTGTCTTTGGAAGTTTTTCATGAAGGGTGCTATTTAAAAATAAATTGAGTTGCCTGCTCAAAGGTCCAGTCTATTTCCTATAGAAATACGGAGATTTTAATTTACAGTCATTAGTAAGTAAGAGAAACTTAGTGCAGGGAAAATCTGCTTCATTTTGTCTGTGAATCCGATTACCCTAACTCCCCTTGTGTGATTTGATAAGTGTGTACGCTTTACTGCAACACTTCTAAAAGGAATGAGAATGAAACATGTTAATGCAGTTACAGAATTAACCTACAGAAAGGGGAATTTGAATCATTCCTCTAGGTTTTTCTATATATATGGTTTTTTTAATTCAGTAAAAGAGTTAGAGATATGCGGCTTTGAGCTTCAGCATTTTCATTTTCAGAAATTATTATGTCTTCTTATGCTTTCTGCCCTGGCATACCCCAGGTCTGCCTGCAAGCAGGCTGGGAGGCTCATGCACATGGGGATAGAGGAGAGGCAGCACAAGGGGTGAAACTCAGGGGTCCAGTGTTGCTCTGCAGCCTCCCTGGCTTCAGTAAGACCTGCATAGGTGCTGCTGGAGGGCTTCCCCACACTGATTTCAGCACAAAGCCAGGTCTTGGACTGAAATGCCTTCAAACGTAGGAAAAAAAATATGATAGACTATCGCCGTTCATTGCAACAGGAGAAAGTTATCAAAGAAGATTTAGAGGAACATCTACTTTGCTTTTTCTCTACTTGGCTAGCAGGTAGCAGAGGCAGTGGTCACCCATATTGCTGTTCATTGTTTGTACAGACTAGACATAGACCTGACACCGTCGTCAGAGATACTAAACAAACAGAGAGTACTTGAAAGGGTTTATACTGGAAATTGGAATCACATTTTGCAAGTTCCTGAGTTGCCCTGAACCTTCCAGTTTTGTTCAGAAACATAAGATACAAAAGTCTCCTCCTAAAACACAAACAATAACACACAAACCACTTAATGGATGTTTCTAGGAATTTCTAGTATGGGTTTCTTTCCTGCAGTTGTTTGTCAAAAGGGGCACAGTGAGGGTGGCAGGAAGCAAATAAATTAAAGTTTTTGTCAGAATTTTTTTCTGCTGCTAAACTAAAAGCACAGGGTTTGATTTTAAATTTAAATGTTGAAATTTTAGTTAACATATCCACCAAAATGGTTGGCAATTACATATACGATGTGTATTAACCAACTCTGTTAATAGTATGTTGAATGTTACGAAAAAATTACTTCTAGTATTCAGATAGCCTCAAATACCAAACTAGTAAGATTAATAAAACTTAACCTTGGAAAGAAAAACAGGTGAAATCACAGATGATTTACTAAAAAAAAAAAAGTTAAACATAACTTGGTCGTAAATATGCAAAAATCAGTCTGAAATTTTTCGTAATGTAAGAGCCCAAGTGAGTTATGCACTTTCAGACCTCCATCTCACTCAATTTGACAAATCTTACATTTATACCTTGTAAAGTTTCTTTTTGTCTCTACATCCTGTTGAGAGAGACTGTTTGAAAGTATGAGGCACTAAGTCAGACATTCAGAAGTCCTTTATCTTCAGCTCTGCTTGGCTAATTGGAGTAAAGCACCAGTTTTTTTCCCTATAATCCCTCAAGCAACTCCATGTGGAAAACACGTCTTGCGCTTTGTGAATAAATCTTGAGGGTTCAAACTGTGAAGTGAAAGCAATTGGACATTTTTTATTTAAAAAAAAAGAAACCAGATTAACTAAATGATGCTGAGGAATGAACTAAATTAAGTCTTTCCTGCCTCTGCCCCTTGGAAAATTCAGATTCTTTCTCTCCCTTTTGTTTTAATACAAAATTCAAAATGCTGCTGAGAAAACCCTTACTTGAAATCATTGGACAAAAAATTCTGTGAAATGTTTGTGTTTCAGTGAAACAGGTTTTGGAACTGTTTTAATGAATAAATATCAGGACTGACAATGTCTTTCAGTAGCATCTCTAAATTCATTACAATCCCTCTTGAAAGCACTTAAGTATCAGATGTGCAGGTGTGTAACTCTGGATTCATTGGCAAACTTCTGACTATGTAGATTCTATTTTGTTTTTATTGCTGGAAGATGAGCTAGATTTTTAACCTAATAAGATGTAAAATATTATTGACAAGCCTCTCTCCTCTCATTATCCTACTCTTTACGTCAGATCAATAGCATGAGAGGGATGAAGGTCGTGATGGCAGATGAAGGTTTTTTTAGCATCCAATGCTGGATTAAGTATGCCAAGGAAGACTTATTTTAAAAATTACTATTTTACCTTTTTGTCTTCAGATGTTTGGGCAAGATCCCTGCACATTGCAAAGTTGCACTAATTTAAGTCTCATTGATTAACAAATCCTCTTTCTCAGGCTGCCTCCTCAAAATTGGCTGGTCATTTTTTCAAGATGTGTTGTCCATTAGCTTTCTCACTCAACATTCTATTTTGTATGTATGTATATGCTGAGCACTTTGTATAATCTCATAATCTCAAGGTTAATTATACAATTTAACACAATTTAAAATATGAACAATCCGTACAGAAAGCAATTGTTCCTTGCAAATATATCGTTGCCAAACAACTTGCTTCTGGAAAGCTGAAGTTAATACACTATCCTAATGATGGAATTGTTAAGTTATGCTGAACCCATGAAGCAACGATCCTCATTCAGCAAATGAAATCTCACACCTCTGGACCAGACAAAAATGGTTGTCAACAGAGACATGCTTTCTGTCCTTCTCACCACCTCCTTTGAATTCGAACCTGAAGATGGTTAGGAGCATCCTCAACCGGTTACCACTGCTGGGACAAAGGACACAGGTAGTCACTTGAATAACTCAGACCAAAACCAGCTAGAAATCCCCTGCATATGTTACATGCCCTAGCAAGTAAGATCACCACCTGCCACAGAAGCTGGCATTTCTGAGCAGTTTTCAAGGTTGCCCCGTATCAAGCACATTGCAGCAGTCAAATCAGGAGGTACCAAAAGCACGGATCCTCTGGGACCTCTCATCAAGATAGGAAAGTTCCCATTATCTGGCTGCCTGGGGCAACCAAAACCCCACTTAATTACTGCCCTTCAGACAAGCTGGAGACCTGCATTTAAAAACTGTGTGTGCATTGAGTGAACAGCACATAAAGCTGAAATGGAAAACTGGCTCCCTGCCTCAGAGTTTCCAAGCACATGTCCTTGAAGAGCAGAAAACTAACAGGGCAGGGTGCCGTCCTGCCTGCTGTTTTCCTAACTTTGTCTGCTCTCTGCAGACACTCAGTCACCATTGAGACTCTGTTTCAGAAAGCGAGGGCATGCCTAGCTCCCCAAAAGGTGACCCATTTATTTCTTCCTCTCCAACAACAAATCTCTGGCCTATAATGTTTTCCAACAAGGTGCAATACTTCTTTTTCCATTAGGCTATTATAATCACATCTCTATGACCTGATCTCTTGGAAAAATATTCCAGGCTGGCACTAGGCAGTGTGTGTTCAGCTTAGGTAAAGGACCTATAATGTGTTGTTATAGAATCATAGAATGTCCTGAGTTGGAAGGGAGCCACAAGAATCATCGAGTCCAACTCCCATCCCTGCATATGACAACCTCACAGTTCACACCATGTGTCTGAGGGCTTGTCCAGTCTCTTCTTGAACACTGTCAGGCTTGGGACTGTGACGCCTCCCTGGGGAGGTGCTCCACCAGAGCTCCACCACCTTCTGGGTGAAGAACCTTTTCCTAATGTCCAACCTAAACACCCTCTGGCACATCTTCCTGACATTTCCTTGGGTCACTAGTCACTAAACAGAAGTGTTCAGCACCTACCATTCCTCCTCCCCTTGTGAGGAAGCCATAGACAGTGATGATGTCTCCTCTTAGTCTCCTCTTGTCTAGGCTGAACAAAGCAAGTGACTTGAATCACTCCTCATACAGCTTCCTTTCCAAACCCTTCACCAACTCTGTAGCCCTCTTCTGAACACTCTCCAGTAGCTTCATATCTTTTTAATCCTGTGTTGCCCAGAACTGCACACAGTGCTCCAGGTGAGGCCGCACCAGTGCAGAGCAGAGCAGGACAATCACCTCCCTCGCCCGGCTGGCAATGCTGTGCTTGATGCACCCAGGACACGGTTGCCCCTCTTGGCTGCCAGGGCACACTGTTGACTCATGTTCAACTTGTCATCGACCATTCTGACCCCAAGATCCCTCTCCTCAGAACTGCTCTCCAATATCTCGTCCCCCAGTCTGTATGTACTGCCAGGGTTGCTGTGTCCAAGATGCAAAATCCAGCACTTGTCCTTGTTGAACTTCATGTCGTTGGTGATAGTCCAGTTCTCCAATTTGTCCAGATCCCTCTGTGGGGCCTCTCTGCTCTCGAGAGTGTTGACAACTCCTCTCCATTTTGTGTCATCGACAAACTTACTTAGTATTCCCTCAAGTCCTGTGTCCAAGTCATTTATAAAGACATTGAAGAGCACTGGCCCTAAGATGGATCCCTGTGGAACCCACTAGTGACTGGTCACCAGCCCGACATAATCCTGTTTACTAGAACCATTTGGGCCCAGCCCGGCAGCCAATTACTCACCCACTGCATTGTGTGTTTATCCAGCTGAACGCTGGACATCTTACAAGCATTCTGTCAGGCAATCAACAATGCCAAATTCTTGTCACTACAATGATTACATTATTTGCAAGGAGACATAATTTAGACTTGTACTTATGTCATATACTCAATAGCACCAGTTATCAAAGTGTGTTTTTACACACCAAATGAAAAGCTCTTCTTTTAGCATTACTGTAACAGGCTGACTGTATGAGTTTCCCATGTTGTTGCTTCTTCATAGATGTATGGATTAGGCAACAAAAAAAAGAAAAAGGAAAAAAGAAAAAGGAAAAAAGAAAAAAGGAAAAGGGAAAAAGAAAAAAGAAAAAAGGAAAAAGAAAAAAGAAAAAAGGAAAATGAAAAAAGAAAAAGTAAAAAAGAAAAAAACCACAACACCTCAGGATGATTCTGAGATCCTGTCATGGTGTTTTCCTTCCCAGTCTCCTGCACCTCAATTGCAGACTAGAGAAGTTCTAGAGTTGTGGGTAGAGCCATGATGCAAATCAATGGGTTAAGAACAGGCTCACACACATAAAATTCTCATCGGCCGACACTGTTCCTTATTTCTCTGTCTCTTTAGGAAAATAAACCCGGATTTGGATTTGGTGCTTGGTAATCACCTGCACCCCTCCTCAACCCCCAGACTCCGGGTTAGAACAGTGTTAGTTTCCAAATGGCTGGGTTTACTCTGCATTTTACCGGGGTGTCTACAATTACCTAGTGTCGTCTGCTACAAATGTGCTTCATCCTCAAAGCTGCAGCTATGCACCTTAACATCTTGCTGTGTGCACATGAGGTTATATGTAATGATGGCACTTGGTAATGTTGAATTTTGAAACGTCAGTGACACAACTACAAATCTTAAAAAAAGAAAAATAAAAAGGGACAAGGGCATGCATCTAGGTACAGTATAGTTATATTGCCCACTTCCTCTTTGTTGATTTAGAGGCTGAAATTGCTAATGTTAATCTCTCTTTTCTCTTCTGAAACAATGACTTTTGTGAAATACTGCTGACTTTCACATTAACATTTTTGGCAGTTCACAGTTGACTTTAGGGGGAAAGGCTTTCATTGAGACAAAATACAAGAAGATACTCATCAGACAAAACTGTCTTTGCCATGGAAGGGAAGCATTCAAACGTATACGGCAGATATATGAAATAATTTCAGGGACAGAAATTACAGTGTACAATTTCTTCTGAGAAATTCAGAAAACACCATTATTATGTATGTGATGCAGACTCCCCACACAAAAGTGAGAAGTGATGTTTTGATGTATTATAAAGCGGGATTCACATTTTTACAATGCTTCCAGCATCCTAGCCTTGCAAAACAGCTTTTCTTGGGCAATAAAAAAACAAACATTCCCACCTCCTAAATAATTAGTGACATATGAAAGTGAAGATGAGTTGTCAAAACTGCTCTATTCTTTGAGAAGAGCATAGGAAGACATTTATTTATCTCCCAACTACACAGTTGGTTTTCTGTGCAATATGAGATTGCAGCTATATTGCTTTAGTTATCCGCTACAAACTAGCATTAATTATTCCTCACTCTACTGATTTAACATTGCTTCTCCACATGTACCACAAAAAGGACAAGCACAGCGGGATTTTACTCTGTCTCTGTTCCACCTCTGTAATACATGTGTCTCCTTACTGCATGTGCCTGCTCCTTGATTTAAATGCTTCTTTTCTTCTCTCTTAAGAGGCACAGGAACAAAAAGTCTAAGGTGGTTAGTGTTTTCAACTCAGCATGTCAACAGCTGAAAGCACATGCCGTGGCCACAATCCAGCAAAGCCCTGGGACAGATGTGCAAGGCAGAGCACACAGGTTCACCTTGCCTAGGATTACCTCTACCTTCACACTTAAACAGGTTCTCAAAGGCTTTAATAGACTATAACTATCAGCAGCAGACAACGCATATGTTAGATGTGTCAGGGTTTCTCGTGTTGTAATGAACACAGGCTGTTATAAAATCACATCCTTGTTTTTCATCATGGAAAGAGTATTTACCACCATCGTCTTCTGATATCAAAGTACTAAAGAAGAAGAGGCGGAGAGATTTGAGAGAAAGACATTTAGAAAAACTAGAAATCATTCTGCTGACAAGGAATGAGATGAGTTTCTCTGGGAAAAACTGATTTCACCTAATATCACAGAAAAAGAGCAACAGCAAAGAAATATTAAGTAGTCCTTCAAAATACATGTAAAGTTTTATTTTACTAAATGTAGGTGATTTAGCAAAAGTTATATTAACTGAAACATGTCTCTGCTGTAAGAGGTGATTCTCTTCCCTTTCAACTACAGCTTGCACTGTCTGCAGGTCTGAGATTCCTCTCGCCAGACATGGACTGCTACCAGCCAGACCTCCCAGGACCCCGGCCTGGGTCCTCTTAATAATCCTGTACTAAGATTTCTCTCCTCTTAATACATATATACACAGTAGCACAGAAAAACTGCATTTTAGTAGTGCATATTTCCTTCTATATATGTGCTCATAGATAGGGATCCACTATAGGCATCTGTATGTTAAATAAAATTAAGTAATCTCAGTTTTCTTGTTTGGCAAAAGAGGGAGCTCATTTGTTGTTGAGGTTTTTGTTTTGTTTTGTTTTGTTTTGTTGTTTTGATGTTTTGTTTTTGTTTTTCCTAAATCAAAAGCTATTGTGGGCTTAACTGTTCTTTCTCTGAAGAGTGACATCAGTAGACCAAAGCTCAGTTGTTTGCAGTCTTTTGCTTCAATCCATTGTATATAGGAATGTTATAACAGAAGTTAAAAAAACAGCAAGCAAGCCTCAGAAATTAGTTATAACTACAGGACATGCAAAGAAATATATAATAGTCTGACAAAAGACAGATAATTTATTGTATTTCCTTGAGTTATTGATACCCTTTAACTCATCAATATTGAGAGGGATAAATTATTTATTCAGAGAATTACTCTATGTTCTGTTTATGCAACAGCACCTAAAGATGAACGTGTTGCAAGGAGGAACGGCCAGACGTTCAGAGCTGGGGAAGCTTCTGTGAAGGTCTTTGCGGTCACCAGGAGGGAATAATACCACCTCACACATTTTTCAACCAAATATCTTCTGATTTTCTCCTCCGGAACACGTGTCAATTTTTGGCTGCCAGTGAGTGACGAGTAAACCCCACTGAAATTATCTGAAACTGTAGAAACAGATCAGCAGGGGAATAGTCTCTGAGGAAGGTGAAAATGTGTTTAGCTTTGTGTTTAGCTTGTGTTCTGGTTGTGTGCATTCTTTTCTTCCTTCATCCTGGGCAATATAGTTAGAAATATTAATATGAAAAAAATAATCCCTGATAGAAGAGTTTTCTACCATAACGAACTAGTTGGTTGGGACAAACCACCCACCCTGCCCCCCCAAATCCTTCCTAGAAGTGAGCTAATTAAAGCAATTGCTTCCACAGAGTAAAATTACTGAGTGTCGGATTTCCTAGGAAATTATTTAAATTCCCTCTTTTCATTTGAATTAGAAAGAGAAGGAAACTGAAATATAATAACTCCTTACAGGATAATTCTGAAATTTCAACTGTTACTACTGACGGGCAAGTCTTCTTAGGAATTAGATTGGAAGGTGTTTTAAGAGCAAGAAAACTATGTAGTGAGGGAAAATAACTAATAACAATAAAATGTATTTTAAATGCAAATAGTAATTGATGAGAAAATAGTCAATCATCATTAAATGGTCTGTATTGACTGCTTTCTGTGAACAGAGCACTTGCATTCATGCTTGGGATCCTCTTGGAGCATTTTAAATGAAGAATACGTACAATGCCTTAACTAAATACAGACACTTCTCTCTCAAGTGCTGCCTTATGTTCTGGCTAACATAAACACAGTATCATATAATTCCTACTGCAAATGTATCTAAAGAAAAAAAAGAACTAACCTAGAAACAAAAAAAAAATAAAAGGAATGAAGCAATTTTAGAGAGGGGTATGGGGATGTGGAAATAGTCCCCCATCACAAGTTGACTTTAGAAACTAAAATCTGAGGACCATACAAAAGTGCCCTTAATAGTATCAGCAACCTATGTGAAAAGAGAAATATTATGTATAGCACTATGAACAGAAATATGGGTGGTTTTAATAATACGCATGTATGTACTTCTGTTGCCACAGATCGTGAAGTATTGAGGACACATCTGATTTGAGGCTCAGGACACTTAACTCAGCAGACAGAAGGAGTCTGTAACCATCTACTTCTCACAGCTGAGGTGCAACAGGTGAAATCCTTCAGCTGTATGTGCTTCAAGTCAGGCAGTTCCTCAGATGTGGACAACTAGGAGTTTTGATTTCATAAGGAGGTGAATACTTCTACTTGGACTTAGGACTACTTACTGTGCTTAGGACTCATCATGGACAAGCTTGAGAAAGAACTGCACCCCCAGGCACTGTTATTCATTGGGGAAAAAAGTGTCATTTTCAGTTTTTATAAATGTAACATTAGGTTCCTTTTATAACATTTTGAGGCTTGTAAAAGAGGGACAGTGAGAAAAGATTTCAGCGGTTTGAAACAGTAGGAATGAGGGAGCTAAGAAACAAGGAGAGATAAAATTATTGAACAAGCTTAATTTTTCTAACCTCCCTAAAAAAGTGAAAATCTCTCTCTTGTCTGAATTTTGAGAACTAGTGCGTTCTTTGCTCTTTTAATCCAAACAATTTCACACAGAATTAAAAATAAATGAAAAGTTAGAAAAAAAAAAACAGAGCCATAAAATCACAATTATTATAAATCACTAAGGGATTATAATGTTTTTCCCCTATTGTGGCTTGCAGCCTAGAAACAGGAGGTACAGTAAGTGCTACTACTGTTAGCTAATGGAGATTCTCCTTTAGCTCAAGCGGTAGCGCTGTTGCTTTGGGATAGGAAGGTTGTGATGTCTTGCCTAAAGGGATATAAGTGTTGCAATTCAAGTCTCAAATGAGAAAAATTCTTCACATTGGTGCCCAATTAGTGATCTGATTCACAGTGTTAAGTCTAATGCAGTTTAGCACACACCTGCTGAATAGCATGCATGGTAAATACCACCTGAACTGTTCCGGCTCTTTGTTCACGGAGAGCTGAATGTTCTGTTGCAGGGTAGGAAGTAGAGCACAGGGGCGAGGGGTACTTGTGAACATTGGTGCAGACAAAACCTTCAGGTTTGCTTCAGCAACATTTCAAAGCTGCTCACATTCACTCTGCAGCAAATGGATATGGATATTCACTGAGAGCATGACCTGAGTATGTAAAAGTTATACTAGCAATGGATAATCTGACCTATTGACCTGAGAGTCACCAAAAGAGACAATTCTTGCCTTAACTTTACACTTTGAAATATAGAGAAGACAGGGCCCTGCAGATATTCCAGCCTATCTTATTTTATTCTTATGATTCTGGAATTCTGTGGATGTTGTGGAAAAATGTAAAGATTGGAAAGGATTTGAATGAGGTTAAAGGTTTTTGCAACTTATAAGCTTGTACTGAGCTGACATAGTTTTCTAAGGGTAGCCACAATTAAGTCATTTAGATTAAAATAATTAAAAAGATGCCTGTCTAAGGCTCTAAACTCCCTCATATATCATTAATAATACAATAAAATCCCAGAAGAATGAAAATAATCATACAAACAGGAACTCAGCCAAGCAGCATCCTACAGAGACTCCTTTCCAACCTTTTATCGTTGTGGGAAACATACCTTCAACCCTGTTAAAGAATGCTATTAAACAGGTGTCATTTGGAGACAACCAGATAGGGCTATTTTGTGCCAAAAAGGGGGCTGAAGGTTTACAGTCTCAGGGAACTCCAGAAAGCGCCCAATTACCCCACTATTGTGGAATAAGAGATAGTTCAACTTGGGCATCAACTGCTGACCAGAGATAGCAACCCTAGTACACACCAACAAAAACATTTAATTCATATTCAGGCTAGTTTCAGGTTCTAGAGATGTGGCAATTCTTAACTAGCATGTTAAGCTACAGAGGTCAGAGGATGACTGTGAAACTCCAGGGTGCCAATATAATTTTTTTAGTGAGAAGCCCCACGCAGAAAACTAGCTGCTATGTTTTGCCTCTGAAAGTGCCCTAACTTAAGTTTTCACATGGCTTTAAACCAGATGGCAGCAAAAGGTTCTCAAAGCATCCAAAGTACAGACAATAATGTCAAGAGTATCAGTCAAAAGAAAAAGTTGCAATCTCTTAGCTAGAGGCAGCTGACAAAAAGGATCAGCAAGTGGTGGTCAGAAATTGGTGGAGGATCCAACCACACACTTAAAATTGGATCCTAAATGGAAGCAAGGGCACACTGAGATCTCATAAGGACTCTAATTGTTCTTTGCCCCTTCTGGAGTGCTTCACTGTTATCTGCATCTTAGCTGATTCAGCAAGATTTTGATGGCAGCACCCTTTTTTCCAAGCCACCATTCTGGATGTTTGCTCACATAATTCAAGTTAGACAGAAAAGCAATCAAATATCATATGTTTCTAACTGAAATTATGGAGTATAGAAAAATAACCAAATGACTTATGAGATGTGCATCAATATAAAATGAAGAGTGTGCACATTTATGTGGCCTTTTCGCAATAACTATCTTATGAGAACAGATCTGAGTTAAAATTAGAGCATAGGCTGCATTAATTAAAGCATGCCTGTGGTGTTTTAGGAAGCGCAGGTAAGAGCTTAGGCCTCTTCCATCTCAAATTTGTGGTCCAGCTGAAGGAATTCTAGACTGGAAATGGGAGGCTCAAAGGTGCTGCCTCTGGTCCAGCAGCCTGAAAGGCTCTGATGGCAGTTTTCTCCTCATCTGCAGTAGGGCCAGAATGTTACCTTTAGAGTTGTGGATTCCTTTATTCCTTTCTCAGAAGACAAATGCACTTCTGTTAGCAGTCTAAAAACAGAAAAAAAAAAAAAAAAACAAACCTTCTCAGAGCTCCCTATAGCTCTGTCTATTCCACAAAAAGACACAAAGGCTGGAGCTGACAGCAGTTCAAAATGGCATAAGATTAGTATTTTTAACAGCAGCTATTTTAAAAAATTACTAAAGGACTTGTGAAATTGTGGAACAATGGAAGTGTTGCTGGAAGATGTTTAATCAAAGTTACTGGGCTGGAATTTGGGTATGCTGAATGAAACAAAGCAGGCTGGGCCATGCAAGAGTACAAACTATTAATAAATTACTTTAATTATTTGAATGATTTCTTGTGATCTTTAAACCCATGAAGAATGGATGTATTATCTAACAATCTATGACCTAAATCATATGGCCAGATGCAATATACACTTGAGTATTAATTTTTAAACAACATTCAGAATAACTCAAAACTTGTGAATACATTAACTCTTCATGCCACACCTAAGAACTTCTGTGCCTTCATAAGTGAAGCCAACAATAGCTGCAGTTCACCCTCTGCAGCACAGCTAGGATAAATGGTTTTTGCTTTTGCTTTTGCTTGCTCACTGGGTTCCATACAAAACAGAATAAAAAGGGCATGCTAATTAGCTGCACAAAATTCAGCACACTACCTCCGAGAAAAAAAGAAAAAAAAAATGCAACTTCTTCTTTTAATTTCTGGACATCTTTTGATGAGCCACCCAGTACTGACTCAGCGGTGCTGGACCTTCACTTGGGGCCCAGAACTCTGCAGCTGCTCCAGCTCCGCGTTTGCCTGGAGCGATGTGCCAGCTGTCTCTGGCTGTATTACGCCACAGTAATGCGAACAACTGGAAGCAATAATGTGTCTCCCCATTTGCCTAACAATACCAACATGAACAATAATTCAGAAGACTGAAGATTTGTGCTGTAATTTAATAAACCCCATGCACATTTCTACAATTGAGTATCACATCTGTGCAATGGATCCTAGAAGTGTAATATTCTTTTATAAGGGACCATTAACCAATCTTAAGTTTATAGGTTTCCTTAAATCTTTTTCATCAGCTGTTAAACTACAGTAAAGAGAAAATTGCCTCTTATGAGACAAGGGATAGTAAAATACAAAGACTGTGATTAAACGTCAATCAATTAAGGATTATAATATAATAAAAATGCTGACTGATGATCAAAATGAGTACTTTCTGGCAGAATTTTATAAGCAATATTAAGAATTGTTTTAAAAAGTCAATAGAATAAACCCCACTTACATCTTATTATGTATCAGGGACACTGTCTTAGATCTATTTCTTTAAGAGGAGAAAAAAGAATTGTTATTCTGACAAAAATACCTAAGAAGCAGTTTGTTGTTGAACTCCACATTAAATAATATACATTTCCTTCTGTCATTTATTTTATTATACCCCTGACTCCCGCATTTTAAATCCACTTCTGAATGGACTAAGTAATTCTATATATTTTAGTTTCAGACGACATTTGGCAAGTTCATGCAAATAGGCTACCTTTCATGAAAACAGGTAACATCATGCAGTAAACAATATAAATAAGGGACACACAAAATATTATTTCATGTAACAGACCTAAGAAAGTAGCCCAGATGAAGCGTGGACAGCAGTAAATGCAGTGTTTGCATGTGTCTCTTTACTGAAGATGATTTAGTGATCTTTTATGGAAAAATCCTATGGAATTTAGGATTAGTCCAAATGTATTCTACACAAACTCTTACACAGAAAGAACACTAATAGCAAATAATAAGTTTTTTATAGTTCATTTGAAATATCTGGCAAAATGCTGTAGTAGGAATATGGGTTTCTATTAAATTCTACAGTGTGTTTCAAGGGAGCAATAGAAATGTTTTCATTTTCATAAGGGAAACTCCAGGTAATGTACATCTTGCCTAATATTCACTTCCTGTGCTCCTGCTCCCACACTGCTAAGTGGTTATGGATAAAAATTCCATTACCATGTAGAGTCTTTCATCATTACATTTTTGGTTTTTTCTCCTTCTAATTCACCATCTTTCAAAGAAGGTCATATTTATTTGTCCACCTTGCTCCGACTGTGCCATATGTTTGCCAAAAGTCACATCTGCTTTACAAAACTATCACTTTTACATGGGTCATACTAACCCTTTTAAAGAACATCAGTGTTATGCCACACTTTCTCCCACTTTGCTGCTTTTTCCTTCTTCCTCTCTCTCCAACAGCAGGACAAATTCATCCTACTTGCTTTCTTCTTTTAACCACTATATAATCCTTAAAGCTATTCTTCATCTTCTCCTCGCAACTTTCTTCCTCTTTTAAACTAACTGTTCTAAGTGAATCTTGTCCCATCATAAGTATGTCCTAAGCTTCACATTGAAGAACTAGAGGCTGTGTAAGCAACAAAGTGAAGGAAGACAGGGTTCTTAGGAATTTGAGACTTGAGACTGAGAGACGGGTATGCAAGAAAGCAAGTATTTAAACTAAACTTTGATTAAAATTCACCACTGGGTTCAAAATTGTTAGGTAGCACAGCAAGGCAAAGACAGATACACACTGCATGATTATCTACTTTCATTAGCAAATTAGGCTGAAAACTACTCTTGTATTCTGTTTATCTCTCTCCAGCCACCCACAGTCTTTCCATTCTTGTTTGAGTCTGTAGCCATAGGATGCCAAATGTACAATTTCCTTCTGCAGGTTCCTGCATTGGTCTTCCATTCTCCTCCATCTGATTCCTCTTAAAGAGAAACAGCACTGAGAACATGATAAACACTAAGAAATTTTGTCCTTCCTTGGGCTTTATCCTTCTTAATTCTCTCTCTCTGCATCAGATTCCCCATTTCCCATTTCTATCTCAGGTCCCCACCTCTTTTTTTTTGCTATTTGAACTTATATTTAACACATCACGTCTCTCTACAAGCAGACCCTTCTCTTCTTTAGATTGTCTTACCATAACTTTAATTTAATATTGACAAGAAAATATTGTTTATTTGCAAAACCTCTTTTATCACCGTTGGCAATACTAGCTATTCCTAGTTCACCGGGCCATAACATCAGGATTCTCTTTGAATTCTTAAGGCATACTCACTACAAAGAAGAACAGGAATTTGCTGAGATAAGTATGTAATCAAAATAATTTGCCATAATTCTCCAGTTGATCATGCTAGAGTGGAATTCAAATCATTCATCTTTGAATATTTAATGCACACATCATATCCCAGTTCATCACTTCATGCCCTTACCCATGACTCCTTTTACAGTCAAAGTGTAAGGAAGGAATTAGAGAGAGATAAGTTATGTTATGTTATGTTATGTTATGTTATGTTATGTTATGTTATGTTATGTTATGTTATGTTATGTTATGTTATGTTATGTTATGTGTTATGTTATGTTATGTTATGTTATGTTATGTTATGTTATGTTATGTTATGTTATGTTATGTTATGTTATGTTATGTTATGTTATGTTTTGTCTCACCTAAAGATCAGCACAGTGGGTCAGCCTCTTGAACTGACTTACTCTGCAGCCACATGATCACTAGACCCAATACCAAAAAAGGGGAGAGAAGAACCTATGGTTGATGGTGGAAGATGGGACAAGGCAGGCTTTAATTTCTTAGCATGAAATTGTTTGATCAGTTCAAGAAACAGGTCAAACCAGCTCTAACTGGACACCAGACCAGAGCTGAGCCATGTGCTCTGAAGGTTCTCAGTTCTTACATGTGGAACATAATTACAGAGTGACAGGGATTTGGGAGTACACTCAGGGCCATCTGATGTCATGAATGTGCTCATGTTATGATATGATGTCATACGATCCTGTATTTTAGTTTTTAATGGAAACTACTACGCAAATAATGATCAGGTCAACTGTCAAACACTGTATTTTTCAGCTCTGGAAATATTTTCTTCTGTAAAATCATGTCTGCTCCACATACAGTTTTTAGAATTGACACCATCTATTTGAACGAGAGTTCTGCTATTAGAAGTAGTGCAGCATCAGGTCCTTGTGTGTATAATTAGAACTAACAAACAAAGAAACAAACAAAACACAAACACATACACATCATACACAAAAAACCCCAAACAAATAAACCAAACCCAAACAAACAAAATAAAACAAAACAAACAAAAAACCCACTACATTTGATCAAGGAGTTATAGACACCTGGTTTAGAAAGGCACTATAATGTCAAAAATGCCACTACTCCCATATAAGACTCTACTGTTCCATACCCTAAGCCTTTTATAGTGGCAGAGTAAAAGCAACTCTGACCCTAACCTGGAAAGAAAGCTTCTCTAGCTGACCTTTTCTATTAGGTGTTTTTCTCAGTTTTGGCATCTCATGACAGTAATAAGCTGAGAATTATCTTCGTCTCCTGCCACTTCTTGACAAGCATACTAGAACATGTCCCAAGAGATGTCGTCAGTTCACTGGAGAATAATAGTAGTAATGATGAAATAATAAAGGAAAAACATTTAGGTCACCAGTGTCTATATATGTTTGTGTCCTGGTGAGAGCGAAAATTAGCTGAATGGCTATCTTAAAAGAGCAAAGGATCTATTTTTGCATTCCTTTTGTATCCAAAACAGACTTTAATGTTGTGCAAGAGCAACAAAATTAGTGTATTAGAATACACCTATTTTAAAATATGGGTTTGTTCCTTATAACTTTCAGCAGTCACTGCTCACTGACAAAGAACTGGGATTTGGTGTGACTGCTTCGTGTCTACAAAGTCAGAACATGTGTCAGTCATGTGGTATGAGGGTATTGGAGAATGGCCAAGAGGGAAAGGGCGTGAGACCCTCTCTACGAAGAGGATCTCTTCTAGTTAGCATGAGTAGGCCTCAGTTAGCATGAGCTGAGCAAGGGTAAGTGAGAAGGTATTGCCTGGGAAAGGCCTGCATAAACAAGTCTCACAGTCTCAGGAGGCATCTCCTGGGAAAGGCCTGGATAAACAAGTACCAGGAGGCAGCTCCGAGATAACGAAGGAATTCACATACCAGGGGGGCCACAGAAGGGGATGGACTCATTATGTATGTTGGGATGGGTTCATTACGTATGCTATCAAACCAGTGTTTGACAAGTAGGCATAATTAATAGAACCATTATAAAAGTCTGTGCTCTGTGTCAATAAGATGAAGCATGTTTATCATCCGCATCGGATGGCCGCATTTCTTCCTCCGTCGCCGTGGGCCCGAACCCATGCCGGGGTCTTGACCCCCGACATGAGGGTATATTTTTATATGGCTGGAAATGAAGGGGTTAAAAACCCTCTTAAAATTAAAAAAAAATCTATTTGTGTTTCAGTCTAAGTGATCATGCATATTGAAGTAATAGTGAGGATTGTAGGTGAAAATAATCAGAAATAAAAATACGAGACATTCTATGACAAAAAATGTTTTATTAAGAAGGCTAATAATATTTGAAATGTAGTAAAAGTTTATTACCAAGTTTTCTCTGTCATGTATTAGTTGTAACAAATAGGGTGAGATCTTTTCCCTTTGCATAGTATCTCAATAAAAGCATTCTTTACTTTTCTATTCCTTTTATCATTCATGTACTGGACAGAGTTTAAAACTAAAGTAAAGTTAACCAGAAATCAGAAAAATGCTCTCAGGTTACAGATTGAATAATTCCCTACATCCATGTAGTCATTTTTGCTGATGCAGGACATGTTTTATCCAGCTATCACAGTCTTTTTCCTCTAGAGATTGATGACAGAAAATGCTGCACTAGTAGTTATCCATCACATATGCCTATGGATGACCACGGCCTTGTCTGTGATCCCTTCTTAGACCAATTAGGTTTGAATCTCTGCCAGTTACAGAGCCTTGTTACGCCACTCAGAGAGAATCAAGGAACTTGAATGATTTCCTGATTATTATAGATTATTGAACCCCTTCCAGCCTACATGTGCTGAAGGCTGGACTGGAAAAAGACAACTCGGGAACCAAAAGTAAATGAGATACTCTAGGGTCTGTTCTTCACAGTACTGTGCTATTTTACTTAAAGCCAAGAAATGTTGTTTTCATTGGAAACTGAGAGGTTGCAGAGCTGGTTCAGGAAACCACCTTTAGAGAAGCAAATAGTGGTACTATAAAAGTATCTTTTTCTGAAACTCCTCTCTTCAGCCCTGCAAACCAATACTCTTAGGATGCATGCAACTCGGATTTCCAATACTCATAAATCTTTGACCAGGTTGTGTGTGGTAATAGTGCAATTTTAAGACACAGAAAGATTTTTTTTCCTTGGTTGCCCCAGTTTACTCTTTCTTATGCATTGTTATTGGTAAATACATGCAATACATCCAATATATTAATAGTTGTTCACCCCAAGAAACAACAAAGCAATTTTAATGTGACCCAAATTTAGAAGTAGAATGTACTAACTAGTTTAAATTATTCTTCCTTACAACACCATACACTATTTAGAATAATTTATATATGTTTACTTGTGAGGATAAGAAAATGCTTCTATGATTTATTTGCATGCCAAAGCGTAGGAAGGAAGTTTCAATATGACCAAAGGGATAGAGCAAATTCTACCTTTACATTTTAATCCCCTGGGTCAGATGCTGTTCTTGTTATACTTCTCTCTTCTGAGCAGCTGAGGAGAATTATACTAGTTTAGTCTCATCGATCTGCACCACCTGGAGTGCACTAGACTAGAAGTTCATGAACAAGGTTAATGACTTCAGCTTTTTTTCTTATTGGTCCTGTGGTCGCTTAGGCATAAAAACATGATTGGATTTGTTGCCTTACTTCCAAGAAGTTGACAGTATTCTTTACTATAGCCTGGTTGTCATTTACATCACTTTGACTGTTGAAAGGGTTCTGGGCAGTAGTGAAAACCATGCCCCAAATTGCTAAGTGTCTGTTCTGGGACTTCAGATCAAGAGGGATCTAGATACCTATGCAGAAAAAGATAAGTAAAGGAACTGAGGTAGCACTGAAAGTCTAGAGAAAGTAACAGAATATACATGGCAGAGTGAAATGATTTCTTAATTTTTAGCCAGTATAAATGTTGAGGTGTCCTGAACAGTGTTTTCAGAAACCTGTTGCCCCCAACTAGTTATTACAGGGAAGGGAACAGTATCCTTCATGATGCTGTGGATCTGACTGACCTTCCATTATGAATTAAGGAATTTTTCCTAATGAACAAAACTAGCAAGAAATCTGTTGGGTTCCTAAGGCAACAAAATGCCTGTGCACATAATGTATGCCTGTCTCTGTATCCTATCTCTGTCTTTGATAACTTTGAACAAATTTTAATCATTTTGGCAGTGGTATGAAGGCCTCAAATTTCTGTACGGTTGGATAGCTGAGTAGAGGAGAGACAGCCCAAAGCAAACAGCTGCCATGCAGGAGCACACTGTCAAGACATAGGGTGATAAACTCTTCTAGTTTCTTACATTTCTTATGACTTCAGGAAGGTGATCGCCAGGTAATGGAAATACGATTTTCACATATTAACATTAGATACCTTAAAATATTAGCTCATAGCTGTTTGCTTACTCTGAAAGAATGAAAGAGCTAATTTCCAGAAGAAAGCGAAGTGAATTGTGGAAAAAAAGGATACTCCAGGTTGAGCGTGCTTTATGAAATAAGAATGAAAATGTAAATGTTTACATCTAGGTGTACATTTTATCTGAGATTTCAATTCAGCATCCAAACAGAAATGCAGCATTACTATTTTAAATGTTCCTGAGTATCTGGAAAACAAAACAAAACAAAACAAAACAAACAAAAAAACAACCAAACAAACAAACCAAAAAAACACACCACCAAACAAACAAAAAAACACAAAGCAAAACAAAACAAACAAACAAAAACCACAAAAAAAACCCAATACCTCGAGTTAGCAGACGTTGTACAGAACCTATGGGAGAAATGGATAGTCTGGGCAGTCATCTGAAGGCCAGGAGGGACATGACAGGGCATCTGTAAAAGGTAATGTGATAGCCCTACTGAGCTTTTCAGCTGAATGAACACAAGTTTAGTGAGACTAGGAGCTTCTTAAATTCCATAACTATATTGACTAGAGTGCCATTGACTACAGTGGGAACATAGACACCTATTTCACACACAGACATCTACATTATAAACCTTAATTTAGGTATTTTAATCCATGAGCTGGATTCTTTTCCTCAAGGATCTCTCCTAACTATTTAAACAAAAAACAGCTATGTGATCAGCAATGAAGGAAAGAGTCAGAGTTAAGCCACACTGGATGTATTAAACGCTTGATTTTAGATACAGGGTGGGCATGACAAAGTTGGAATTAGTGAAATTGTGACCTGCTGCTTAAAATCTACCTGTTGTGCCTGACATTCAGTAAACAGCCCAGCTAGTTTGTTGTGGCCAGTTCTTATGTGAGCAACCTCTGCTTCATGCTCTATCCAGACAGGATGTATCCTACAAGGAAACACTTATTTTATTAATGGGCACATCACGTCTTCTGACTTTTTGTCCCCACCACTATTTTCTGTCCTGTTCCACTCTCCCCCTGCTACATTTTGCTGTATAACTACATGATACAATTGGCATAGAGAGGTAGTAAGGAAGAAAGAAAAAGGCTTTCATCAATGGAAAATTTCTGGTATATGGGAACTGGGATCTGAATTCATGACTGTGGTATCCAACATGAGTAACCAGCTAATCAGATTGCATCTTTGGATAATTGCTATTCCCACTCAGGTTGTAATCAATACATGATTTCAACTGTCTCAGAAAGCCCACCCTCCAGTTCTTGTCTAGCCTTTTACAGAGAAAAATATATTTTCTGTTGTAATATCACTACATCCAATATTTGTATTGGAGTTGTTGTTTCGTTTTTTTTTTTTTATTTCTATCCTAAGTTTCCGTAATGAAAATACTTTTCAAATATATGTACATGCAGACTTTGATTTCACATAAAAGTACATTTTGGAAACACACACTAAATGTTCTTATTCTTAAGTAATCAAGAAAGTAAAATAAATGGGGGTTTTTTCCTCTTTTATAAAATAAGGTCTGGAGAAGAGAATTTTCTTTACAAATCCAAATACATGTTAAGTAGGCTAACAACTATGGCATTGGAGATTTTTATTAGATTACAAAATAAACAAACAAACAAACAAAAACAAACAAACAAAAAACTTTCCTGCTTCCTGCTTTGCTGAAGTTAATTAAGATACTGTCATGCATCTTCTCACTTGATTGTTATAGGAAACTGCACTTTTCTGCTATTTCCCCTGCACTGCTAACCTCTAAGATTGAGGCAAAACCCACTGACACTCCTTCTGGTTAAATCAAGCTATAATGAAATACTTTCTTGGTGACTCGAGCAAGTCTCAAAGGAAAACAGAGTAAAGGAAATGTCAGGCATGCATCCTTTAATTTTTTTTTCTTTCCTGAGATCTTGTAGTAGATCCTGAGTGACTCCACAGCACTGGCTACAGACTAGGCCCCTTAAATAAAACATCACAAATATTTAAAACTGAAAGCTGTGTGTGGGGAAGGGACAGAACCCTATTAAGAACCACTACAATAAAAGATACAACAGTATGATCGCTGTTCTGATTTTTAAAATGTATTTCAAAAGGTCTTCCCAGTCTTGTTTTGGAACGGTAGATTGCATTGTTGTAAAACACACATGGATGGATGGCTGAAACTGTGGTCTGCATACACTAGGTGAAATGTATCTATTGACTTACAAGCTGGCTGCATGTGTCAAAATGCAATCCGGTATTTTTGTAATAATAGCTAGCAGTCATAGTTGTAAATTATTTATGGAGACTATTCAGTGCAAACAGGTTAGTGCACACATTCTCTTCAGCTTGACTGCCCTGGTTTTAGATCACTCAGACATTCAACTCCTTAGAGATCTGCTCTTATCATTGCAAACCCTAAAAAGGTACCAAAACTGCAGTCATTTCAGCAACTCAAAGCAAGTCAGCCATTTGCTAAAGTTCTACCTCAAGGTTCAGTGAATAAACACCATTTCAGCCCACTTCTTTCACACCCACCCTGGCCCTGATGGTGTAAGTTAATATCAGACATGAAGAGAGATCGATCTCTAAAGCTAAGACTCCAGTGTGCTTCACTATCTTTGTGCAGAAACATGGAAGAACGTACATAGCAAAGGCCACCAATGATCTTAACACAAAGTGACATTTCACTAATGCTGTGTTCCGTAAAATGGGAAAACCACAGCCACCCAATGAGTACTTCTGGTCAGATTTAAATGAATACAGCACCCTATCACAGTGCAATACACTGATTTCTATGCACACAACCACTGAATCTCATTGGCATTTTGCCCTCATCAGTCCATTTTGAGCAGCTGCATCTTCCCTATACAATCAGAGGACTTGGGGTTGCTGAATTTTATGTTTGAACAACACAGCACCAGACAGAACTAATATATCACGTACAGAAAAAAACAAGGACTTGACTGCTATGACAGACATAGTACGTCAAAACATTTACTGTTAGAAGTTCAGCTAGCAAGAGCTTTATAGGGGCTGCTTTTGCCACAAGATATTTCTGATACTTCTGAACTTGTGATAGTGGCCAGTTTAGTACTACTTGGTCATTAATTTGCAAATGAATAGCACTGACCTCTACAAGTTCTGGGTGGATTTTCTTGTGGATAATTTTGGTAACCACCAGCTTCTGCCACACTGCCAGATTTTGGCTATGAATTTATCATCCGTGGCATTGGGCAAAGAGAAAATCCTTGCAGTCAAGGTTGCAGGGTGAGAAAAGGGGGACCAGAAACCCAGTTCCCATATACCAGAAATAGACATCATTTTCCTTCAGTTCTTCAGGCTCCTTGCCTAGCTGTTGTACAGCTTACACCACTACCAACTGCTCTAACATGCTCCCCTGTTGGGCCAAGAAGAAAGTCCCTATCCACATATAAGCAGCTGCTTGCAGACTAGCCAAAAGTAACTCCAAGGCATATTCTCAATGAGAAACCTGCCTGGGGCTGAGGAGATTAAGCAACTGAAATCAGCTCTTCATACTCACTCACATCTCAGAGAACTTCTTGTCACACGGCTGGAGTCTCTGGGGAAGAATACAGGGATGCTTATGCTCATTCTCTCAGGGGAATTTGGCCCTAAATCTGATGTAATTTCCAATGCAGATAGCAAAAGATATGCTTTGCTAAAGACATGGCTTGCACCCATGAAGTGTGCCCAATTAAATATGCACAACATGGCATAATGACAAAGGGTAAAAACACAGCAGCAAGTAGATCTGTCTGCAAGGAGAGGAAAATGATAGCAACACAATGCAGTATTTGTGTGACATGCAGCAGTGCTGGTAAAAATGTGATATTGTCTTACTAACTCCTGTGGCACGATAATGGTCCCAGGTGTCATATAGACCCCAAAAGAGGTCAGAGCCCACGCATACCAGACAGGATCATTACAGTCACTTTTCCCCCTTTTTTCCTCTTCTTTTCCTGGTCCTGATGATAAAATTATATCGGTGAGAATATCAGCCAGAAAGTCTGTTAACCAATGCCCACATCACAGGGCTAAGAAACAAATATCTCTAACTTTCCTCTGCATTACACCTTTAATAGAGATGATACAAGGGTGAAGACTCAACAGCAAAATCAGGAAAAAATGCATACAAATAAACACATGAAAATAAAATTATATAATTTAAATTTATAATTACTGAAATAGAATTATATAATTCTCCAGTTAAAGATAGCTGAAAAAGAAAAGCAAACCAAATGCCCTGGATACATTTTGCAGGAGTCTGGGAGGGATTCCACAAATCATAGGAATTTTCTGGGGCAGTTTTCAGGCATAATTAATATCGTTGCTCGATATTTTAAAACTGGAACATGCAACAAAGATCAGAAACAAAATACAAGGTGTTTTTTCCTTGTTCATACACTGTTCTGACTTTTATTACCATGCCAAACAGCCTGAATCTGTATTCCCAATGAACCACACAATTCCCAGTGCCTGAGTATCTGTTCATTGCTCTGTGTCAGGCCCAAAGCATCTCCACATGGGAAAAAAGCTCAGTACAGAAGGGTGTGAATTCAGAGTATACTGCAAAAAACCTTGTTGTGAATACAACCATTGCTAAATTATCTGCAATTCTTCTTTAGAAAATGGAGAGACACCAGCATCTTCTGAGGGAGATTTATCCAACCTGAAATAGTAGCAGAAATGAAAATTCCATCTGCATGTGTTGGAGGGCAGTTCAGCCCACACATTATCTTGAATTGCCTTTGGAGCTGCCCATATTTCTCTGTTCCCTGCAGAAGAAGGTTCATTGACTAATATAAACTGGAATTGTTAAAGGCTGAAGTCAGATGAGAACATCTCATCCTAGTGATTCAATGTGCACAAATGGAAATAGTTTATTTCAACAGGGGTGGACTATTTTGGTTTTGTTCCACCTTGGAGTGTATCTCACCTACTTTTATTTGAAAGATAATTTCTTTCCAATTGCAAAATTAAAGGCAATTAAACTGTTTTGAAGGAGGCTAACTTCAACCTTCACATGAGCTTCTCAAGAATTAAGATAACACTGGCATTGAAAACTGTTTTGTAATTTCTTTTGTCAACTTCACTGTATTTTCTTATTTATTAATTTTTACAGGACACATGATACTGAAATAGAGTATAACTTTCTAACCAAATTTCAGTGTTTTTAAATAGAGCAATTTCCTGCAAATTTAATGGCTTGGTCTTGATTATATCCAACCTTAAGTAGCAACAAATGCAGACACAAATATTTTGCTTACATCAAACATTTAGACTGTTTTTGTAAACTCTAGAATGTATTGGACACTTCTGAGGCAGAAACTTGGCAATATTTAAAACTGGTATCATGAAAGGAAATAGTTCTTCATATAGGATTTTGAAACTTAGATAGCTGATAAGTTTAAGTAGTGCTGAAAAGGTTAATAAGTACTCTCACAATGAAGTTATAGCATAAGCTCATCTGATTGTGATATATAAAGACCAGTTCAAGGAAAAGAAGAAAAAAAAATCCCAAAGCATTGACAAAAGTATGGAAAATGTAGAAAGTCTAAGAAGACTGAAGTGTTATCTCCATAGGCTACATCAAGTCTTTCAGTCCAAGCAGCTCAGCTTCTGATGTTCAATAGCATCTTCTGGATATAGATATGCATATATATATCTATATATAGAGAGAGATATATACATGCACATCAATACTAATGTATGAATGTCTAATCATATAGATTATAATTAAATTTTCTGTTTGCATTCCTCTTTAGCACAAGGAACTTATATTACATTGAAGCAAGACCTTACGGCAATACTAATGCAGAAAGCTAAAAAGGTTAATATCCTCAGTAGACAGTATCATTTCATCAATAAGAGAACTATTCAATGACCCTGTATTGGAGTGAACTCAGCATAATCAATTAGCTTTGTCAAGTAAACAGATCTGTCCCTTTGGCTGCTGTGTAACTTGATATTTCTTCCTGTTCTTACTGACTCCATGAATGGAGAAATAAAATACCCTGAAATTATACCACCTCTGACTGAGAAAAGAGAGCTATTTAAAAAACTGCTTCACTGAAAGTGTCTGTCACTCTTAATCAGAGGTTTTTGTCTGCCAGCAGAGAAGGGCAGTAGGACAGGGCTCAGTCTTCCACCACAGAATGCTCAAACAAAAACAATATTTTCCATGTTTTGATGAATTAGATGCAAATCAGTTGGCAAGCAAAATAAAATAACTAATGTGCCCTGCGCCACTTGACATAGCTGACTTCAGTAATTATCTTCACAATGTACCATCCTTTGCTTCCTTTATCATTTGTCTTTCTCTTGTTTTTGTTTTGGCTTTTTAAAAAAATAATAGTGTAATTACTATAACACTAATTTTAAAGTAATGATTTCTATACACATTAGCAGGCTCTAAGACACAATCTATGATAGGTCATGAGACAGTGATCTCAGACTGGCCTCGTGTAGTTTGCATTATGAAAAAAAGCATGGGAAGGAGAGATCATTACTCTGCATAATTAGCAGGCTTAATTAAAAAATGGCCTGAGATATCAGCTGTAGCACCAGCTCAACAAACCCCCTAGGGCTTGTTCATAGATTCTGCTGCGCTCTGATTATACTAGTATGAATCTAGAAATAGCCACCTGGAATCACTCCCTCAGATGGGCATTTGCTAAGTGCTAGTACATTGTCATTAAATTGGTTTGTTTGGCACAATTTTGGGCTTTTAAACATTTAGCAAAGTGAAAAGAAACTGTGGCCAACAAGGTGAAGTAATTCACTCTGTGGGGTTTCCAGTATTCATCCAAATTTCTCAAGTTTTGTAAACCCTAACCAGTTTGAGTTTGTCAAACAAAACCTGACTATGACAGCTTTAAAATATCAAATCACCTCAGGTTTGAACGTCTACATTTCGAATAAAAGTGGACCGATATCAGAATTGCTTTATACACCTCAGATTTGTGATAGTCACATAAAATCCTGCTCAAAGTTTAACATCTCTCTTAAATTTTATTTTTGTCTATCCTGGACAGTGCATAATGCTTCCTTCGGAGGTATATCAAAACCTTTTCTGTACACTACTGACAATGTAAACAGGCTGCTCATTGAGACAGGCAATCATTTTTGAAGAATATATCCAGGGCTAGACAGCAGCTAGGAACATAACTGAACATGTTAAGAAGTGAAGATTTTCCCATATTATTAAACCAGAGGTTGGTTTGATCCAGTCAGAACATGATTGTCCAAAGTGGGACGCCACTAGGACATTGGAGCTAGTAATGATGATTAGAAGACAATTTCCCTTTGATAGGTGCATACTTCACATGGTTAGAAGCTGGGGTCACACCAGAAAGTCAGACAGCTAATGTACTTTTGCAAAGGGCTTTTGTAGGCTGATTGAGGGGGGGGGGGGTTTATCATTATAACTGTTATTTATACCTGTTTAACAAAGTTTTCTACTGAAAGCAGGATACCAGGAGACTTTATTGAACAGTAAAAATATGACTTTGTGTTCTTCCCCCCAAAACATCTGGGACTGTGAACAGGTGAGGAACACGTTCAAATCCCTCAGGCCCAGCCCGTGACAGCCAGATGTCTGGCAGCACCCTGCTGGAATGGGGAGGAACTCCATCCGTCACCCTGGGGCAGGGTGGGCACATCACCTCCCCAGGAGACGGGGCACTCCCATTGGCACCGCTCTCATGCGTCAGGAACCTGCCCTCTCCAGAGACCCATTTAAGTACAAATCCTATTAAGATATTTAGATAATAAGGCAAGATGCTTCTTTTTATGCGCAGCCCTTCCAGCTGATTAGTCAGGGGAATCCTTCCTATCTAGTCAAGAAGCTTTCTGGCATGTTTAACATCTTGGGAGTATGTTTTTGTGTTTCTTTAGGTTAAAGATATCCTCCTAGGAACTCATCTGTCAGAGGAAGGAGGAACTGAGGACTATATATGTCTGTGGGGAGCAGACAAAAGTTTCTATTTCGTGGGAGAATCCCGAATGAACAAAGTCCTGAAAGGGAACAAAATATCTCATGCAATGTATTCTCTACTGTCAAGTAAGAATAGTGTGCTTTTCAGCAGGAATGACAAGAATTTCCCTATTCTTAAATAAAAGGCATGAAGAAAAATTAGAAATCACCAAGAAAATGAGTGAAGGATAAATCAATAAGAGGTGAAAGGTCAATAAGTGGCCTCCTGCTAGTCTGCCAAAAAAAAGTATTTAAAGTTATATTATTCACATTCTTTAAAAAAATTATCATAGGCAAGCAGCAATACAGTCTTTTTGTTTTGGTGAAAGAATAGGCTTTGCTGAGAAACGTGCACTGATCTAAAAGTGGTGTTTATCCCTAGAGCTTTGACTCCCCTTGAGGGTTAGCCATTATTGCAAATGCAATGACAATCTTTCAATACAGACAAATTAGCTATTTTCTAGAGAGCTAATTCAGTTCTTCAAGTTACATTAATTTATCACAGTTTAATTACCACTAAAATTATGCTAATTCAAATTAGAGGTGGCAGACATGTAACACATGTTATTTGATACCTCGCGTGACTTCTTGAAAAATAATATTTGTTCTGTTAGAACAGGGCCTGGTAAGTTCCAGCTCTAAGGATGCATGCATTTGAAAAATATTTTTAATAGCTTCTAGCTGAGACATTTTCTGTATTTTCTGTAGATTTCTGTCTTCACCACACTACTCTGATTTTTTCATAAGCTGCAATGCAGCCTATTCTCTGTGATGGAGAGTGTTTCTTGCTACTTTTCAGTCTTGTGTTTAAAACTAATATGGCTCTCGTTAATTAAAATACTGCTCTAATTACAAGGCAAGAAAATCACAAGGAAAATTAATAAAACTAAGAACACTAACAAAATGCTTCCATAATTCAAATATATCTATATGTCCCAAATGGGATAGGATCAGTATTCCAAAAATAAACGGTTAGAATAAAAAATAAAAATAAAAATAACAGAGAAGAAAAGCATGGAAACTAACCATAAAATGCCAGGAGGGTGAATTGCTGACATACGTGTAAGCTCAACTGAGAGGGTTATAGGAAATACGTAGGAGAGGAAGAGACCTCCTGGGTCAGCACAGATACTTGTGTGATACAAGCCTTTTGATAAATGGATGAGATTGGTATTTAAAAACAACTGAATGTTTTCCCACTGCTATTTGCACTGAAAAGTTGTGCCAGTGTCCTGTTTTAAAGTGTGAACTGTCTTCTGATTGTTGTAGTGACAAGGCTCATCCTGGGGGATGGGGTTGTCGCCAGCCTGGCTAGAAGGTGAAGTCAGAGACAAAAGAGACAAAAGGGATCCTAAAAGAAGGTACCAGCCAATGAGCAATCGCCGACACGTGCGTGCAGAGTGCATGCAGCCAATCACGTTACTGTATAGCACGTGCTGTAACCAATCATATTGTTGCAAGTCGCGTGGACAGAGCAGCTTTTGGTATAAAGCTAGCTTGGTCAGACAATAAAGTTAAACTCTGTGAACATCATATTGGTGTGTCAGGTTCCGTCTCTCACATGGAAAGCAACGGATTGTCAATCTAGTTCGTTCTCAGCAGCTCTAAATGTACATGTTCTTTACTGAACACTTTCTCCTTTGCACTGAACCCTTACCCAACATACCAGCTTTCTTGATGTACCAAAACCAATACTTTCCTCTTTCACCTTCCTAGTCTTCACTCACATTTCCTTTCTTTATTCCTCTGATTGCACTAACAAACTCCTTTGCAGCTGTATCTGCTTGGGTTCTTCTTTCTTAAAACTGAGGGAACCAGAATTGCATTTAATGTTTCATTTCTTTCACAAGTACCTTGTACAGATGCCCCATTAGTTCTTTCCCCTGTGCGGAATTTCGCTGCCGCACACTTGCTTGGCTTTTCCCTGGCTAGGACCAGTGGGTGACTCACAGACAGAGAGTGATCAGTCAGCAGCACACATGGATTTTCATTTTCAGTCTCTCGCACATGTTGAGCTCACAACTTGTAGTTGAAGTTCTTTTTGGTCCCTCCCATACATCAGTTTGTTTTAACCCCATTGAACTGAAGAAATCTGAAACTTAAATGCAACATTTCAAATCTGTGTGTTCCGGGACACGCCTTAAAACCTATATTTAATAAGGAATTCAGTGATAACACCTAGGAACTCATCTGATCTAAAGCCTACCAGTTTCTAGGCACTGGCTTTTGTAATGAAAAATAACCAAATCTCTTTACTCTTCAAGTAATAATTTAGAATTCTATCCTCTAAACTCAAGCACAATGTTGCACACAGCCATTTTTACACTATTCAGAACATTGCTTGTCTTCTTTATTTCTTCAGATGTCTAGCTTATAAACCATAAAAAAAAGAGTTTTCTAGAAATATCCAGAGTTCAGCAAATATCTGAGCTGACCTGCATATCGTCAGAATATAAAGAAAAATGCATGCAAAGTTATTAATGAAAAAATTCTTGTGTTGGTTGTTGGGATTTTTCTTAGTATCTTTGAAATAGATGACAAATATCTTGTGCAATTCATCTCATTTAACTTTACCCACTTAAAACTTAGTCATGTTATCCTGGCTGGGTTTCTAGGCTTCCTCTATAACCAACAGAGAGAGACTTCTTACTCTTCCTAGCCTAAAATAGATGTTTAAGATAGATGGAATTTAATGTATTATGATTCATTCTTCCTATCTTTAGATTGTCTAGAAGTTAATATCTTTCTTCACTGACTATAAAAGGAGTATATCCAATTAATATAAACCTTTGTGAGTAACTTGGTGAAAGATAAAATAGACAGGACAAACCTCAATCTTTGATCTAATATGATATTTGAAATAAGAATGGTATCTGAAGTCCATGCTGCTGCTATTGCAAAATCCAACCTTCCCCTTTAATGAAATGAAATTGCTTGCAATTAAACAAAAGAAAATGAACCAAAATATCAGACTTTTAAAGGGGTCAAGAAAGAGAGACTTAGAAAATGGTGAGCCCTAAACAAGAAGCACAAATTATAAATTAGACACTCAGAGAGTTCAGTAAGTGTGAATACACTTGGGGAAAAAAAAAAAAACAAAACAGTGTTAACAACTTGAAAGTCACAAGGAACTTCCCTTATTGAGGAAAAACATAAGACCATAAATTGAAAAGGAAACGTCTGCAGGATCTGGGGGGCTCAAAGAGAGATTTAGATCTATTATGCATTGAAGAGAAAGCTTAGGACATTTCTCTAAGACAAATTGTGAGATGCACATTGTGTGAGGTACATTAAGGCTATGGTTCTTCTGTGAGTAACTCCTGGTGAGTCCACAGCAGCTACATGTGCAAGTTAAGAAGTGTTCTAGTTGTAGGGATAGATGCTGGCAAGATAGTATTTGCCTTGACCTAAATTTAGCCCTCCTGAAGCCATCAATTTTAGGCTAAACTGTCTACTGCCAGCACAGAGAGGGAGGAAGATAAAGAGACAATAATTTGCAAAGAAAATTCGTTACACATCCTAGCTACTTCATTTAAAGATTTGAGGACGTGTATCACCTGCAATTATAAATGTAAGACTCAAACACAACTGATTTTGTCTCAAATCCACAGGATTAACTGATTCCCATTAAATGTGAGAAGCTCCTGAGCACCTTCAAGCACAGAAACCGTAGTTCCTAACTCCCTGTTGTAGGCAGTGTCCAAGATCATAGCCAATGAAGAACTTCTGAAAAAATGTATTACTTCAATTTTAGAAATCCCATTAACAGTGATCATAAATTACTTGTAAAGGATTCTTTTCAGAGTTTATTTTCACTGGTGCCATTTATCTTGAGATGTTTTATTAGAGCATACAATGATTTATTTGAAACAGAACAACCTTTCTGGTAATAATAATAATAATAGCAGTCAATAAATAGAATGGAGATGGATATAGTAATATTAGTGTCTGATTTCAGATATAGCAGAGGGCTAAAGACGTTGGCAAACTTCCTATTGCAGGAAAAAAAAAGTACACCCAGCCCCCTTCCTCTGGTTTGAGACTCACAGCCACATCTGCGAATGGGAAAGAATAAACATTTGTTTCATAGGATGAGTTCCCCTCCACATCCTGCAACCTTCTTATTCTGATGCTCCTTATGTTGGTGCAGCTTCAGCATTCTCCAGCACCTCTACATCGTATCGAGTTACCAGGTGGTGCATCAAGGGGCAGACCCTGGAACTCCATATGCTGCAATTAGGGAAATTTGTGGCATTCTCCAAAAAGTAGAGCCACTGCTGCACAAGGTCACCAAACAGTAACAACAGCAACGTCATGTCACTTGAATTTATAAGAAAATATCTTCCTCAGAAATACTTGGACGGAAAACAGTAACTTGTATTCCACTAATACCCATTGATAATATAAACATACTAAATTAATTGTATTTACAAGAATAGACCTTTTTTAAGCTATAGTGTGTTCACGTATGAAAATCATGAGTCAAAAATGAATGCCGGATACAATTTTTATTACTAATACCTCTCCTGTGAAAATGCTAATGAATCAAATTCTCATATACACGTAAAGGCGCATGAGAAACTTAATTTCAAGGTCTATTTCTGGCTAGTTTTGTTTCATGTTAAAATAAGTGGCATTTTTTTACCCTCCAGGAACTCAGGATTTGCAATACTAAATTGGTCCACTGGTCTATTGTATCCTGTAGTCTTCCTACGGTGAAGCTGTTACAGGAAACAAAGATTTCCATAACATGCACCAAGCTTACTACACAATGCTGGGCAGCTTAAAAACTTTAAAAAATCCATATTATTTCCTCAAACAAAATTTGTCTTTATCATGACTATGAAGGACTATTTATTTTAAAGACCTTTTGATTTGTTCTCTTCATTTTGTTTATTTTATAATTACAATAGTCATGTATTACTCTGTCACACTGAGAATATATGCCACAATCCTCACTATGGTTTATGAATGCCATGGTATCTTGGCGATCTGTTACACAACATCACAAGTATCTCATATGTATAATTATTTCTTCATTCGTTTCCTCAGTGGAAAAAATATTGCAAATTATTTACATACATATGTGTATATATTATTTATATTTGTATATTTTTAGATTCATAGATTTTTAAGTGCACAAGGGACTATTATAATCATCTAACGTGACCTCCTGCACAACACAGTAATTCCTTCAATAAACCCAGCAAGCTAAACTGCAGCTTATTTTTTAGCAAGATATCTACTCCTGCTTTCAAGATTGCATACAAGGATACATCATATTCATAGGTGAATGTAATGCATTGTGTGAATTTATTATAGAAAGCAAGATTTTTAAAAGGTATTTTGTATTTGACACTGAAAGCAATAAATTGAAAAATCGTAGACTTTTACAGATAAATTTGTAGACAATCCTAATGTGCCAAATAGCGTAACAGAAGCTTCTTACTGTGGTTCAAATGTGAGGTGCTTGCAGTCAGAGCATTACAAGGTTTGAAAATGAGAAACAGAAGCTTGAATATAAACATTATTCTTCAGAAGGGCAAGCATAGTATGCGGCAGGCAGAACTTGCTCCTCACTTTTTTAGTGAGGGTTCTGTACCTCTGAGGACATGCATTGTTGTGGTCAAGATCGGTGGACATTTCTTCAAGGCACAGATTTTTCTAACCATTTGAACTGTTCAGACACACTTTAGACCAGAAAAAAACATTGCAATATGTTGTGAAAATCACATCCTCTGCAAAGATGGAGTGCAACTTCATGGCCAGATTGAGTTCAGAGTGTGCAAGTACCCTGAGAACACTGCAAAGTGACTTTTCCCATTTGTGGGTACAGATATTCCATCAACTGATGATATGTCTTGGGTAGCATCTTAAAATATGAAAATTGGCCAGTCAGTTCTTGTGTCATTTTAGTTTGTCTTTCTTCATGCAGAGTGTGGCAATTTTTCTGTTGAACTTCAAAACACAGCACAGGTGAGGGGCTCCTTGTATGGACAGGCATTTTCTCTGACCCTTTCATATTTTTGTAAAGTGAAAGAGATTAACCTGATCCTTGCTGTTGTCTTAGTTGGCACGGATGAATACGTGATTGTTCTCATGACAATAATTCACTTTTCTCCTACACATCAGCCCTCAGGATATAAAAAACTAGCTATGGCAAGTTTCTGTAAGCATTTGAGACCCATGGAAAAAGGACCTGCTAAGAATCAGTTTTGGAAGGGTGACCTAGTAGATTTTGGATCTTTGAATGGACAGTGTTTGAGTGTCCAGCTTAAGCTCATTGGAACAAGGGAGCCATACAAACTCTTAAGATTTTAGATTATTAGGAGTTTTTAAAAACCATGCTGTTAAACCATGCCCTAGGGTACAACTGTCTCCACAAAAGAAAATCATGAATACAGCCCTTAAAGTTTACATCTTAGATTTTGATGCTCTGCAGAAATTCAACTGAATATGCTCCATGGTGTCTAGCAGGGAAATCACTGTACAGGAGTCAACCCTTGCAAAAGAAATTATATCAATCTTCCTAACTACAATTTTCTGAAATTCCACTCCACTGATATTTTAATTGCAAAAAAAAAATGACCTCAATCTGAGAAGAAATCAGCACCTACAGCTGTAGAGGATAAGAAAAATTTCTAAGTTTTAAAAGAAATTCATGCTCTGCTAGATATCCCTCCTCATCTATGGAAACACAGAGAATTCCTGTATATTCCACTGTTATTTTAAAGTTGAAAACAAAATCAAAATATTAAAGGACATATTTTAAGTTCTGATTAATAATCTTAGCAATGAAAAGAACAGAAACTAGAATATTATTCTGAAGATTATAACCTACAACTGTATCAGCTCCATGATAATTTGAAAAGTAAATTAAAAAGAGATAATGAGTCCTAACTTCTGGTGATCCGAGACAGATAAATTCTGTTCCTTTTAAAAGTAAAGAGGAGGTTTTGTGGCAGCCAAATGTGTACATTTAATCTGAAATCTGCAAGTTAAACTGTGATCCTTGGGATTTTGAATCTGAATTGCTAAGTGAGAGGGAGGAAAGAAAGCTGTTTAAACTATTTTTATTCAGTGAATTAAACAAATATATCCCTGAGACTATACAGACTGCAAGACTCTACTGAGAAAATACTACACCTATGCAGGCAATTTCAAGAACTGTAATAAACATTGAAAAATCTTAATATTCTCACCCTGCCTCTCACCTTTGAAATTCACCTGCAGACATTCTGTGCCTAAGTTGCTGCCTTTCTTTTAAGATTCATCAAAACACAGGAAAAGAAAAAATTAACACACACACACACACACACACACACACACACACACACACACACACACACACACACACACACTGATTCCATGATCTTCCCTTGCAAAATACTGTCAAATTAAGAATTGTCCTGTATTCCCCTGTAACTAACATTTTTCTGTCTAACTTTTGGGAAAGAAAAATAATTTACTTGGGTCTTCAGTTCTTATACACTAACATTCCAAATTTTCTATCCATAATATGAAGTCTGGTAATAGTGTGATTTAAAATAAACTATGGAACTAAATCTCAAACAGCATATTAAAAAAAAAATAATCTTAATTTTCCAATATACAAAAGCCATTTACTGCACATATGGATGAATAATTGGTGTTAGCAAATAGAGAACCTGGAAATACACTGATTATAATGGAACATGGAATGAAACTGTTTGGTTTTTTGTTTGTTTGTTTGTTTGTTTGTTTGTTTTATTTGTTTTGTTGTTGTTTTATTTTTTTCCCTATACAACTGGCTCCTCTTCCACCTTGTTGAAAACCCATGTTTCATCTGAATTTACACTGGAGCCTTTTTGGTGTATCACTATTATCTGCAGAGGAACATACCCCTGATTTCAAGGAAGACAGAGAGTCATAAACAAAATAGTGAGTCAACAGGAAATTTCTAGTTTAATAATCAGCCTTACACTAAATTTTAGGCCAAAAATGATTGATAGAACATTTTACTAGACCTAATTGACTTGCTTTAATAATATCTGTGGAATTTTCACCATGCTACCCTTGATTTAAAGGCAGTATTGAAAAGGAATTGGGTTGTATTCCAGTGGTGATTCCCAGTGAAGTTTTGGGAATTCTTCCAAAGAACCGTTTATCTGGTCATTAAATAGGTGTGCAAGACAGCTGAAATGAGTGTGCCACTGGCTGCAGAGGGACGTGTGGTGTGGAGATGGTGCGAGGCTTTGGAGCTCAGATGAGAAGGGGACGGTGGTGCCTTACAGCCCAGCCCAGCCCAGCCCTGCAAGCGGCGGTGCCCCGATGTACGAGCACAGCTATCTCCAAGCAGTGAGGGCAACAAACTGCAGGGAAGAAACAGACAATCAAAAGAACAAGAGATCCCTCAGACTTCATCTTTCATGTTTTTGCATGATGACAGGGAAAACCATAGGGATGCAAAATGAAGGACCAAATATTGCCACTAAGAGCTCACCGGTTCGCTAAAAGCTATTAAGAAAATGGAAGCTATTAACATCATGCCAAATAATGGTTCAATAATAGCAGCCTAATGTGAAAGTGAGATACTTTGTATCACTCTAAAATGATCATTCATATAATGAACTGCAAACTCTTCAGCAGAAGATGGTATTTTGCCACACATTTGCACAACTATGCCAACAAAATGCAAGAGTTCACCTAGTTGTTTTTATATGAAGATTTTCTGTGGTGGAGACCTGTGAGTTGTACACTTACACTGTAGGAGTAAAGACCCTATCTTATACTCCTTATTAAGGGGAAAATCTTTCTGAGTCTAGTTACCAGTAAGGATCAATAATTGGAAAATGCTTAAAATCTTCAACCCATTTACTCTCAGGAAAAGTCTGCCTTGTACAAAGTTCAGTGTCTTTTACTATGAAGCGAACAATAAACTCTGAAATCTCAAATGAGGGTTCCATAATCTACTTTTAAAGTATTCTTCATTATACTATATTGCCAAAACACATTCTGTGCAATATGAATAAGATACATTCTAATGCATGCATTTTATATAAGGAACATAATAATACGATAAATATATATTACTTATTTACATTTTACTATAAAAACAATCATTTATACATCTGTAAAAACTGTAACAGAAAACCATTTAAAAATATTCTCTAATAGAACTTCAGCTGGTTATCAAAAGGCATTTGGAACCTGGGTGTTTTCTGCATGTTGTTAAATGACCAACGAGAAATAATCATGAGAAATGATACCATAAGTCAGATAATCAGAGGGATTCATAAGGTGTTATCAGCTGATTATATTGTTATGATCAACCTTACATGGGTGAAAGCAATAGTTCTGCTGACTGTCTCCTTTGACAGGCTCCAGCCTAACAGTCTGTGTCCTATTACCACCTAGAGTATTGAGACAAGGAGACTTCAAGGCAAAAATGGAGAAACCAATGGAAAAATATCCAGCTGAAATTCTTCCTCTGTGAGTCCAAGGCACTTATAATAAATTCTGCCCCATTATTCTAATAAGTGCCAGATTAAAACACATTATGTCCTCCCTATCCTTTTTTTGAAAGAAAAGTCCATTAAATAAGAGAAAGACTTGTACAATTGTATTATATTTACCTGAGATGTGACAACTGAGAAATTGGAAGCTTTAATTTCAATTTCTTTGCGCTCTTCCTGGCCTAAAACATCTGAGCTTTTCAACACGAAGCAAACCTAACCTCAAAATAGTATATATAATATTAGCTGGACTATCTTTTGCTAATAGTTCATTTTAGTCTCTCCAAGGAAGAAAGGAATTAGAGTGCTTTGATGAGAAATAATGGTCAAATATATTGATCTGCACTACAAGATCTGCAAGTGAGTCAAAAATGAAATTATCACAATTTAAAATCATATAAAGAACGTATTGACTGTCTGCAAACTGATTCAAGTATGTCCTAACACAGGACAATGGCTGCCAGTAGCTCTGGAATTGGGCCAGGAGTCTGACAAATTATTTGTATGCATCCTATTATTAGATAATTATTCAACAGAAATAGAATGGAATGATCGAGTTAATTCTGATGACCAAGCAGTGTGGTTATGACTGTTTTAACACAGTGAGTTGCACTCTGTTACTCCATTTGCAATGCAGTGATATCCTTTGAGGTCATAAAGATGCCTTCATATGCTTTGTGTCATGTATGTACACATAAAAATATTAAAATGTACTTACACATATACATGATAGATAGAAGGATAGAAGGATAGATAGATAGATAGATAGATAGATAGATAGATAGATAAATGGATTCATAGTTGCATAATCGTACAGTACGCATGCAATATATTTAATCAGAGCTGTGAACAATGTACAGCAGAGCAGATTGATTAAGAGGATTTTTACAGGATCACCGGAAACCCTCAATAGCACTTGACAATAATCAAAGCTTTAAATGCAATAGCAGGAATTGAGTAGGAATTGAGCTGGCACCAGAGAGGCTAATTCTGCACGTCAATACTTAAAAATGAGAGTTGTTGTGTGAAAAGGAGTGCTAAACTGGAGAAGCGCCAGCTGTTGAAAGCCTACATTTAGGGCTGAGTCTGAGAACTGACAGTGTTTCCAAAAGAAGATTGGAAGAGCAGAGGATGGGTTGGCAAAAGCAGCCCCCACCACCAGTGGTTGGGGCTCACGACTGACAATCCAGCACCCATACTCCAGTACCTACTATGTCAGCCTGGGCTTAATTTCTCTGTCTCTCCATTAATTTATCTAAGAAGGATACCTCCTCTTCTAGTGAGATGTTGGATACCTGCATATGAAAAAATGACAGAGCAGATCAACCCATTTTCAGAGCTGTGCTAAGGAATTATGGCAATTTTTAATACCTGACCTGCCCTGATAATTGCTGAGGCCCTGATCCTGTGAAGAGCAATATGTATGCTCAAATTTACATGCTATAATTAAACCCAAGGAGACTACTTTCAAAGCCTAGAGTGAAACAGGGAAAAGTTTGTAATGAGAAGTCATATCTTTCATTAGATCTGCAGATATAATTGGAAAAAACAGACACTTTCTTGCATACAAGCCTCGTTTCATGTCTTAAGGTCTTGGCAAAGAGCCAGGTCTTTGCAAGATTGAAGCCTAAACGTTATTAGCAGTGTTTCACTAGGTATAAATGCCATTGTAAAAGGAGTTTATTAAAAACTTGAGTTTCTTTGCTTAGCATCATCCCTAAACCAACCTGTTCTCTGACTCCTCAGATCAGTAAGAGCAATATGAATATTTTTCTGAAAGTATTGCAAATACTCAGCTCGATCATTTGTTGCAAAATGGTTTGCTTTGTTTAAAAAATAATTAAAAATTAATTGAGCCTAAGCATGAGGGAGAAATTGACTCTGTAACCCAGCATTTACAGAACTCATCTGGGATATGGGAGACCAGCATTGAAGCCTATACTTTAACAAACAGTTCATTAGTTTTACAAAGCAGAACAACTTTATCAGAGGAGATTAGTAAGTCCTATTTTAGAAGAGCCAAAATCCTGGTGATAAGGATTCCTTGAGTTGATTCCTTAGGATGCAGGAATTGTATCCTCTTCCCAAAGCTGGGAAATGATGTGGCTACTTCTGCACCTTTAAATCACACAATCCGTGGCCATTTTTGCCTGCTCCCTTTTGACAGTCATCAGGATGTTAAAAGCAGATATCTCTTTCTTTTAAAAAAAGGTTTTTAAGAACTATGAAAGCTGTTCATTTTTTGAGTGAATTCAGGACTTTCTAGATTTTGCTTCTGATTCTCACCACTAATTTCCACCTCTAATAAATTCAAATCTCTGCCTTCAGACACATGCTTATAGCTGTCCTTTACCTTGAAAAGGTGCCATATATACAGACAGATGTCAGCTTCAAAGGTATCACACAAGTTTGGTAAAATTATTAAGTTATTTTCATCAGTTCGATTGAGCTTTGGATAACCCCCACAAGTGTAGACTAAAAATGGTCCTGAAAGACGTGATATCAGGTTTGTTTCTCAAAACATGAGGGTGGAGATGGCAACGTCTATGACCAAGTCCAGTGTAATGGTCCTGACAATGTTCCAAAAAAAACAGGTCCCAAGGGAATAACTCTGCACTGGAGTTGCAGCATATTCTAAACAGCAATTTGATTTTGATGAACGGTGAATCAGAACCACTAGTTTCAACAAAAAACACATACCTCAGTTTAAACACAGATTCTGAATTTTATAGTTTGGACTCTGGCAGTGAACACACTCTCTTTAATCAGGGCAGTGGTCTATCTTTATATGTATATATATATATATATATATTCAAAATACAGTTGGAAGGGGCAGATATTCAGACATTTCAACTACTTTTGATGTATACATCACCTTTTCTATATCACTACCATAACATTCATATCAACGGTTTTTTGATATCTTCAAATGCTTCACCTTTTTTTCCCCATTCACTAATTGAGCCTTGTTGTTTGTAACAGAGAATGAGGAACAGAGGGAGAAAGATTTTGTTTCCAATGAAGATAAGCCATTCATTTCTTTGGAACCAATTCTGCAGCCCTTGATCACTTACTGGAAAGCACTGAAACAGTCAGGGATCAGGCTTTTTCAAGGCAAACACACTTTGTTCAGACAGAACTTAACCTAGAAAAGGATGTAAATTTTGGAATTTGGCCCAGTGATTTTACAGGACACGTCTTGTAATCAGATACTGTTAAGGTTTTGCTAATCAGGCTTTAAATGTAAATATTACGCTTCATTTATCTACTATAATTATTGTGCTTTAGTATCATATTAACATACTTTGATGATATACAATGAAGGCTTTGCCCATGCATTAAAGAACAAACTACTGGAATACATGAAATCTGCAAAATATGGCAAGAGGAAATAAAAAAACCTAACTGCTTAAAGTAGTAACACCTGCTAAACAAAAGGTCTGTATGCTTGAGCTACAGAGGACTAATTCAATTTATCTGTCAGTGAGATTGCTTCCTGTCAGCTACCTCTGGCAAATCAATAAATAAATCTATATGCAAATAAATAGCAAAGTAACTAATGTTTTTACCTTATTCAGTAAACGTGAATGAATGAAAGGAGAGCTTTAGAGGTCACTGTGGCAAATTTAGCAATCATGTAAATGGTGTTGATAGACAGTCAAAGGGCATTTAAATAGTATAACTTCTGTTGATTTGGCAATAAGCTGGAAAAGTAAGTTGTATCCCATTACTTCAGCTTGTGGTGGAGATAAAGTTACAGCCCTGGCATAACCTGGAATAGCTTCCACTGAAATTAATAACAGTTATTCCGGCTTTATTCAAAGGTAAAATTGGTCTGCAGGAAATATCAGAAAATCATGGCCAGCAGTGGTTGTGCTTATGTTTGCTGCCCTTACCCATCAATGCTTACAGAGCTTATACCTTAGCCCATAAAATGGTTTGGGTCTACTGCCAAACCTAAAAGAAAATCAGGTGCTTGCCCTGAAATCCTGCCATTTAGGTCTGATTCTGCTCCTGTGATTTTGGTCCACTGCATCTAAATTTGTGATTCCTTAAAAACAGGCAGTTTCTTGAAGTAAAGTTTCCACAGCAATTGGAGTGCAAAGTTAATTCTCCGTAGCATCAGAGGAAATGCTTGTTGGAGAGATGAGTGTGTGATGTAAACAGATTTATTTTCTCTGCTAGAATGAAAAATTATCTATTTTATTTCTTTGTAGTCCTTTCAGCAATGAGACATATTTACTCAAATTATTAGTCTGAATGTCTTATGTGGGAGTTTGCTCAAAGTGCTCACAGTTAGAGCTGATCAAATAATAGTAAATATATTTGAATAATTGTATTTGTTAAGTAGAAAAAGAAATTACCAAACTTAGTTATTGTTAGTAGCTGAATTAAAAAATATATTCATGAATAATTTATTTAAGATAAAATGCTTATCAACTACATTTTTTACAACAAATATTTGATTATCTTTAGTGAAAAGGTTTTCCGTTGCTTCAGAGATAGACTCTATTGGTTTATTTACATGATATTAACAATCTTAGTGTTTTTATAATAGTTAGGATGGGACTAAGTAAAAAAGAGGAGGAAATATTAGAGGAATAGTGTTTTTTGTCCTCCTGTTCCGACTTTTATCTTTTATCCAAAAATTATATAATTGAAAATATAGCAATCTGATAGTACTGTCAAGATGTTCAGGCAGTCCCCCCTAGAAATTGCACCTCAGAGCCTGACTCTCCTGTGTCTTTCTGGTACCAAGACATACTCAACAGGTTCCAAGGCTTTTAAGGGAAAAATCCTAGCAAAATAAGTCTAAATTTTTTTGGTAACAGCAGCATCATGAATACCTAAAAAACATGTTTTTGCTTCAAGAGCAATTATATTTTGGTTGAGAAGCTGACAAAACAAAAACCTTTCCAGCTCTGTAATAGAACTAACATCCAGATGTCATTTCAGAGATTAGGTTTTGCAGGAACACTTGGATTTGACATCCATCAGGAAATTTAGGTCTGAATCTATACTTCACAGCACAGGACCTTTAAACTCTCAAGGCATTCCCCAAACACTCAGAAACCTCAGAATCCATCATTTTTCTGATAACTCAGGTATGGCCAGCATTGGCCTGTTCTTTAACCCCACAACACTGGAAACCACAGTAGTGAATCCGATACTTAAATGTGACCTTTAGTTGTAAACTTCCAGAAAACATCACCTACTTCTTCAAGTGCTTTATCAAAACAATTAAATTCGAAGCATCTCAGGAGATGTACTGCTGGACTTTAGCCTGAATAGCATCCACTCTCTGAAAAGAAAGCATTCAGGTCTACAAATAGAATGCCATTTTATTTTTTGGGAAGGCTTTTTGCCGGCAATATTTAGAATAAGTAGATCAACACATGCTATAATTATATTTAGCATAACAACCTTATTTAAAATGTAAATGGTTATAGTTATTCTTTAATGTCACTTGTAATAAATCCACACTGCATTAATTCCCCAAGTATGAGTGCATTATTTAATTCATAAATTTAAGAAAAGTCTTTTAAAATGTTTGCTGTTTCTAAATAATAGTAAATACAGGTTTAGAGCAAAGTTACAAAACAGAAAGTTTTTTCTGGCTTGGTTAGAAGGGTTTATTTTTATTTTGTTGATTTCAAAATTTCTTATAAATATTTTACTCATTTTCTCTCTTTTAAAGAAATCACACCTAAGACCTAAGATCAGACAGGTATCTCACATCACAGAACCTCTCCTCACTCTATGCATTTAACAGGTGACAATGTCAGTGAGTTTGAAACGTGCGATTTGATTACAAAGCAATACACAATGCTCTACTCCCTAGGTACTTGTGGAGGGGATGAATAATATTCAACATCTCTTAGGGTAAAAGCCCCCCAAAAGAGGAGTACTTGAATATTTTGGCTGCTTCCTCAAAACCTTCAGAAAGACAGCATCACTGAGGAACAAAACATACCTTAGAATAAAAATGTGCCTTATTCTCTTTTTTTATGGGAGAACACTTTTCATTTCTTTAAGCTTTCCAAAACAGGCATCTTGTTATAATGAACCGTGCTTATTATATACCTTGTATAAGAGGGCTTAGCAAATTCTCTGTGAGACTGCAGATTCCCTCAAGAACCTCAATGTGTTTTCCTGAGGTCATATTCTACCCCATCATTGATGAAAGCTAAATGAACTTATCTTGCTGATTACCAATAGGATCCCCCCTGCAAGCATGAAATTGCCAATATTAGACCACCCTTCATTTTATAGAGCCCAGGGGACTCGGTTTCACAACTTTCCAAATTTCAAACACAATCCAAGCAGTTCCAAGTTTTCTCTCACCGCCACCATAACCCATCAACATGTTTTTCCTGAAAACGTGAACAAACATATTAGGGAAGTGAGTTCAGCTGGTGATCACGCAATCCTGCTGATGACTTCCTACCTCTGATATAGTACCCTACGTGCAGCCTTCTCTTTCTCATATAGCTAGTAAGAAAACACGATACCTCATGAGGAAGTAAAATAAAAAAATACAAAACTGAAATTTCATTTTAATTAGAACAGAATTACAGTTTCATAAAGTACCCTTTTAGCAACTAAAGTGTAGAAAAATCACATCCTTTTGTGATACGTAAGTTTCTTATCACTTGTTGATACTACAAAAAGTGTAGCTGGCACCTACATGTATATCAGGTTTAGGTGTGAAACATCTTGCCATCAAGGGTAGTGTTGGCCAGAATAAGACAGTCATTATAGAAATGTATGTGTTAGAAAATATAAACTACACATATGACAACATATGAAAAAAACAGATTGTTCCTCTTTTTCCTCTTTTTCTTTTTACCTCTTTCATTTTAGCTCTAAGTTTGTAACAACACATAAGCAAAGGGCAAACCGTATCCATGCTTAAGAAGAAGAAGAAGAAGAAATCTTTCCCCATGGTTCCCCACGGTTTATCTTACTAATAGCAATCTGTCACATCAACAAGGAGCATTTACTCTCCCCATCAGAATGATTGGTGCAGAAAAACTGACAAATGTTCACAGTCACACCAGCTGCACATCCCTCCCTCTTCCAAGCATCAGCTCTCCATTCACTTTGGGGATCCATGTGTCACTGCAACACAGTCTTCATTTATTATTACATTTGCCTCTGTTTTTATTTTTAATCTGGTTTGTTTAACACGTCTCTCCTGCTGTTTTCTCATTCTTATGCATATATTCAACTCTGCAGTTCAGACACTCTGAAAAGCAAAAAGCACTGAAAATATGATATTTCAGATATATCACAAAATTTTGAACATTTTCAGGCTGAGCCACCACCAGAACACAGAAGATATTTTGACAAAAACAAGTATGGCAGGCTGGTCACAGTTCAAAGCTTGGTTTTGAATACACATTGGGCACATTTCTGAAAGTCTACAGCTTCCCGAAATGAACACTGTCCCTCCGTTTCTGGGAAAGAAAGCAGGATAGCTCGAGATAAAATTGTATCACAAATCTCTCAGTCTAGCATTTCTTCCAAAAGAAAATGAAGCACCCTTCATAGTCTCGAGGATACAGTGTATACACCAATTCATAGAAGGTACTTGGTTTCTCATTTTGCACATGCAAAACCAAGAAGACTTTTAGCTCTAAACAGTGAGATAGATCTGGAAGAACTTGCATTTCCTTGGACAAACCTGTGGCTGGAAAGAGGTAACAGAATGTTGTGTAGAAAAAAAAAAAAAAAAAGGCAATCCGTTTCATTTTAAAAGGCTTCTTCCCAACACTATTCTGCCTGAAATGTTAGAATGTCTTTGTGACACTGGCTGGAACTGCAGTGAGGTAATTATATGTAGTTACATAAAGCAGCCTAGTGCTAGCCCAGCAAATTGTCTAAAAAAAGGGAACGTATTCCTTGTTAAATGTTTTGTCATGATGACCATGCCTTTTATTTATCTCTAACACAACATGCTTGTTCTGCCCCATCTACTGTTTTCACCCTGCAAATTTATGAGGCTCTATTAATCTTCTGCCCTGCTGACTCTCTCTGTTGCAAAGTGTCAGCAGACTTTTGTACCTTGCTAATGTACAAAGTGCTTCCTATGAGTAATATCAGCATTTTGCCTTTTAATTGCACATATAATTTTTAGGTCTTACAGCTAATAAGGGAATTGAGACTACGGTTCATCATTGTCTCAAATGGTACTCCAGGGGGGTAGGGACTGTAGAAGCTCAGAGAAGAATATACTTGTCCTCGTTCCAAGCAATAGTTTCTCTCATTATAGCAGTCCCATTCACACCAGTACAGTTACAGGTCTGCCAGCATTTCCATTATAAGCCCAGCTTTTCGGGATTTCAAAACCGTTGTAAAAATTTATAAAACATAAAGTACATTCTTTTGGTTTAGCTTTTTCTTTTTTTTTCCTCCTTATTATGTGTTATTGTATTATTACTATTATTATTGTTATTACTATTACTGTTATTATTATTACAACACTCTGTAGACATTGATTTTACTATTTTAAAGATTTAGTTACTTGCAGGGGAGCAAATGTTGCTTTGAGGTCCAACTGAAAACTGGTATTCCTCATATTTGAACTAGATCATGAGTTTATTCATTGCTTGTTCCATCTTTTCTGTTCAAAACCAACAGAAAGAAGTGATAGTGTGGTGCTAAATTGGGACAATGCACAGCAATTTTATATTAATAATCCTTAACAAGGAGTTTTCCCTTTCTCTTTAGATTCACGTTACTGAGGAGTATTCCTATTGTTCAACCAGCTGGAGAGAAAAATATAAGGTTGCTTTCCTTTTTTCTATGGCAGTCGATTAGAGAGAAGATCTCATGTATCATATGCTGGAGGGTTTGAAGAGCATGTGCCAAATTGTGCAATTAAATGCTTCTCTCATAAGTATGCAAAGCAATAAAAAGTAAACAGATTGACTACGGGAATATCATGCCACGGGAGCTGCTTGTAAGCAAATGACAGGCTGTTCTTAATTGTTGGGCATTACTTTATTGTGGAAAAGTTCACAGAAGCACTGGTATATTTTTCAGATCCTGCTAGGAATGGTGCAAACCAAGGCACCACTTTTACCTCCTGGTCATAATGCAGGGAGTGTGAGGGCTAAAAAGGGCCTGTGGCTATATGGCCTCCAAAGACAGCTTTGTATCAGGGAATGAGAAGTTTACATATGGCCTCAGAAGGCTCACACCATGCAGATCAGTTGCTCATTTTCATTTCCCCGGTCCCTGGACACCCATGTTGTCTGGGTGAGATAACACTTCAGAATGTTTCATGTCTTCTCCCTGGTTTCCTGACTCTTGTCCCACAGTTTGCCAACATCTGCATCATATTGGCTATTCATCCGAAGATTTTTAACGTTTGGTTGTTATATCATCTCCAGTTCCAGTATTGTTGTTATAAAGTGATGTATTATTCATGCAATCCAGGGCTCAATTTTCAAACTTGTGGACTTCATACTATATTACCATCATAAATATTGATTTCAAGGCACCCACAAGCATTTTTAGTCCTTCACTGAAAACACAAAAAAGAGACATCTGTACTCTGTGAAGCTTAAAATCAAAGGCTATATACACATAGCACAATGGGATGCCAATCTAGACATCCCAAATAAATGTCCAGGCACACAGTGGGCACTTGTGCATACATGTGCCAGGGCCCACAAGCTGTGTAGCTGTATCTCCACACATTCAGGGGCTTACACTAAGCAACCATGACTCTCTTAATGAGTTTGGACCCTTCACTGCATTGATATATCTTCACTGCTTCCTTTTCTGGGGTCAACTCAATGAAGGGTGACAGCATGCTGACAGATGGCATTGATTGGCAAGTCAGATTATAATAATATCAAAAAAGGAAAGGAACAAAGGCCATGTTTTACATAATCCTGGCACTAATTTTGAGCATTCACGTGGTTTTGTCCTCTTATGAAAGCCCATTCTTTTTTACTTATTTGTGGGACAAAGATTATGAGATGAACAGTAAAAGCTGCATTCACTGGTCGCAAGGTGAGAAAAAACAAGGAGGGTTCAAACAGGCTCTGGGTGAGCATTCTCAAGCTTCCTCATAAACTGGATCCTCACTGCAGTTTCCTGGCTGCTTGTGTACTTGGTGAAAGACTACCCCAGTTTCAACTGAACAGAGCCTTCTCATTACCATTGTTGCCGTATTTTGGAGAAAAAGATCCCAGCTATACTCTTTCCAGCCAAGTTTCTCACCTGAGTGAAGAATCATGTTGCCACTATTTACCATTAACACCAGTAGTGGCTGGAAAACCACCAGAACACTCTTAAGTGCCTGTGTGTGTATATATATATATATATATGTATAACTAGGTATGTGTATATATGTCTATAAGCATATATCTATTTATAAAAAGGACAAAGAATAAACACCTTTTAAAAGATCCATATATTAGAGATAAGCAAGGTTCACTATACAGGCTCTCAGTCCATCTCAGCATCACAGCAAACCCACAAGCCACTTTCTTCCATACTGACATCTCCTGAAGTGCACAACTAAATTACAGGCCTTACACTTTCCATTATCCCCTGTATACCTTTCTTTAAAACAGTACTGAAACAATTCTTGTGAACACAAATAGTACTGATAGCAAGAATAAACCTAGAAATTTCCATTTCGTAGATTTGGGGGAAAAAATTTAGAACACCGCAGAGGTTTTTAAAAAGATTTTTAGGCAAAAAGTGTCTGTTACAAAAATGTAACTGATTGTTCACAGTACAAAATGCTGATGAAATACAGACATTTCCATTAGCTTATCTAAAAAGGTTACCCAAATGTTCATCATTATATTTCTATCATTCCAATTGCCTTTATCATCCCCCTTCTTACTATTTTATTGTTAAATATTTCAAAATATTTTTTTCTTACCTGTCACGAAAATGCCCTTCCACTAGTTTTCCTTTGCAGATGCCATTACTGTCTCTCCCCTCAATGAAGAGTGATATTCCAAAGGAAATTATTAACCTTAACTTCCCTCTCTGGTTAAAAATAAAATCACTTCTAAACTTCTGAAGTTTATATTCCTCCAGTTCTTGAAATGTTTATGAAAAAAAATCTTTCCTACACTGACTACATGAACTTGACTTCTTTCTTTTTCTGGCTCCCCTTTTTAAACTGGAAGTAAGTGCCGCCTATAGTAGATTATCAAATGCACTTAAAACAAAGCTAGACTACATTAATTAGTGTTGTATGGGCACTTGAAGTGGGTAATATAGTTCATCCTCTGGCACTCAGCTCATTAATTTAAAAATGTATGTTACTAAACCTCTTATCTTGGTTTTATCTAATTAAATTATTAAGATGAAACTTAATAAAATCAGAGGTTTTTAAATGTCATTCAAGGCACAGCTACAATTAAGAGATCAAATATTCATAGTTTTAGAAGACTCAACCCAGCAAGATCACTTTTTGTCTATGATCAATTTTGTGCTGATTTTTTACCAAACGGAGCTGTCTTTACTTCAATAATGTTATGATTTGCAAAGATAGACAGGAAATTAGTACATACCACTCTGAACAGATAGGTTAATTAAGGTTCAGTCTGGTATTGATATGTACATATTATAAACATTTAAACAGTATAGATTAACAATGGCCTTGAAGCTAAAATGGAGCTGCCAGCTGTTATTGTCCTCTAAATACTGCAGTGTCACTGGGCTGTCACTGTTACTGTCAGAGTGATCTGGATGGTTAAACACAAACACCTAGTGTCTTTCAGATATCCTGCTGCATCCAAGACATTTGGTGGCAGATGTGACATATGCACTACCTATGCTCTTCTGTGGTAGCATCTGGAGAGAAGGCCAGATAGCCAAGAGCATTTAAAATCACAGAATCACAGGATCACAGAATGGTTGGGGTTGGAACAGCTCTCTGGAGATCATCTAGTCCAAACCACCTGCTAAAGCAGAGTCACCCAGCAATGTGTCCAGGTGGGTTTTGAATGTCTCCAGAGAAGGAGACTCCACAGCCTCTCTGGGCAGCCTGTTCCAGTGCTCTGGCACCCTCAAAGTAAAGAAGTTTCTCCTCATGTTTAGCTGGAACCTCCTATGCTTCAGTCTGTGTCTGTTGCCCCTCATCCTGTCATTGGGTCCACTGGAAAGAGTCTGTTCCCACCCTCCTGACACCCACCCTTGAGATATTTATAAGCATTGATAAGATCCCCCCTCAGCCTTCTATTCTCCAGCTCTCTCAGCCTTTCCTCATAGGAAAGATGATCTAGACTGCTAATCATCTTTGTAACCCTCCACTGCACTGACAATGGACATCTGTATTGAGGCACCTGAATTATCTCCAGACCATCCAGATACTGTGTGCTGTAAAGACTTCATTACTTCTGTCTGTCACATGGCGTAAGTTTTTTCTAGAAAGAGAAATGTGGAATCACAGAGTAATGGTCACAGAATCACAGATCCATTTAGGTTGGAGGTTTTTATTCCAATCTCCTGCTCAAAGCAGGACTACCTCTGAGGTCAGACCAGGTTGCTCAGGGCTGTGTCCAGTCATGTCTTGAAAACCTCCAAGGGCAAACACAGTACACCCTCTCTGGGAAACCTGTCCCACTGCCCGACTGTCCTCAGGGGAAATAAGTTTTTCCTTATATGAAGTCTGAGTATTTCTCATTTAAACTTATGGCCATTGCATTTTGTCCTCTCATCATGCAACACTGAAGAGCTTTGGTCTGTCTTCTTGATGGCATCCCTGTAGGTTCTGGAAGTCAACATTCAATATTTAGTTTTGGATCTGTCAGAGTTTTAGCTCCCATTCCTAATCCTCCTGGCACTGGAAAACTTATCCACAGGATTCAACTGTCCCTCAAAATCTCCTCCAGTATGTCGCCTTCACAGAAATAGTTGAATTTCATTTTGACTGGGGCAGGAATCAGCAACCTATATATGGCTGCAAATATTGCCTGGTACATGGCAGAGCTGGTGAAATGAGCAAGCTGAGGGACACGGCACCTGGGGAGGTGCGTGTGGATACAGCAGGTTCCAGCCATGAGAAACCTCCTTCCACAAAGTCAAGAGATGGAAGGGTAGGTGCTTGATAACCTCTTGCCTATTTAAGATACAGCATTTCTGTGTTCTCACTAAATCTCTTTCCACATAATCATCTTCAAATTAAAAGAAAAAACAGCACTCTGTCTCTCTATCTTGAAAGCTGCCAGTCTCCACATCAGTGAGTAAAGCAGATCCAGTGTTTTGTATTTGTTGTTGACATTGTTACAATTGTGGCTGCAAGTCCTGTTCATGATAAATAATGCCTTGTACAAAAGAAACAGCAAAACATTTTCTATTTTGGAATGAGCAACCAGAATAAGACAGACAGAACTGAAAGGATGATAAGAAGAAAACTCGAAGGACAGAACTATAGATGAAGATCCTATTTTAGCAAGGTAAGTCAGTACATTCATGATATTGGGCAGGGCATTGCCTCTGCTGAAGTACACAGGCCTGGCCACATATTAAACTACTCTGTTGGTTCAGAATTGGAACAAAGGTATTAATTCAGTGGAACAGAAAGTGACTTGTCTATCTGCCAGTTCTATCCATACACATCCAGAAATAGGTATGGCTGCTTTCACAGCAATGACAACTATCATTTAGCAATAAATATATTTAAAAGTATTGTCTGAATTAAAAAAAAATCTTTGAGGCAGCCAAGATGTCTGTCCTGCTTTGTCTACTTTTATCTTCTGAGGATACTTAGGTAAACACCCACAATCTTCATAAGGATAGACCAGCTCCGTGAGCAAGGTTGATATGCTATAAAAGACTCATTGTCTATATTCATTTTAGATTGTACCTACAGAGGATTTATAGAAACAATACCTAGGTGGCACTGAAGAGGCTATCAGTGCTATTTACAGACAATTTAAAGGAATAAACCTGCAGTTATGCCTGTGTTTGCTTTCCCTTGTGGTCTCCCTGCAACGCTTTCTAATCCTATTGTGACTTGATTGTTTCACAGCAAAGTGCTCCACAGAGGCCAGTAATTGGCACACAGGTTCAAATTAGATTGCTGTGTGTTTAGGAAAGCAGGGGTCATTTCCCATCAGCACCACTCATTAAGAAGCAGAGTGCTAAGTTTTCTATTACAGAAATACTCATATGTAAGTGTGTGCCTGCTTGGGAGGGGGATTTTATGGACAACTTGGAGCAGAATGTGTCTGTAATCAACAATATGCAAAACAACTTGGCAGAGGAATACATTAACTATGTACTCAATGACAGTTTTCTTAATTTTGCATCTGTCTGACTGTCATGCAACAAATTCCTTTTCACCATGTCAAACACGTGGGTGAATTTAGAAGCTGGCTTGGAGGCAGTTGAAAGTTGTCCTTGTGTGCCCCTGGCCCTTGTGAATTTTAATCAGGCTCTCAGCATTAATTGCACATCAGCCAGGTTTCAGTTCTGATATACTCAAGGCCCCAGTCAGCTCCTGCACGTTTGCTGTGGGGAGGAAAGAGAAGCCAGCGTTTAGAAATAAGGTGGTTGCACCCCAAAATAACTGAAGGAAGAGAGATAATGTCAGTATGTACCAGAAAGGAGAGTGAAGGACAGGTGGGGAAAAAAGAATCAGAGACAAAAAGACAGAGAAAAAGTGACAGAGAAAAAAATCTGTCAAGAGGAGCCAGTAAGCAAACACCTTATGCCTCAAGCTTAATCATTCCTGGCGACAAACAACAAATCATTTGATAATGTTTAAACAGAGGAGAGGTATTTGGGTAATTCTTGCCTCACCTGAGATAGCCTGGGCACCTGACTTAAATGCTGAGTAGTGTCCTTCCCTCTAGAATGACTAAGAGAGGCATCTATCTAGGTCCTGCCCGTGACTCCTTCAGACCCAGAATGCAGGCACGGCAGCACTCACACCTCCAGGGAAATCTCACTTGCTAGGCTTGCATCAACCATTTTTAACTCACACATTATCATTACTGTGGTACAGGCCCTATTTTGCATAATAGCCTAGTGGTTAGAGGTCTCCTGCCAGAAAGAGGACACCCCGGGGTGTAGCTTGAGACGGCTGCAATCCTACACCACCCTGCTGCAGAGGAGTCCTGCGGGCACAGAGAACCAGCGTTATTTCTAGTGAGAGTATTTTCTGCTCCTTAATGAACCATGGGGAGAGAGGATGAAAGGTCACTGTGTGGAAATGGCAGGAGGTCGGACGGAAAGTGAGCAGATGAGCACACAGCACTCTGGCTGGGTGGCAGCACGTTCACCTGAGAGTGAACAGATCTGAAATGTTGGTTCATGCCCTGACAAATGGGTATGTATTTCACATGATGCCTTGGAATTAACCCCTGGAGGACTCCCATCCCACCTGATCATTTAATTCATGAAGCTGTTTTAAGTTTCAGATCCCAGTTCATAGAATCATAGAATAGTTTGGGTTGGAAGAGACCTTCAAACCCCCCTGCAATGAGCAGGGACACCTTCAACTAGATCAGGTTGCTCAGAGCCCCATCCAGCCTGGCCTTGAATGCCTCCAGGGATCAGACATCTACCACCTTTCTGGGCAACGTGGTCCAGTGTTCTACCACCCTCACTGTAAAAAATTTCTACTTCATGTCTAGCCTGAATCTCCCCTCTTTTAGTTTAAAACAATAATCCTTTGTCCTGTCACAACAGGCCCTGCTAAAAAGTCTCTCCCCATCTTTCTTATAGGCTCCTTTTAAGTACTGGATGGCCACAATAAGGTCTCCCCGGAGCCTTCTCTTCTCCAGGCTGAGAAACCCCAACTTTCCCAGTCTGTCCTCACAGGAGTGGTGTTCCAGCTCTCTGATCATCTTGATGGCCTCCTCTGGACCCTCTCCAAAGTTTTACAGAAATATCACACAGCAGACAGATGGGGTCTGCCATGTGTGCCTGTCACCATTGCCTGTGACATCACTAGTGGATCCTTATCTAGTGCAACCCTACCAGCATCTTCCTGAACTCTTCCTCCATTCACTGGGCTCAGAGCTGGTACACTGAGGTCAGTCTTGCAAATTTTACTCCTATGGCACCATTCAGGTGACTCTGGCATTGGAACAGGCTGCGCAGTGAAGTGGTAGAGTCACCATCCCTGGAGATGTTTAAAAGGTGTATAGATGAGGTTCTTAGGGACATGGTTTAATGCTAGAGTTAGGTTAGGTTATGGTTGGACTCAGTGTTCCTGAGGGTCTCTTCCAACTGAAATGATTCTGTAATTCTATGACTGTATGATTTAAAACTATTAATACTTTGTTCTTCCTCTCATGTGGTTAGTAATCAAAATGCTTCTTGCACCCTTCCTCAAGTCCTGAAGTCTTCCATAGTGGGGACAAGACCTCATCATGAAGGCCTGAATAGGCCAACCCAAGGCCACATTCTGTAGCTTGTGGACATTATATTTTTGGACTCCAGTGGTATCCAAAAATGCATGCCTCAGAAAGGTTATAAGGACAAAGTGTATGAACAAACATGTTTTTCCCTAGGGCTCTTCTGGTCCCCAGCTGCTTTCAGATATGAGACTTCCTGAAATCATCTGGGATTCTATGTTTCTGGTAAACACCAGTTTATTTCTTATTCAAGGTACTTATCCAATGTCCTTTGAACCTTTGCAAACTCTTTTCTTTCCAGGGGAAACTTACTCTGCTGAAAACAAAATACACTGAAATGTTTAGGTAAACTAACTCATGCTTCATTTTCCCCCTCCTCTCACCAGCAAGGTGTATTTTTTATGCATAAGAATGAAAGACATAATCTGCTGTGTGTGTGAAACAGAAAGAGAAATCTTCATTTTTACTTGGTTCCTCTGACGTGAGCCTTAAAGGTACACTATAATGATGTAACCTGTCATGGAGAGCAATATCAAATCTAAAATGATGATATAAAGCAAGCTATCTGTGGAGTTTCACTGTGTAGATTGAGTGAAACTTCAATCAGTGCTGGCATTTCTCCTTCCCTCCTTCCTAGTTGCCATCAGCTGGTATTGTGAATTATGCTTTTTTAATCTGCATTATGTTTCATATCCAGCATGGCAAGTCACAGCTTGTGGAGATCCCTTATCTTCAAACCAAGACTGCAGTCCTCTCTCTTCTCATCATACCTCTGCTGAAATATTGCAAAATCCACAGTCATCTCTGGGTGCATTAGCATGTGAAGTATTAGACAAGAATATAGTTGTTACTTCAATTCTATTGAGTTTTGCCTTCGTCTCCCTAGGATTTTACCACATATTCACTAACATGCTGAGAATACATCTTTTTTTCCTGGTATGGCAACAGAAACACTGCTGGTCTCTGAAATCTCATTCATTGTCATTGGACTTTCACAACTACAAACACATGGGAAAAAAACCTGCTTGTCTGCTTTTTCTCCTACAGAAGACAAACCATGAAAAAAACAGCATGATATGTTCAGAAATATGTACTACCATGTAGTGTAACACCAGAATAAAAGGCGCAGATGCACTTTCAAGAAACCGGGGGAAAAAAAATAGAAAAGGAAGAAATGAGCAAATGGAAATTTGAAAATATGTAGAAAATAACTGGCTTTGTGAGGTTTTATTTTATGACACAAATCATCATAAGAATATGGGAACTACAGTATCAACTGGATCAAAGTCACAAGTATCCCAATATCTTGCCTCCAAAAATGACCAATAGTGGTTCTTGAAGAAGAACATAATCATGAAACAACAGGACCAACAATTAATAAAACATCCTGAGAACAGTCTCTCAGTCACCAGTGATTTCTCGAATGGAGGTCTATCTGATGGTCCTGGGTAGACTTTTCTTCCATTCTTTCTTTCATTTTTTTAAAACCAATAAAATTTTTAACATTTTGCCTGTTTTGAACACACTATTTGCAAGCCTTGTCAATGCATCCTAATTCTGCTGTTAGACATGGTAAACATATTTCTCTTCTCCATACAACGATGATTTCATAACCTCTGTTTTCTAGGCTGAAGAATTTCCAGTCTGAGTAATCACATATTCTACTGGTACTAGTAGTACCAGTGAACTCCTTCCCCTAATTCACCAATTTATAGTTAATTTTGCTTTAATATTTCACATGGATTTTTTTTCTTTTCCCCAAAGCTGGCAGTGACTAAAGAAAGGTGATTTACTGATTAGCTCCAGCTGCATCCTACTCTTTGGGTTCCCAGACACCCCCTGTGGTGGTAGAAATGGCTGGTAGGGCCAAGCAAATGCCCCTCACCTGCACAGTAGTCCCACATGAGCACACGGCCAAGCACATGGAACTTTGGCTACCACAGAGCAACCGCAATCACTGCCACCATGGTGATGCTAGCAGTTGTGCCTGGATCCTGAACTGCAGAGTCTGGAAGAGGATGTTTAACATGTTAGTGTATTTTGGTGAGAAACTGAGAGAGGACTGGTTTGTTCCTCCCTCCCAAGTTCACGGGCTGCAGGTCGCTGATGTCAAGGCAACCCAGCAGCCATGTCATTCCTCATTTATGGACCATTAAGATCACACAGTCACTTTGGAAAGGTTGCCTTGGTCTGGTGAGATTCTGCTGCATGCTGGAGGTAAATGATGTGAGTTTTTTCCCAGTGAGCTTCTGCATTATGAGCTGCAGTTGCACGTTGTTGGATCCTGCAAATAGAAACCTTCTGCTTCACTCATATCCTATATCACAAACCTGATGGACTGACCTCTGACTGAGACTTTAGGTCTTTCCAGATGGAGCAAAATTAGCAACAAAGTACATAATGTAAAGACCTTTAAAGAAAGATATGCTTTTATTGACTGAATAATACCATGAGGTCGATCAAAGCGAGTTCGTATGTAAAATCCTACACAATCTATTTATTTCCACACATTCCTGGCTATTCAGCCTTATTGAGACCATCACAATCAGCAAAACAGCCACTAGTTGCACAGGTCAGAGAATTTAACTGAAAGTACAAGCCCTGCTGAAGTCATTGCATTTCTTGTACACTTACACATCTGTATTATGTTCAGAATGACAGTGAGACTATAATAAATCTCCTGTGATGTGTGTTGCTCAGAAGTAACGTAACTTTTCAATGGTTCAAAATATGGTCTAAATTCTGTTGTTCCCCCTATTATCTATGAAGATTTTTGTTTTTTCATGTGCACTATTGCTGATTTATTTCCTCTCTTTGCAATTTATTCTAGAACTATCGTGAAATCAAAATCATTTAAAAATCCATTCAAAGAGTTAAATACAATAATTTTATCATTAGAAAGGACAGTATGTAACCATCAGGCCAAACAGTCTATCTTATGTTAAATGACAGGTCAAAGAAAGTTCATTCCTAATAATGCAAATCACAAATCTGTGTCTCAGGAACAGCATATATGAAATGATGTCTGAAACATCAATAGCAGTTTTTTTCCCTTATAATTATTATTAGCTTGGTAATAGTCATTAGTGACCTATCTCCTTCTGCTGATTTAGTAAAGTGCACCTAATAACAAGAAGGGGTCAAACGTACAAACCAAATGACACTCCATTCCCCAGATACAGAGTTTCTAATGATGTAATAAATGCCTTGCAGTCTTTTTGTCTCACCCACCAAAATTAAGCCTATTAGAGTAAAATATGCAATTGAAAACATTATAAATCTTGCCTGGACTATAAAACAAATCTCTATAAACAGTGCTAAAATGACAAAATACCCCTTGTGTTAGAGAGGCTGAATATATAAAGTAGCTTTTATTTCAGTTCTCGGTTAAAAAATCAAGCCTTCAGAAATGGTCTATATTTATCTTACAAATAGCAAGTAAGAGAGAAAGCAGTATCACATTACAGCCTCTTTTTTGCAATGAATTAATTGTGACTTCAACAACAATACCTTCTTAAAGAATCCGTCTTTTTTCATGAGAAGGAGCAAGTATCATCCTATAATTTTAGACTTTATATAGGTATTTTAGCACAGAAGAGACAACCTTCTCCTAGACAAAGACAGTTAGTTCACAGTTCAGGGAAAAAATAATAATCTTATATCCATCTTTGTAGTAAGATTACCCACAAAATCAGTATCCATAAAATCAGCTAGTCCCTCACTTAACTGCTGGAACCCACTCGACCCATTGAGTTTAAAACTACGATATTAGTATTCTTTGATGTCTATAGCTTAGCAGCACAAAGCTGGTCTCCAAGCACTTATTCTCTATAAAGAAACACAAATGTTTGGCCTTTGGGCTGTAAATATTGTGTCATCATTGATTTTTAACATATAAAGTGTATTTTCCTGAATGTCAAGTATTCTCAAAGTGCAAGGACTCCCATGAGCATGGAGTGTCAGGAATTAAAGACAGTTTAAAAGCAGGAACTACAAGCAACGAAAGAAGAAAGTAATAGCAAGAAAAGAGAGAAAGAAGAAATGAAAGAATAACTAATATGAACTTAACCAGGTATTATATTACCATTTATCTCCCAGACAAAAATGTCACCTGGGAGGCATGATATCCTGTCATCAGTAAAGAGAAGACTGAACTGTGATACTATCAATAAACCTTTTCTTACTACACAAGATAGCTTTCTATAAGGATTTGTGTATCCCATGCACCTGACGAGACTTTTTTTCCCAGTTAAATAGTAGGATTGATTTGGGAATCAGACACACTGGTGGTTTACAGACAGTGAAAGTGTCAGTAGCTGAACGGAAATCTGGCTCTGACAATTTTCTACTATTGCTTTATAACACTTCAGTGTCTATTTTTCTGTGTTGTATCACCTGCTTTGACACTATTTCACTAAGCTGATCTTTTTGAGAAGGTGATTCAGAGCAGGACCCTAACTTAACCAAGGCACATGGACTAGGAGCAAGTCACCCTGTTCTCCTGGGAGAGAAACAAGTTCTGCATCACCTCCAGCAGTGTTTGCCTCCCTCCCAAGTACAGAGGGATGGCTAAGGGTGAACAGATCTGCCCGCCTCAATTACCGGGGGTGAATCCAGGCTGGGATAGCTCACACAGCTGGGAGAGCTGAGAGGGATTCAGCATACTGGATGCAATGTCTTTTACAGTGTAGCCTCAGGCAGTGCAACTCTGCAATGTCCTTTACATAAGCTGGGGGTAAATCACCAGCCTACCCAATAATGAATAAGAGGAATACTCCTTCTAGGTGATTATTCAAAGCAGATCTATCACCATAGATTATTTCTGCAGCAAGCACAGACAGGCAAGGTTCCTCACAGGGCAATGCAGAGTATCTTAGGTCAGGTTCCTTCTCTGACTCTTACACCTCTCCCCTATGAACTTGTGCCAATACTTCCCTAAGCCAGACCTTTGAAAAGCAAATTCAGTCCAGACTGGAGGAAAGACACTGTGTTTCCTCTCCATAAAATGTCTTCAAGTAGCTGCACTGTAAAATTTGTGGTGGCTAAAACCCTATTTGATTTTATCCTTCCTCACTTTCCACGACCAGTAGTCATTTGAATGATATTACACACTAGATTCAGAGATTCCTATGATCTATTTTCTCATTTATTGTGTCTACTAGCTGTTTATTTCAGAACTTTAAAAAATAAGTGTGGCATCCATCTCAATTTTATCTGCCTAAGAACAGTCAGGTTGCCAACAGACATTGTCTCAGACATTTACATGAATATTGACTATTTAATGCAAAGCATTCTTTAAATATACAGGCATATATGCCAGCTCCTCTTAAGAAGGCTGAAGAACTCTGAGTTCTGAAACATTTAAGAAACATTAAAGGTATCTTTTTGATAAAGGTTATCTCTTGAGAGATGGTGAGAATTTCCAGCTCCCAACATTAAAGCACTTATCTTGGCAGCAGGTACTCAGGGCCTGGAAAACCTGCCCCAGAGACCAAAGATATTCCGTCTATTTAGTTCATCAAGGTGAAACTTAAGAAATTATTTGACATGTAATAAGGTACAAGCATAGGGAAAAGACTTCTGATAATAGGTTATTTATATGTAAAAAAATGTGTACCAGTTTACTAGAGCTGAGGTAAGTGTGTTCAGGAATAAAAGCAGGATTTGATCTAATTAATTAACTAAAGCCCACGAACTGCATGTATAGTATTCCAGTGATCATATTTGAGATATCTAGTAAACTGATCCTCTTAAAGGAAACTGATCCTACCTGATAGATCCTGTTTACCAAAAAAAAAAAAAAAATCAATCCTATCCATCTAAGCGAGATAACTAGTTGCTCTTAAGTCTAAATAAAGTTGTTACCTTTTAGGAACCATTTGGAGAGTCTTTCAGATTTTCTGAGAAACATCAGTCTGTTGTTTTTTTTTTAATGTCTATGTAATAATTTAAGAAGGCTGCTTTATTAAACACCAAAACATTTAAGGAAAAATTAGGTAGACAAGATCTCCCTCAAAGCATTTATTTTTATCAGTTGGATTAACTTCTGGATAACAGCTACAGATAACAGTTTCATTAGTCATTTGAAAAATTAATTGAGAACTGCGTTCTTTGGCTAGAAGTGTAAAATTTACGGTGTGTTTGAAACACTCAATAGGACCCATTTACTTCTGAGATGTTCCTTCTACACGACTGACTCCAAAGCTGTTTTAAACTCAATCTTCTCTGTTTGAAAAACAACTGCCCATAGACACCATGATGTCCAAATGGAACCTGCTTCCCCTTGTGACTGGAGCTCCTGCAGCTGTGAGTGTGGAGTCTTCCTCTGGATTTTGCAGGAGGGATGGCTGCTGACTAAATGCTCATTCGTATTTGGGGTGTATGGCTTCTGATAGGTATTAGATGGTTTTCAAATAGGTATTGTGCATTAAACCAATAGAAAACAAAATCTATAAATTTGTCAAAAAAAGAAAAGAAGAATTATTGTGGCTTTCAGTTGTATTCCCACCAAAGAGGAGAATTATGTTTTTTTAAATAAATGAAGACATGATGAGGAACACCCACATACTGCTTCTGAAAAAGCCTGAGATCTATAACAGTAAAGAATGCAAAGGTTGCAGGTACTGCTACATATTTCCAGAAAACTATTTAACTTTATATTTTAGCAGTAAATTTACCTTTCTCTCTCTCTGTCTCTCACACATTTTTAAAGATGATACCAATGTTTTATTGTACACTGGGAAATATGGCAATATTTCATGTAGTGCAGGAATAGTTTTGAAAATCTAAAATGCAGCTATTGATTGTCTGAAACTATTTAATCTTCAATTAGACATTGGACTTTAGAACTGGCAAAATATAGATGTGATTTTTCTATCCTTGAATAGCAGTTCATTTTTGTCTATGAATAATACATCTTGCTACAATAGTGCAGTCAGATACCAGTATAATTAGATACATTTCTGAGGTCTGCCTATGGTTCATGCATCAAACACTGATCCTTCGGGCTGCCTTGTATAGGTCTACAGGCTTGGGACGCTAAAGCAATGAACACAGTCATGCTAACAGTGCCCTCACTCCAGTTACAGATGTAAGATGACAGTGACTGCTCCAAGGCATGCTAATTACAAAGTATTTAGCAGTCAGTCTCTAGCACACACCTGCCAGAAGCAGAGATGGGGGAAATGTGATATCCCTGTTTCTAATGTTACACAGAGCCCAGCTGGAAGTTCTTAAGAGGCCAATGACTGTACAAACCATATGTTACCGCAGTTCAATCACGCCCGTAGCTTCCCCCATGTTAATGTATATTGGGCATTACTAGATAATGTGACATCTTCAGACTAATCAGGTGGATATCTTAACCGGTGGGAATATGAAGGTAATCCAGTGCTACAGATAACATTCATTGCGTTATGTTAGCTTCACACTTGTATTTCTGCATAATGGCTTCAGCTCCTAACCTGTTCTGAATATAAACTTTACTAGGAAGCAGCCTGTTTAATCTAGGCAGAGATATTTCAACTTATGCCTACTGTGGATCTTAACATTTTGAGTCCAAAGAGAAGAGATTTGCATCCAAAAAAGAAAAAAGAAAAAAAGAGTCAAAATTTTGCTGTGTAGATCTACCTATAGCTGAAAGAAACAATACAGGAATTGGTTGGAAAAGTCTAAAAAAAAAAAAAAAGAGATAAATTAGATCTGTCTAAATTTTTTTGTTGACTTTAATAACCACAGACAGAATAATATCATATTTAAAAATTAAATTTGTTCTAAATTTTTATAACGGAAATAGAGAAAAGTGTCAGAAAGGAAAAAGAAAAAGCACACCCATTTATGGATGCTCTGCAATGTAATTAGGGAAAAAAGGAAATTAAACAACAAAAAGTTTTGCAGCACAGCATTTCATTGCTGCTGATCAAGTTCTCTCTACAAAAATTGTTTCAGGGAAGCCAGGCACTCTCAAACTGGGGAAAAACTGAAACTTTAAGTTTTTCTTCTGACTCTGAGAGGAAGAAATCAGCTTTATAAGAATCAAGGAAATGTTTTGCCTTTCACATCATAATGGACAATTATATCTGCTGAACCCAATGTTTTCAACAAGAGTATTTTCATCCGACTGCTTAGACCCTCGGCCACAGGGATAACATAGTTGCCCAGCATCACTTCTTGGCACAGTCAGGATTTGAACACACAGACTCTGGTTACATGTTGGAGCCTCAGTCCTCTGAGAAACCACATTAATACAAATCAATACGATGACAGAGCCAAAGGCAAGAAACACTTAGGTGCAGTCTAGTACCTAAAGAGAAAGACTTAGAACCAGAAGAGCAGCAAGCCGCACCAGGGTGCTTTTGTGGGCTCAGGAAACCCTTTTTTATATACATTAGCACTCAGGGGCATAGGGTATTCAGCAGGAAAAAAAAAAGAACTGGGTAATGTAGTCAGGGTGACTGCCAAACCTGTGTTTGAGGGCAGAAAAAAGGAATCACGGAGTAAAAGAGCAATAAAAAAGAAAAAGTGTCAAAGAAAAAAAAGTCTTAAAAAAGATAGACTCTGTGTTTTTATGACTTAAGCTTTGTAAATATTCTGATGAATTTTTGATTAAAAATTATTAGTTATCCCTGTTTGTCATGCATTTTGTGTCCAGAAATTAAATAGGAGGGATTTAAAACAATTAAAAAAAAAAAAAAAAAAAAAGCACATTTACTCATGAAGACCTAGATTAGACTTTAAAGTTTTCTGGTTTGAGATTTTAAAATAAGACATTTGGGAAGGGGCCCTTTCTTACACAAAAGTTTCTGCTAGTAAATAAAAGATGTAATCAGATTGCTTTCAGCTGAAAATTTAGGGAGAATATTTTTGATGAACAAAGTAACTGTAAAAGATTTTATGTTTCTGTTCTCACTCTCTCCCTGTCTCTGCAATCTCATCACTCTTTCTTACTTTTGATTTTGCCAATGAAGGGAGAGAAAGAGAAAATAAAATAAAAATACAAAATCTGTTTTATGACCAAACACCTGAAGCTCTTGTACATAACTTCCATTTAACAAAAATGCCTATGTTCATTTTTGTTTCAGTTAGAAAAAGGAAAATCATTTCAAAATCATCCCTTTGTGGAACCCCGCTGTTTCCATTACCATGAAAGAGATTTGCAACTCTTTCAGTTCAGCTGTGCTGTTTATATGTCAGTTTTAACTGATTAAAGGGAAATGAGAAAAGTGACCTAGCTCTTCTCTTTCCACTATTCCTCCTTCTCTTTCCACTATTCCTCCTCATCTTGTTCAAACAAAACAACCTTGATGATCAAATGTAAGTTATAATGCAGTTGGTACCTCTTATGACTTGCATGCTGTTTTTTTTTGAGAAAGGACTGAATAAAGGCTTCAGGATGCCATCAATTATGTGACTTTATCTTATTGGCTAAATTGTGTTTTTCAGTAATTCAGATTTATATATCGTTCTGATTAGCTGGTGGAGAACTCAGGACTTTGCTAACACAGTGCCTCCCGCCCTTCTGTCCTTCAGGTGCCCATGGCAGAAGAAGAGCTAAACCAGACAGGTGGAAAACAGAAAAAGTGAGAAAAAAATAGTTACATATCAGAAAGTTATACCAATTTTCCAAGGAAAAAGAACTTTCAGAAAAACATTTTCTCCCTTTGGAAATAATCATTCTACTACAAAATCTGCATGTTCATCCAGATCTCATCATTTAGACTAACATTTCCCTTTGAAGACCTCAGCTGTCGATGACAGCAAGCTGGCAAATGCCATTATTCTCACCAGCAAAAGTATCTCTTTAACCCTTTTCTCACCAGAGTGCTTCTTGCTGTGTTGTCAGACAAGATAAATATAGACCCAAGTATAGCCTGGGTGTACAGCCACCTCTCCTCTTCCACTTCGATGTTTCCACGGGCTTTACTTGCTAGTGATGGAAAGGCAAATTCTTCATCCTTTATTCTTGTGTGTTTGACCTTTTGCATTCAACTGTGTCTGCCTAGGAACGCGCTAAGCCGTGAGTTTGCTGGAAGAGAGTATCAGGGCATAATTCCAGGGTATGACAGTTGGTAGAACGTAGTTCAACACTTTTCCCTAAAAGAAGGACTTGAGCTTCCTTGAGAAACTGAGCAATTTCTCATCCAAATGGTCTGCTAAAGATATGGACTTCTTAAATTACTTTATCCAATAAGAACAAGAGGTTGTATTAAGTTACCACTAGATATGGATTTAAGTCTGTTATACTCAGTGTATTTAATCCAGGCCAAATTCTAATTAAACTAGATTGAACATTGCATTTCAGTGTTTTCCATGAAGAATTTTGCTTGCTCACATACTATGTAGAGTAGATATATAAACGTGTTATTACTCATTGTCAATATTTTACATAAACCTGTACAGTTTTAATGAAATAACTCACCACTAATGAGGTTTTGTGATTGTGTTACACGCAAAACACAACAGAACAGAATGATGTAAGCAATGTCAATGGTTCATCTTGCCACTTAACACTGACTTAAATGGAAAGATGACAGTATATTAGCTACGTGCCTGTGTAGCCATCTGAGTGACTGCCCAGAAGCAGCAATGGTTTCTCCACCTGAGCTCTTCCTGTGGCACCCGAGACACTCAGATCTACACCATCACCTTTCTCCTTAGGCAGCTCTCTGGATGTCTTTGGTCATGACAGCCAGTTATCCAAAACCCATCAGTCACCTTAGTTAACAGCAAAGCATATAGTAAATTCCATAGAATTGCTAGAATTTAAGGTAAGAATACCCGCAAAGAGGAACCATGGATTGAAAGTGGTTCAAATTTTTCTGCAGTTATTAAAGCAAAACACTCCTTTCATACTTTAAATAATATTAGGGAGGTTTTTTTTCCCCCTAAACCTGATTTATTATGAATGTTTGAGTATACACTGGTATGTTTTATTTTTATAAAACAAAATATCAAGGTTTGCTTCACATTTATTATTAATGCAAGATACACGAATCTCTCTTAAAATTGTTGTATCAGGTGATATTTGCAGGTGCAATTGTTTTGTTTAGCAGACGTTATTTCAAGAAAGGGAGAGAGATCATGTTTCCCTCACAGTCCACAGGTTAATATCTCAACAGGGAGCTGGACGCATACCTATATTTCATTATATGTACTCATCTACAGACTATATTCCACGCCACCCTGCCTCCAGTGCCACAAAACTGCATTCATTCACATATTCCTCTCTCCAGGTTCATGATTTTCTATATGCAAATGGAACATCATACACACCCCCATTATGGGAACATCTGAGGGGAATAATGTTTATGTGCAAGCAGAGGTCAGAAAACAAGGTGGAGTGTGCTTTTGAAGACTGGATATATGCACTGCTGGTGCCGGTATACCACATCTGGAAAGAAATGGAGTCTGGTGGAGCTGGGATGCTGTGCTGCCTTGTCAGAAGCTGAAGTGCTGAGCTCTTTAGAAGATCTCTCTAGAGAAATGTAAATCCTAAAACAGGAGACAGCCTTCATTGAAAAAACCCACCCTCAGAGAGATACATACTTTTGAAATGTGGTCCCAGCTACAGTGACATTTGGGAAGCAATGAATTGCTGCTGTCCTGCTGGATGCATCACAAAATGTGTTTGGACACTATCTATTTTTCTTCTTTTTTAGTTAAGCATTTGGCTGGAGGGTTTTGTTTCTGCAGGATAGTGCCCTAGTTGTACTTGGGACAGACATTTGAGCTGGGACCTCTTTCCGTAAAGCAGGAATGGACTTGCTGAGAGGATCATGAAGACTTCTCCAGTCCCTCATATGAATGAAAGGTCCAGAAACCTCACCTTTACGTTAGTACCAAGGAGTACTTACTCTTCCTATGTATTAATGGATGAAAATAGGCACTTCCAAAGGATCATTCACCTCTTAAACTGCATATCTCTCTGAAATTACCATACTAGTAATTTTTCCTGAGGTGGTCTACTAGAAAACTCACAGGTAGTTGGATTGGATCTGAATCAAACAAGAGTTCTACTGCTCTTCAGATTTACTAGAAAAGCTCTGTATGAGCAAGAACATCTGAAAAAATCAATGGTTACTGGCTGATGTATAGAGAAAAGAGAAGATATTTGTTTTCCTTTTACTGCCTGGTTATTCATAGAAGTTATGGAAGTACTGTGTGTCTGATTCTTTAAATAAATGTTTTTTAAAGGTTAATATCTATTTTTGGCAGATACGTCTTACTTTTTGGATCTAAAAACCAAATATTCTCTAAGTCTCACTATGGCAAACTTTTTATGCTTGTATTTTGCTTATTGTTATATCTCAACATATATTGGCAACATTAGATTTTTCCCTCCATTTCAAAATACTAACAATGGCAGCTAATGTTTAACAAAGGAGTTGCTGTTTATCTCTTATTAGATTGATCAGCAAACAAAAACCCAAACAAAACAAAAACAACTGAGCTGGCATCATACATTCAATGGATGTAGAGACTGATGTGAGAGCTGCTGTAAATACCCATTAATGAAACCCTCCTCTAAGGTCAGAGGCAACGCAGTCTGTCATGTCTTGAAAGAGAAGTTAAGTATCCCTCCTGATGATTCAGACATTGAACTGATGACAGGGATTCATAAGAACAGGATATAAAACTCATTTAAATCAGTGGGTACTTTGCCTATATCTGAACAGCAGGATTGAGAGAGCAGGAAGAAAAGTATGTAATAAGACAGAGAGAATTGTTCAAGGGAAGTCAATAATAGAACATGCCAACCCTCTGCTGTTAGCTGCTAATTCTAAAAGGGACTTTTAAACTGAAATATCACTGTGTGGAAGCGTTTTCTGAAAGCCGTGTTCAAACTGCAGTGGGTAGGCAGCTAATTTTCCATGTAATATTATCTGAGGTGCTGAGGATCCTGACGCGATACAGAAACACAAAAGACAGCACATGACCACAGTATTAGTTTCAGTGAGTTCAGTACCATCTACAGACAACACATTAAGTAATGAGTTCTAGCAGTCCAGTCAAGCTGCTTGTGCCATTTCCCTACCTAAATATTTTAAATATTAAAGTATCACTGGGACCCAAACAGTGAAATTATAACTAGAAAGCATGCATCTCTGCCTCGTGCCTAACACTCTTCATGGGCTAGAATTTGTAGCATAGAAAAAGAGAACTAAGCTGAATTACTTAAAAAAATATATTAATAACATTTGTTCTCTGGTTTTTGCCAACAAACCAAGTATGTAGCAGAACCATGTGACCTTTCGGGTGTGTATAACAGACTCTAAAGATTTCTCAGCACTATTTCGTGTCAAAAATGCCAGAAACATATTTTCTAATTGAAATATCTAGGAACAAACTAACACACTCTCCACTTTAAGTCAGATAGGGAAATGCATTTTGTCAATATTCCTGCTAGCAATGCTATTAAGAGGTGCTCATAAAGAACAACAAACATCTGAAAACATTGCCTCCTATCTCACGATGTTTTTAAGTCAGTAGACTCAAAATACTAAGGAAAGAAATGCAGGTAGAGAAAATGAACTCATTATAGAGTTCTATTATAAGACAAATTATGTTAAGCTAATCATAGAAGTTTCAAAAAAATATGGAATAAACAGGATGAAGATTTTGCTTTTGTATGTGCTCCAAACCTGTCTTTAGTAGTAAAGAATCTATGGAGCTCAGTGTGCAACTGTATAGACAACTGCATCACGTACTACTCTAATCAATAGTAGATATAAGAGGGAAATTTACCTTTAAAACAGAAGACCACAAAGAATGCAGCAATGTTTTTTTACTTTTGTTTTCCTTTTTCAAAACATCTTAAAGATTCCAAGGAATCAATCTAGGTGCTTGGGTCAGTTTGAGACAAAAATAATTTGAGACTTCTGAAAATGTTAATATAGGTGTTAAAATTTATTTTGTTAATTGCTGGAATAATCAATAACTAATTTTCATTCTAAACTAGGTTCTTCATGTGTCTTAAATAACCCAACAGGAGATCATTTACATCTCAATAACAACCCTTAACAATGTCATGTCATCAAAATCTGAACTAAATCTCAATAATGTAGGTTAGTGACCAGTAAAGGACTTATTACCTGGGTCAGGTCCTTGGGGACTGTGGTGGGCCAACTGCTGAAAGTCTTGCTTGTGTGTGGTTTTTACTCCAAAATATAAGAACAGCATCCCATAGGAATGATCCCATTATTTGGTGCTATGTCATTTTCTAAATGGTTATATATTACACTTATTTCGGGAGCCTGTAGCAGATTTGTAATATGAAGGTCAACCAAGCATAACAAACCAAAACAGAACAACTTAAAAAAAAGCCGAAACAGGCATCAGAGTAATATGCAATAGAGGGCTTTAAAAATAAACAAATAAATATGGCTTTGAAAGCTTACTTAGAGCTTCACCTTGCTTTCATTAAAATGTTTCTGTGTAAGATGGTAATTAGCAGAAATGGGAAGTGCAAGTATATTAGCCTTATGTACTTGCTAGGAACGGAGAAAGGCACAACTATTTTAAGATGCATTTTTAACAATGCTTTTGTGATACCAACACACTTGCTGATGATATTGAAATTTTTATGTTAATTAAACAACCCCTAACCACTCAGTACATCTCAGATATATACACTTTGTAATTACCTTCATTATTGAAATAGCTAGTTTGATTTATCCTTGCCACAGTAACATTCTAGCTTCTGTTATTTTTGTCTTTAGAAAAACATAGGTCCCAGTGAGGGAATATAAAACTATTACTGTAAATTAAATATTAAAGCTAACTTATTTTTGCATAAGAACACTGTCAAATAATGGTGATAACTGTTCCTAAGAAAATAACTTTTTTTTTTCCTTTTTTGGAACACAAATTAAAATGCAATTTTCAGTTCTTTTGTAAATTTCATATAGTTAGTGTGTATGGTTTTACTGATGGCAGTAGCTTAACAGGGAGCTATTATAGTCTTAGCTTAGCGATTAAGAAATACAACATTTGTTGAAGAGCTAGGCCTTTTAGTCTAGAATGGATTATCACTTGATCCTTCCTTAAGCATTTTTATACAGGAGTGCATTATCCTTGGAGCCACCCTGGGCTCCATGCCTCATTAACCTGGGTGTTAGATAAATCAAAGGCAGCCTCAGAGACAAAGATAAGCAAACTGCAGGCCAGCAAGACGATGATGTATGGATCCAGGAGGCTAATAGGAAAGTATTGACAGGAAAATGGTGTGCTTATCCTGCAATCACTGCATATTGCAATGAGAGCTCCCAAAAGCAGATGGGATACACTTCAGGGAATGCAGGAGTAGGAGATTGTTAGGCACAAATGGATCCTCACATCTTAAATTCTAACAAGAACTTTCTTTGCGGCTGCACTTCAAGCACAGCGGAGAGGTTAGTACCCAGGCAATGGCAAACTTTAAAAAGTGAATTCATTGTAGGAGTAAACATTATTATTATTTTAAGATTGTAATATAACCACCAAAGCTGAATTTTGCATATGTCAAACATTAAAACAAACACACTTTGCAGAAGCAATACACAGAACAACAATTTCGTATGCTCAGAAAAAAGCATTTAGCACTAAGAATACCCTATAAAGCCTCCTGCAGAAAACAATGGTTTGGCTGTTAATACCTTTCCAATGAGGAAGGCAGCGTGATAGACCAAAAAAATCTTGCAAAACAGAGTACAATTCTGTGATTTCCCCTTGTGATTGTTTTCCCCTCAATTCCAAGGGTAACATTTTCCATAGGATCTAAGCCTTATCCACAAATCACGCCTTAGGTCCAACAAGAGGTCCACTTCCACTATTTGAAAAGGGTGAAAAGTGCTCCAAGTTTTGTAAGGCCTGCTGCTGCTTTTCTGGGGTTTCTTTTCCAAGACTCAGTTCACTAGATTGATTTTAGAAGTAATCATCAACTTTTTTTGTTTGTTTAAAGCACAGATTTAATAATAACTGAATTAAGGGAAAGACCCTCAGAAAAATTTGGATCAATCTCAATATCATCATACAGCTCCTGGAAAATAAAGCTGGGTTTTACATTATTAATTCTCCCCTTTGTTTCTGTTGACCATGGTGGTTTTTAAGACCATTTCTCTTAAATGTGTATAACTATGTTTTCAAAATAGTAGGTGTCATCCCAAATCATCACCCCATCTTAAAATCATGATTTACTGTACTGTCTTTTTCTTTCTGTAATTTGAATACCAGCCTACTAGTTTTAAATTATTTTTTCTCTTGACTCCACTGGGAACAGGATCAAACCTCAAGCCTACATGCTGAACAGAGTTGGTCTTTTTTCCCCAGTGTTGTGATTTACTGAGGACAAGGGCCAAGATGAAGAAGCCCCAGAAGTGTTCTGATAACAGTAAAGGACTTAAAATTTGAGTTAATTTGATAAACAAAATCTGAGACTATTTCACACAGACTGGTCTGATGAGCCAGACTTTTCAATGCACAATGACAGCTGGTGTGCAAAAGACAAATATGCACTCAAGGAAGATGCTGTTTGCAGATCCTGTGTCTCTTGCTGCAGAAGTGGAAAGGGACATCATACACAAGACATGGATAAAGTGATGGTAGGAAGGGATTCGTGGTTTTACAGTTGGTACAGACGAGCAGCACCCCAGAGGGCTGAGTTCTCTCTCCTCTTCTGCCACAGAGATGCTGACCATAGCCCACAACATACCTTTTTCTGCAATTCTCACTTTTTCAGTAGGTACCTTGAATAGAATCATGGTCACTGTAGGTGGACTGGTGGGGAGATGGGCATCTCTGAGGGTAACTACCAATTCCTTGTTTCAGGTTGCTCACCTCAATGTGCCTGCAGCTTGATGCACTGAGGTGCTTAACACAGGGAAATTTAGAAGGTGAGGAGGCCCATTAACTCAGTATGATCTATATGTAATATCACCATAGTGTACTAATTCAGATTTGCACTTGGCACTCCTAGGTGGAACCTCAAATTAGTGGGAACATACATAGTTTTCCTTTGGTATACTGCAACAGTTTCCATTCCTCTATGTTCATCCTTTGTTTTTCTGCCTTCCTACAGCCCATATCCAGCCTCTCATCACAGAATCACAGAATGGATCCCACCTGGCTCCATGGACTACTACCTCCTCCTCATAACCCAAGATAAATTCTCTTTCCTCTGTTCATACAATCTTGGCATCAACAGGGAAAAGGATGAGAACAAATGTGAGCAAGCTTCTCCATGTTTGCTACTAATGCTTGGGTGGCACCATGGACGGACAGATAAAATGGAAAAGGTTTGTTAAGGGCCTCGGTGAGATCTGTGGTGGAAAGCTTGTCTCTGTGCCTGCTATAGGTCCTCACAGTGAGGAAGACCTCAAGTTCTATAGGGGCTCTAGGACCTACAAAGTCATTAGCACTGACCTCAAACATCAGTCTGGTTGTTCAGCAATTCTGCCATACCCAATAAATCTCTACTAAGAAAGTGAAAAGAAATAAACCCATGGATTTATAATTTGGCTGAGTTTGGAGAGGTTTGAATAGGGATGGTGAAAAAGCAGTATCTATAGTATCAGTAACAACTCTCATTTTCTGAGATGCTAGACCTTTTAAATAAAAGGTTGTACAAATATCATTTCTAGTGAAACACTATTTTTTTATCCTCAAACCCATTTACAAAAATCCTGAAGAATCCTTGTCAGTTCCTTTTTCTAAAACAATTTTGTTTCAGGCAAAAGCCTAATATCTAAAATTACAGTCCAAAGAGTCAAAGAGCAACAGATTCAAAACCAACTGAGAAAAGTATCTTATAAGGGAAAATAGCATAGAACTTAACCTATACGTTCATGAGAGCTCCACCTTGAACTAGAGTAACCACTCTGCTTTGAAAGAACTATGGAGCTTTCTTTTTACTGGCTGTTTACATTGCATTATAAATCATTATCATTCCAAGAATTAACATGATAACAAAACAAAATTTACTAAAATACAGTTAATGATACTATTATATTAGGAAGTGTAATACTACAAATGTCCTTCTCTGGAGGGACACATGGACCATTTATCTGAGTTAGATACATATAGAAACTGAACTAACCTTCACATTTGCCCAAGATGTTAAACAGAAACTCACTTTATCATGTATGCGCTAGAAAACCTCTAGTCAAGACTTTACGCTAGCAATAGCAATGCAAATCACACCGCTTTCAAAGGAACATGTTTAATAAATTAAAACAGAGTCTAATTTACCTACTTACTCACTTCTCAGTCAGCACGAGTCAATTCCCTGACAGGTTTACTAAAATGCCACTTACTTTTTTGTTATCTTCACTAACAGCAAAAAAAACCCCTGACAAGTGCATTTTGCTGCTCAGCTGGTAACAAAACAATTTTGCAAGGCTTAATTATATATTTTTATATATGTATGAGTGTATGTATATATTTCTAACAGTAATTCCCAGCGTGAACAGGGCATTCCAAACATTTCCTCCCGCCACGAAAAATAAACCAAAATAAAATAACCTTGGTGTGGCCAGAATGTTGTGGATTTTCCAACTGCCTCCCAGCTTTTAATTTGTTTGTACCACTTTTATCTCATCTCCTACGTGATCCCAGGGAACAGCTTGATTAATGCCCACTCTAAGCAGTACAAGGAGCAGTGGCGGGCACGTAGTTATTCAGAAGAGATGCGGGTCCTCGGCTGGTGTCCTGGTGGTCACGGTGCCTTTAACATCTCTCTGGGGATCTGCCTGTTATCTGCCTGCCCCTGCGGCCGGCAGCTGCGCGTCCCGATGGCCTGATGGACTGGTTGGTGTACCTGGGGAATGCAGGCAGGGTGCATCCATTACTCATTTGTGACAATAACCAATCGAGGAAGATGTAGAACTCAATTCCGGCAGAAAGACCTATAATGTTGGAGTCAGGAGGTTATCGCTGTGGGACCTGCACCTTGCTCCTTACCCCTCTTATCGAGAGCTTTACAGGCTCTGCTGGAGCAGCATCTTGTAAAGCTGAGGGCTGCAGATCCAGGGCCCAGATTAGCATGCATCTTCCTAAATGCTACAACATTTAATTAAAAAGTAGATGTGGGTCAAATTGTTACTGGCTGAGAAGATGCTTTTTGGTAAACAGGAGGCAAAAGCTAAAGGGTTTTGCCACAGAAGGAGGTGGCAAACAACTTCCTTAAATCATGTCTTTGTAGAAAATGACATGTTTCTCTCTATTCTCATTTTGCGGTGGAACTTTATACAAGGGACTGGGACAATCCCAAACCCAATCCGTAACGCCTGTTAATATAGGTAAGAATCTGTGATTAAGGACAGCATAAAGACCTTAGCACTTGAAAAATGATAAGCGACATAGCTTTTGACAAAAGACAGATGTTGTTTGATGGCTGTCTATTCATATTTAAATGTTCTGAGAAAGATTCTGTATTTCAGAGAGAAATTGGTGAGAAAAGCTCAGGAAAGATCATTAGCATATGTGCAATGTAAGAAATGGAAAACACATTTGTTGATTTAGAGCCTTTTCTCTAAATATCTTGATCCGAGGAGGGTCCAGGTATATTTTTTAGGTACCTCAGTCATTTAAAACAACTCAAACTTCTGAAAGAGCAGATAGAAATAGTACTCATTTATCATTAATGCCTTAAATTATATTTAGGAAGCTCATTTAATCAGTCATACAGACCACAGATTCTGGCAGTATATTGGCAAACTGTGCCTGTACTGGAAATGGAAAGAAATGGATTAAAAAATGGTTTTATCAAAGATAGAAAGTGCTGGATTAACTGCATAAAACTATTAATTACCAAAACACTAGTAGATTAATTCACCATCTGCATTACTAGAATACAGTATAAGAATTTAATTTTATTCCTATAGAAGAATGTAATCCTATTCACTTAGGGATAAATAAATAATACAAGTATATAAATATATAAAATAAAAACATAATTCAAAAATAATCTGTAATCTTTTGTACACCTTCTTCAAAAAACTCACAGCGTATTTTTAAACATGGATAAATCAGGCAGTTCAATCACTGAATATTTAGGCATAAACCTGACAGTCAATGTTGTGCTCCTATCTGCATATATATCTACTTTTTTTAGGAGAGTACTCCATGACATATGAATACCATTTTAGCATAGCTTATTTAAGTATGCTTTCCTCTGTATTTTTCCCAGGTTTATTAACATATTTCAACATTTTTTCAGCATTTCCAATGTGGACTTTAGCAAACATTAATTATTCAACAGCATCAAAAGCCCTGTAAAGGTAGGATGAGAATAGAGAGAGCAATGAAGAACCTTCTACTTTGCAACCCTAGAATAAAATCAGCCAAAGGAAAATCACACTGTGTCAGAAGAATAAAATCAGGTGAACCAAAACTCAGAGAAATGTTCAGGGCAGGGGGAATAAGAGCAACCTTGAGATTGTGAGAAGCAACGAGAAGGAGACAAATAAATTAGAAGCTGAAAATGAGCAGAGCCAAATAAGAGCTCTGGGTATTGAAAACCAGTATTTGCATAAAGGGAGAGTAGCTTGCAAAAGAAAGAAATATGAGAGAGGGAGGTGATCTCATGGTTATTGAGTGAACACTGCTACTGCTGGGCTATTTTGCACAGACTTGAAGAGCCAAGGCACCATGATACTAAAAGAGAAGTAAGTCAGGCAAGACCTGAGGGGTGGCTGACAACCAGAATATTTTCTTCCTCTCTGAAACAGCCATGCCAACCGCTTTAAAATACTGAGGGTTTAAAGAACCAGAAGAGAGTTTCAGCAGACTGTGCTTAAAAAAGGAACACAGAGGAAAGCAATCAATCATTCCTCTTCTCAGCTGAGAAATCAAACCCCATTAGAGCATTCTTGTACTAAGGGGCCCAAAAGTGAATGATATGCCACTTTGAATACATATATATATATATATATGTATGTAGTTGTGAGCATGACATGTACAATAAAACTACTTCTGATGAACTTTTCAGGCAGGATTCATTTGCCTGTGGTTTAGATGGCTACAGGTTGAACATTGAAGTCTGAGCCAGTGACGTATGGTGCTTTAGAGTCATCAGGGAAAGACAAATCCACTTCCAAAGGCACCACCAGACACCTCATATTTGCAACTTAGGCTGAAGTTGAGTGTTCTCTGAAGGTGTTATTTCTCCTTGTTGCCAATTCATAAAGCCGAGAATGATGAGACAAGCCTTACATGTACTAATTTTAGATGGCTTTAGATGGCTAATTTTAGGCACAATGAGTTCTGCCTCTGTGTGTATTTGACTGTTAAGACACTGCAGTGGTGTGTGTATTGAAAAGCCTAAAAAGAGCCCTGGCTTTCTCTTTGCCTTGGACATTAACATCCCACTTCATCCTCCCTAACAGTGATATTCGGTTCAACAAGCACAAACCAAGTTGTCTTTTCCCAACTCACTCTGCTCTGACTGCAGCAAATCCTAGAAATGCTTGTGAGGTGGTGTCAGAAACAACACTGAAAGGAGAGACAGTAGGGTGGAGGAGTAACCACTGCTCAGGGCACAGGACCACCAGCTGACTGGGGCATCTGAAAGCAATGTTCATAATGTAGTTAGAGGTTTATTTTAAAGAAGTGTATTCTTACATTTGGTGTTATGTAGACAGGAACATCTCAAAATATGATACAGCTTAATTAACTGCAACTGGGATAACAGCATACTTTTCTGAATTAGTTTTCACCCATCTAAACAAGGGGTGAATGTGCAATAATGTATTTAAGTTTTTTTTAGGTCAGCTGCATATTTCATTAGGAAAGCATATGAACCTTAATTTAGAGATGAGGCAAACAAGTTCAGAGCCTTGTGGTCAGATCCAGTCAGCCCGCCCTGTTTTTTGAGTGCATCATAAACATTTTGAATCTGTATGAAATATTTTCATACTGCTTTGTTTTCTACCCTATTTGTGATCACCTGTTTACAAGGTCACCACCCAGGACCAGAATATTCATGAATGTACAAATATCTACTGAGTTCAGCAGCCCAGTTCTAATAAGCAGTATTACACCAGTGAAAAGGAAAATGCCTGAACTGAGACTGCTTAGTGTTGTTTCTAAAATTAAGCTTGTAACTAACTCTTTTCATCAACTATAAATGTAATGATGATCAGAAATGCTCTTTGTAACTCTAAAACACTATGGCTCACTACTCATGACTAATAAGTGACGAACTTACAAAAGTAGGTCTGGAGAGTGCCTTGCATATACCTCACAATCAGACTGCTTTGAAATAACGAGTCTATAAGAGGAGCCTGCTTAACTACAGACCAATGATGATGTGTTTAACTCTATCAGCCGCAATGATACCAGACCTTCCTATGACTTTCTGGGGCTTGAGGGGTTTGGTTTGGGCTTTTTTTGGTTTGTTTTAGGGGTTTTTTGTTATTGGTTTGGTTTGGGGTTTGTTTTGTTTTGTTTTAATTTGTTTGGTTTGATTTGTTTTATTTTTGGTTTCATTTGTTTGATTTGTTTTGTATTTCATTTTCTTTTTAGGATTTTGAAGTGGCTCATGTTTTCTGACATTATTCCCTTCATTTGGAAAATCAGGAGAATTGAACTGCACCACAGCTAAACAACATCTTCAAAACTTCAAGTGGAAGAAGCAAGATACGCATTTAACTCTAATCTTGAAAGGAACTCACTAAGAAAAAACTGCAAGCCTAATGTTTTACGGTAATGAGCCTTTGGAAGCAATGTATTTCTACCAAGAAAGAGTTATTACCTATCTATCCATACCATATAGGACATAGCTACTGGAAAGACACTTAGCAGAAAAGGACCAGGGGATTCTGGTTGAACATGAGCCAGAAACATGCTCTTGCTGCAGAGAAGACAAATGGAACACCGGGCTGCATGGGGCAAAGTGTTGGCAGCAGCTGGAGCGAGGTGACCCTTCCCCTCTGCTCAGCGCTGCTGAGGCCAGGCCTGCAGTGCTGTGCCCAGGGCTGGGCTCCCAGTACAAGAGAGACAGGGACATACTGGGGAGAGTTCACAGGAATGATGAAGGGACTGGAGCATCTCACATATGAGGACAGGCTGAGGGAGCTGGAACTGTTCAGTCTGGAGAAGGCGCAGGGGGATCTCATTGATGTATATAAATACCTGCAGGGAGGGTGAAAATAGGACGGAGCCAGGCTCTTCTCAGCGGCACCCAGTGACAGGACAAGAGTCAATGGGCACAAACTGAAACACAGGAGATTCCACCTGAAGGTCAGGAAACACTTTTTGATGTTAGAATGCCTGAGTACTGGCAGAGGTCACCCAGGGAGGTTGTGGTGTCTCCCTCCTTGGAGGTATTCAAAAGCCATCTGGACACAGTCCTGGGCAACCAGCTCTAGGTGGCCCTGCTTGACCGGAAGGGTTGGACCAGACGACCTCCAGAGGTCCCTTCAAACCTCAACAATTCTGTGATTTTTTACGGAGAAAAGTTCTCATACTTCCACATTTCCACCAGTGCTCACACAAAATATATTACACAGCTTGTATACAGTTGTAGTTTTCATGACAGCAGAAAACATTTAAACTAATTGTTGACTTACGCAAAAGCAAAAAGTGACAAATTCTAGGCAGGTTTGAAAAATCTGGTGCTAAAATTTGAAGTTTAGAAAAAATCAGGTATATACTACTATCTGAGGCAGCACACGAGTTCCACTACAGAATCACTTAACTACATCTCTGGCCTGTCTGGATCCTAATCTCTTGGAGGTCACTGTCTTCACAGAGATAGGATAATTCACATATAGCTGAGTTTCAGAACCACTGTATGTGTTGAAACACAGAATTTAAAAAACACATTCACATTTGCATGAAGCACGAAAAGCCATTCTAAGAATATATGTGCAAACAAGGAGAAATTCTTGAACTCAGTTCAGTAGAAACTGGTAGAAACATACAAAAATTTTCAGATATCCATCATCTTTAAAGGAAGTTATACCAACAAAGTAATCAGTAGTACAGAAAACAAAATTTGCCTTAATGTCCTTAGTATGAACAGTTCAACTTAAGAAGTCATAGTTTGGATGGATGGTAGAAGTTTGCTTGGAGCTAGACTCTGTTATCACCAAAAGAAAAGCAAAGGCAAAGTCAAGAGTATATAAATAAGAAGAGCTATTTATTATGTCTCAGACAGCTGAAGAAAGCTCAGAAGTCTTAGTCCTTTTTTTGTGTCTCTCCTCTTCCATGATAGATTATACTGTCGAGGTGGATTGACATCATAACTCAGATAAAAATATACCTGATTGAAACTCTGAACTTCAAATGTAAAACTTTTAAGTTACCTTAAACTAAGCTAAACTCCAACTTAGCAGTTTAGAGAGAAAGTTTCAAAACAGAAGATTGCAATTCCCAGGAATTTCCACTTTGAGAGAGGTGGTACGTTGCACAAATTTTGACAGCTTATGGTTTGGAAAGCATACTTTATATAGGTGATATTATTTAAGAATAATTGAAATAGCAAAATAAAACATTATATAAAAACATTACAAAAATACAATGCAAAAGAAATTAATGCTGAAACAGAAAATGCAACATATTTTAAAACAAATATTAAGTTTGGGGGAAAAAATTGCTACATTTTAGATAAAACCTAAATAGACTTTGCTGATTTTTTAGAATTAAATAATTCTTGCTGTTTTTCAAACCAGGATTCCACTGGAACCAATACACTTCTACAGAACAGTTTGATGAATCCAGAATTTTTTTCAGCAAGTTTATTCTCTCCTATAGCTCTTTCATGGGAATCATACTGCTGATGACTTGGTATCAGGATAATTTATAAGGTATTGACTGAGTTTTAGTAAGCAATTAAGCCAAAGTCCAAGACTTTTCTCAGGCAGAATTCCCACTGAAGCTAGCAGGAGCTCTGTTCAAATTGAGGCAAGAAACCTGATCCAACACACTGAAGTTTTAATGATTCAATGGACTTTGCAAAAGGATCCTAATAAAACCTAACTAAAAAATTGTGAGTTGATTTGTTGCTGTTGAATGTCCTCATAATACTTAAGAGGTAGAAAAGCTGCTCAGCTTGAAAGGAAGCACGTTTTAAAAAGAATAATGGTGAGGGAACTTAGCAAAATGCCAGCAAGCTAAATGAACACTATATTTGTAAAATAAATCTGTCTCCTGTAAATCTCCAGTCTTCCCTTTGTAGATCAGTATGTGGCATGTACTTTAGCTGCATTTAAGTCTGTTCACACAGAAGCTCAAAGAGACCTACCCTAGCAAAATGTTATTCTTTATGGAGAAATAATTATATAACTATGTGAGTTTTCCCTATATTTTCTTCTTAATGTGTTTGACTGTCAAAGTTTCTCCCTCCCTTTCCTTCCATTATATCACTTGTAACAGAGATGAAGCACCCTTGCTTTCCAGTGAGATGGAAGGATAGCAGCAGGTCTACAAGAAACGTTCAGGATGCTTGCCATAAACCATCTACCACATACAGCAAACCAGGATTTTTTCCAGGGTTATTCAGAGCCAATACAAGCCTGCAACATAGAGTGAAACATTTGTCTTGAACACCCTGTGGTGATTTTAATGGAGGAACACTCATTCATGAGCACATGGAACTCCCCTCTTTTTTTTTTTCTTTTTTTTTTCTTTTTTTATTTCTTTTTCTTTTAAATTATTTTCTCAGTTTTGTTGCAGGATCTTTACTTTTAAAAATATTCCAGGTTATTCATTTTAAAAGTACCTCCAAGTACAGCATCTGTTTACTGATCCTTGTGAAATAATTTAAGCCTACAACATGTTCCTAGTGAAAACACACTCCATATTTTGTATTATTTCAGTTTCTAAAGCATAGCCTCAAAACTCACACAGAGTTTTTCCAAAGTTTCAGAGACATCAGTGAAATGTAAACCTCATATTTTCACTAGTTTGATTTGTGGATTTGGGAACTCAGATATTTTACTTTGTTTAAAAATATTTTTAATTGAAAAAAAAAACATAAATCAATGAGAAATAATAATATTAAACATCATTTAATTTTACTGTTAAATAAGTTAACAATGAAATGTAAAATAATATACTTTAAAAACAAAACTTATATTTGTGTAAGAAAATCTCTGGACTCTAAATACTTGTCTCTGGTAGTTTTGATGCTACTTGGGCAAAACCAGAAATTATGTCTAAAAGTTCTGCCCACATGAATTTAAAATCCAACAGTGAAAACCCCAGCATTTTTGCATCAGCTATATATTTATTTGAAGAAAAAGCTATGGAGTGGAGATTTGGTCATTCTTTCTGTTACAGTCTTGGAATATGTAAATTATTGAATTCATCTTCTAAAATACAATCACAAAGAAAACAAATTTTTGTCTAATGAAGAGCAAAGCATTTGGTTAATATGACATTGCTTTACTGGCTGATAATTTTATTAAACAGATACACTCTTCAATTCTACACAAATTTACACCTTTGTCTACTTTTAAACAGAGAAATACATTCATTGAGATCATGGTCTGAACGATCGGGTAGTGAGATGGACTGTGAACTGGCTGAAGGAAAGAAGCCAGAGAGTTGTGGTCAATGGGACGGAGCCTAGCTGGAGGCCTGTATCTAGTGGAGTGCCTCAGGGGTCAGTACTGGGACCAGTTTTATACAGTATATTCAACAATGACTTGGATGAGGGAATAGAGTGCACTGTCAGCAAGTTTGCTGATGACAACAAGCTGGGAGGAGTGGCTGACACGCCAGAAGGCTGTGCTGCCATCCAGCGAGACCTGAACAGGCCGGAAAGTTGGGCAGGGAAAAATTTAATGAAATATAACAAGGGAAAGTGTAGAATCTTACATCTGGGTAGGAACAACCCCAGGTTCCAGTATAAGTTGGGAAATTACATATTAGAGAGCAGTGTAGGGGAAAGAGTCCTGGGGGTCCTGGTGGACAGCAGGATGACCATGAGCCAGCACTGTGCCCTTGTGGCCAAGAAGGTCAATGGCATCCTGGGGTGTATTAGAAGGGGGGTGATTAGTAGGTCGAGAGAGGTTCTCCTTCCCCTCTACTCTGCCCTGGTGAGACCACATCTGGAATATTGTGTCCAGTTCTGGGACCCTCAGTTCAAGAAGGACAGGGAACTGCTGGAGAGGGTCCAGCATAGGGCAACAAAGATGATTAAGGGAGTGGAGCATCTCCCTTATGAGGAAAGGCTGAGGGAGCTGTGTCTCTTTAGCTTGGAGAAGAGGAGACTGACGGGTGACCTCATTAATCTTTGTAAATATAAAAAGGGTGAGTGTCACAAGGATGGAGCCAGGCTCTTCTCAGTGACTACCAATGGTAAGACAATGGGTTCAAACTGGAACACAAGAGGTTCCACTTAAATTTGAGAAGAAACTTCTCAGTGAGGTTATCAGAACACTGGAACAGACTGCCCAGGGGAGTTGTGGAGTCTTCTTCTCTGGAGACATTCAAAACCTACCTGGACACATTCCTGTGCAGCCTCATCTAGGTGTTCCTGCTCCGGCAGGAGGACTGGACTAGGTGATCTTTTGAGGTCCCTTCCAATACCTGACATTCTGTGATTCTGTGATTCTGTGAAAGTACAACACAGGCTGGAACTTCTGCCACTTTGAAGAGTAATAAAAGCTCTGGGTCTTGTGTTTTGTTGTTGTTTGGTTGGTTGTTTGCGGTGGGTGGTGGCTGGTTTGTTTGTTCATTTTGTTACAAAAGTCTTTATCCTTTGTCATTTTTACTTGAGACAATGCATATGCTTGAATGTGCAGACAACCTCCAAAACCACCAAGAAACAGAGTGCACCAGCTGTTTTGATGGACTACCTAAAATAAAACCATTGTAGGTCAACGCAGTATCCTTTTCTCCTCCTTACTGAGTCATGTGTAGCAAGAGACAAGCAGAAACTGAGAAAAAAGTCCAGGGCCTATCCACAACTTTACTTATCTGCTCCAAAAGGTGCAACTAACTTCCTCTGTGGTCTCCAACTACATTTTTTTGCATCTTGAGATGTGCAGAATGGAGTCCCTCAGTGGAGGGGACCTGAAGCCAGGACTAAAACCTCACATCACACTGTATCTAGAGCCTCAGATTTCCTTCCTCTGAGTTGGGGCACTGCGAACATGCACAAACGCAGTTAAACAAATGTTTTCACCAAGACAGAAAAGGGATTTTAGGGAGAAAAGAGAAATATAGATACACACCATGTGCCAGCAACCTCTGCAGAGACTTACCGTGGTGCAGGATTTAAAATTCTCTGCATACAAACGGTTAATCACCACAACCATTTAAAATGTCAATGGAAAAAGAAATGGTTTCCAAGGGCATATAACTGCCCAGATAGCTTTCATCAGCCCAGCCACATGAAAGACCCAGAGGCAACTGCAAAGCCACCATCGACACAAGTGCCTGTGGAGTCCTCTCTGGTGCCAGATCCTGCTGCTTCGGCTATAAACCATGTCTCCTATAGCGTTACATCTAGGATCTCTGGCTGCCAATCAAGCAGGAAGAGAAGGAGAAGGAAGAACTGTCTAATGCACTTGAGTAAATGTACTGTCTCCATTAAGTGCTATATTTTATACCTTTGTGGAGTAAGCGGTTTTGCAAAAGGAGAAACCTCCAAAATGTTAAAAACTAATTGCAGGGAAAACGTAGTGGCAGCTTTGATGCTTAATTTTTATGAATATGAATATTTTTAATAGACTTCAGTCTCCCCACAAAGCATTAGGCTAATGGACATAAGGCAATTGTTCTCCAGCAACTTCATGGTCAGGCATCCTTGCATTTTTGTGTCAATCTGGGTGATACTCCTAGTGAGCAACAAACAGCAGGAGGTGGCTGCAACATGCATCCGTTTTCCTCATTGGTCCTGACACAGGTGCTCCCGCTGAGAGCAGGGTTTCTGTGTTGGAAATGGTCAGGGGAAGCCGTGGTTTCAGGCTGCACACGCTGCTCTTGCCCATAGCAGTGTCGTAATTTTGCACCTGTGTCTGAAGCAGTTATCTCGCTTCTCTGTGAGCAAGGCTGAACGTGATGCTCAAGCTGGGAACATGTGCTTTTGGTGCCCAGTTTTGACTGGTTTCTGGTCTTCCTGTTGGATTAGACTCATCTAACGGCTCAAATTTTCACGAGACTCAGCCCAGTCATAGTATTGGTGTTCATTGTCAACTCAGAACACAATCAATTGCAAAAGAGCAGACTAGTGTTAAGGCTTCAGTCTGTAAACAGCAACTGTCTAGTTTTTATTAGGCTGTGTGTTTACCAGCAATGCCACTTCTGCATGTCACATTGAATAAGAAAGGTGTGACAGACTGCAGTCCTGGATACCCAGTCTATAATTACTCTGTATTTATTTAGACATGTCAACAATAGCATTTGCATCAGGGGCTAATTGCCCCTTCAGTTTTATGCTAATAATTGATTGCAAGCCCAGAAGTGCAGGCAAAAAAAAAAAAAAAAAAAAAAAAAAAAAAGAAACAGAAACAGAAAAAAATATAATGAAAGCTAAATACAAAACTTGGCTCTGATAGCATTGGCATTAGTCAGATAAAAGTGAAGCCATGGGTAATTATTGTTCTGAATCTTCTACTAATGCAAAAAAAGTCTACTAGAAACATATTCAACAATTGCTGACTGGCTGAAATGGTAGATTAACTATGTCGCCCTTTCTCATTTTAGCTGTAAGCTTTTCTTTCCAATTGAACTAACTTCTCACTCATAGTTAGTTGTTAATATTTTAGGCAAACAACTGCCCTAAGTTGGCAGCACTGAATTTGTCACACATTACAAAAAGGCTCAGAAGATCTCAGCAGTAATAATTAAACAGTATGTTTCTTTTTGTTTCTTTTTGTTTCTTTTTGTTTCTTTTTTTTTTTTTCAAGTGGCTAGCTAATCAAAATATTTAGAATTGTTTTGTAAATTCTTCAATAGGGCAGTTGAGTGTAGAGGTGAATGCCACAGTGAGAATATGTAAGGATTTTCCCAAAATATCATTAAAATTATGAATACATACTTCTTATTTATGATACTAAATATAGGAAATACACGTAGGTAAATTATACTAGCAACGAGTTGTTCATCTCTGAAGCCTGAGATTCCATCAGTTTCCTAGTGAGGTGACATTACTGAAGGAAAGTAATTTACTTTAGAGTTATAAGTGAGAGGAAATTCAGATTCAGTATGTCCCACGTTATTTCTGTATTGAACAGATATTGCACAGTTCAGAACTAAGTGCAATATAATACTAAAACAACATAGGTGATTAATACTAGAGATTTGTTAATGCAAAAAACATTAACTTTACTTAAAGAGGATTATACTGTTAGACATTTGCTTTATTTTTATCAATTAATTTAATCTTTTATTTGAAATCTACACCCTCTGGCATCAAGAAGATGCTTGCTTTTTTTATTATTTTTTTCTTTAAACAAAGGATTATTCTTCTCAAAAGGGGATTGTCTAGTTCTTTTATTGTTTTATGTCACACAGGGGAAAAATGCTTTTGAGGCATTACCTCTGAATTTAGCAGGGACGAGAGTTTACTGCTATATAATCATTAGTCAATGCAGTAGCTGAAACCTTAAACAAAAGAAAACAAACTACAAACAGGCAAGCATCCCCTAAAGGCACATCAGAACACCAGAGAGAGGAAGCATGGATTTCAAACACGGCTGCCCAAGCATGTGCTAAATATTGCCGCTCCTGACTTTAAACAGCACACCAAGGAATACAACATCACCTTCTAGTCTTTGAAACAATACTGGGAAGCAAGAGAAAAAGAATTGAAAGGGTTTAGCAAATGTACTTCTACTCTTTTTTATTTTGAGACTTCATGAAAATTATATTTCTAATGTATTGAAATCCTTCAGTATAAAGGAACTCTATCATAAAGCTATTAGAAAAATATCATTACACCTCAAATGTCTTCTTTCATGATACGCGCTTCACCACAACAAGCAAACTGCCTGATCCCTGTGAACCATCTCAGACAATTACTGCTCATACTGTGGTCCTGAGCCACAAGAAAGCTTTAGAAAGATTTTTTACCACGGCTATCCAACTGCATGTACAAACAATCGCCAGGGCCACATTTGCTTTAATATGGGTGATCACCAGCCTGGGGTAACTGTAAGTACTTGGAAGGAGCTAATTAGAGAACTGTATTTCATCCTGATATATGGCCAAATGCTACACAAATAATACATACAGTGGAAAGAATCTAATTTATGCTACATGTGAAAAAGGATGGCAATGTATCTAACACAAATGAGAAACATTAAATACATTATATTTTCTTAATTTCTTTCTACTTGCATATTAACTATGAATTCAGAATATATCGTTGGTGTTATTCAAGATGGTGATTGCTTCATTAATTTAAGTATTTGTCAACCCAGAATAAATTGTAGGTCAGTGATTTGAATATAATCTACATCAGTAATGATCTAAGGCTGGACCCAGCCCCCTCTGCAGAATCATTTTGGCATCTGTAGGGTTTCAAGCAGGAGTACAAAATACACCGTCTGATGATTATTCAGTGATATATATGGCATGAGCTTCTCTATAAAGATAGGTGTCCAGCATGCAAAAGCTTTAATCTGTAAGTAACTGAGTGAAAAAATGACTCTGCCACACTCCATCTACCCAAGAGAACTGCCCATCCGTTGAAGGATGCTGGTGTAGGGAGGTGTTCTCCAATAACGCATTCTGAGCACAAGAATCCAGAACTGCTGCTTTAGTTTGTAAGAATGAAATGCACCACCTCTTTATCAGAAGACAGGCAGTACTCACAGGAGCTCATAGAAGTCAGATGGAGAACAATAAACTTATTCCAAGAAAAATGATAAATAAAAGATTTTGAGAAAGAAAATGTCCCAAAAAAGGATGAGATTTTCAAAAAGAATAGGTATCAGTCATGTCTTTAGCAAGTGTTTTCCTGTGTTTGGTCTTCAGCTGTTTTTATGAAAACATGGAAGGGCAAATAGAAGCTGGACAAGATTTTCTGCAGGGACAGCTCCATGAGGCAAGGTAAGCTTAAGGAAGAAAGATTATTGAGATTTTTTTCTATTTCCCCAGATTCATTCACCCTGAAGAAAGCGTGAGCTCATGAAGTGACCTCTAGACTCACCTCCAAAACCCACAGCCACATAAAATCAACAGAAAGCAAATGAGCCTTCCCTAAAAGACAGATGTTTTGCTCAATGTCACAGCACTGTGCCTGCATGGGAACTGCCATGCCAGGACCTCTTTTCCATCACTGCTGCTGGAACCCACCTCAAGCCAAGCTTGTCCTGTGCTTGCAACAGCTTCATAGTTTCTGTAGTGGGACATAGTTTCAGTGGGATGGCAGAGCAAAAGGCAAATAACAGCCTGCCTCTTTTATACTTAAAAGCATGGGACTGTCAGAGGCCGCTTCACTACGTAGTGAAAGAAAGGGTGTCCCTAACCTGCAAGACAGCTGACACCCCTCCCAGCACTAATGAAGAGCAAATGATTCCTTCTATGGTCAGATTTCAATATAAGGTTTAGGGCTAAGCTAGCTGTTATTAAAAACACAAACCTTGAATAGCGTATATTTTAAAGGTATTTTGAAAGTCTTTCATTTGCTGGAAACATCCTAAAGATGATACAAACCATATGCTATACTACAGCACTTAGAAAACAGACTTTTTATTGGATAATGATGTGGGATGAGAGATATTTCATCTTTTATACATTTATTTGACAATGATGAATTTAATTCATTCTATCACATTGAATGATACATTTATATTCAGTATGTAGTTTAAAATTTCATAAATTATTAAAGTCCTTGCCGTTTTAATTATAATATGAAGAGAGCAGCTAGAACTTATTTGCAGAGAATAATGTGCAAGTCAATAAATTTGGTGAGTACTCCTGACAACATATAAATGATGACTTTAGTTGCATGACTACCTGTGGAAGACAGCTAGAGAACGAGAGTCCTTGTGCTTCTTCTCCAGCAGAGTGAAGCTGGAGTTTGCTCACTTCCAAACTGCAAGGCAGCATTTTCCCAGTGTGCCAGAACGGTTGTGGTTTAAAAGAGAAGTGAAGGTACCACATGGTAACTGTAACACTGGGCACCTTGTTTCAGCAACTGGTAGCAAACGATTCGCAGAGCTTTAAAAGTTGTGCTGTACAACCAGCTTTAATGAAAAAAGTCAGCTTGCCAAGCAGAGGGCTGCAGACAGCCAGCCATCACCCACCAAGTGGTGAGCTGTGATTTACTTCGCCTGTGTAAAGACTCCCAGAAGAATCAGTAAGTCAAGCAGCTTTAGGCTTAGCCTTGCACTACACAGGCAATTTTTTAGCTTTCTTCATGCTCACTCCCCAAAAGTGTGAATCACAGAGACCACCCCTGGTTAATTCACAACATGACCAAAAGTCTAAAGGAAAGATGATGCATAAGCCACTACAAGGGGACTATCCAAGCATCCAGTAGTGATGTGAGTACCTGTCCACAAGGAACTGAACCAACACCTGTAGTACACAAATCATAAGTCTATTATTTCTTCTTCACTGGACTTTGACACAGGAATCACAAAGGTATCAGAAGAAACTTTTCATAAAATCACACAGCTGATCATATGTTCTTCTGGTCCATACAGACTCATTGAAAAAAAAAAGTGGAGGTACTGACCTTCATTCAATTTTGTTCCTGCCGCTCACAATGTGGAATATGGTAGATCCTAATTTTCCTGGTTTTGTCATTTTCTGGCCTAAGAAGCTTGCACCAAGTCATGATACTCAAAGTGTTTATTTAAGACGCAATAATATTTATAAACTTTTCAAGCTGAAAGCAGTATAAAAACTAAGCAGACTGTTACTTTTTTTCTCCTAGTCCTAATTAGAAAAGAAAAAAAGAAAAAAAGCTAAAGTAATTTTGATTAAATTTCATTGAAAGAGAAGAAAAATGCCTCCAGGATGAGGAGTCATATGCCAAAGCATAGCTGAAAGCAGGCTAAACCAAAGGAATCCGAAAGTCTTCTGGAAAAGGAGGGCATATAATGGAAACAGTGACAGACCTTTAACTGTAGTAGTGCTGCTGGGTGCCACTATAACGAACTGAAACCTACAGTCCCCTAGGGTTAATAAGACACCTGTCTTGAAACTAGCAGTCATATTGGTTTTCCAAGCCTGCCACAATACTTAAAGTCTTGATGAAGTTCTTACTGTGCCAAAGGAACTTACTAACAAAGCCACTGAGTCAATTTAACCTCGTGAAACTGGACCCTGTAGGCTGGGTTATCAGAGTTTTGTGTTGAGATAATTACAGCACTAAAGAGAGCATATGGGCTGTCAAGGCTGGCACATGGCCTGCGCCAGCTGTTACCTGGGTGCTTTGGAAAATCTACTGAACAGCATTTTGGACACAGAACAGCTATATGTAAGTGTTCCAAGATATCTAGTGGGAGATCCTCATAATAAATTTATTTTTTATATGGGGGAGGATTACACCCAGTGACATGACTGTAAGTATAACTTTAAACTTCAAAAGGAAAAAAACTAGAGGAACACAATCTTGCATGAAAGCAAAATGTACCAATAGCAAGCCTCACCTGTTAAAAAGAGTAAATTATCCAAGGAACTAGCTATTCTATAGCCCATCTTAAGACAAAATACACCTATTTAAACGCTTTTCTGCAAACATGTCTCTAAGACAATGGGATTTATCCTATTGTTCCTGGTATTGCCCCTCCGTAAAAAATGTCTTGCAAATGCAATGTCATAGTTAATCAATAATAATTACTAACAATAATTATTATTGATAATTGTGATGCTCTTGCAGGTCCTGCCTTTATGAAGCACTGAGGAAAGCATTTCAAATAGGATGTATCCAATGAGTTAGAGAGAAAACAGAAAGAGGAATCAACCAGAAATATGCTCATACAGAGTGCAACAACTGTAACAACACATGCCAAAATTTTATAAGATGTGAGGACTGGAAATTATGATTATAGCATTCAGGTGGATTATAGTAAATGATACTAATTATTTAGATAAGTAGACTCAGTTACCCAGACTGAACTTCCTAAGATGCAAGGTCATTCTAACCAAGCCTACAGTGTCTGCAGTGTCTGTGATCTGAGCGAGTAACTTGGAAACATAAAGACTGACAAGTCACGGGGGAGCCAATGCTTAATTTCCAAAATCTGACCAGATCCATTTTAGTTTTGAAAGCAAACATGTTTGCCGTAGCTACAGCTAGGACTCATGGCACTGCCCCAGCTCTGAAACCCACCTGCAAGACCCTGAATCAGGTTCTCAAAGCAAGTGAAACTTAGAAAGCTGAGGTGATGAAGCTCCAGCTACAGTTTCAAGTCACCTTACCATGCGAAAACACGGATTAATTCCTCTGACATCATTAGCTTAATCGACCTAACGTAAATATATCATTATTTGTTTCACTTCATTCAATTTTATGTCTTCATGAATCTCTTGAGAAATTAATGGATGGAAAATTTAAGATTTACTATCTCTTTGAATATGTCATTTCAGTAGGAACATGGTTAACCTATATTTCTTCCTTTTCAGACTCAAAAATGTATTGACATCATTACTTGTAAATAAGGGTTTGTAATAAGTTGGTTCAATTAAAAATCTTCTGTGTGCTTACCTTTGTTGATCTGCATCTATTTGAAAGTATTAGTAATGCACAGAAAAACTCAAGGACTAGCAATATTGGCATCATACCTTTTTCAAAGCAAAACTTGCCTCTTTTTAGCTCTAAAAAACCTATTTGACCGAAAAGGAGTGTATTTTGGAGTTGAAAAATTCAGTTATTAGATTTAAATTTTTAAAACCCTATCCCTTAAAAACATTTAGGAAATCCAGTTGTATTACATCAAAGTAAGCGCATTACCACATTATATTTTGCAAGCTTTAGCAAATAAAAAAATCCCCCAGAAGAATCTTAACTCTTATCTATGGAAAACATTAAACTGCTAAGCGCTAACAACTGGAATTAGTCCTTAAATCTCTAATGAGAATAATAAAACATGAGTGCAGTTTGTGCTGTAACTTGATAAGGCCTGAATTTACTTGCTGTTAGTAAAAGTTCCTGATCCAGCAGTATGGCGTTTTAGTCCCTGAGGTACAGGAAACAATATCTGTCCTTTAGGAGCATCCTCTGTGGTAAGCACTTCTTATCGGGGCTATCAAAGGACTAAGATAGCAGTGTAATATCTAGTAACAGCAGCTTTATGAGCAGATCCATTACCGATTTAAATCAATCTAAAGCAGCTAGTTCTGTTTAACCCGTTCAGAACAAAGCTGACCTCCTCGCAAAATTATTTCTTCTGAAAGTAATGCAAATTATTTCTGTGCTACTAAATGTGATACGCATTGAATGTGAACAGCAGCAGAAGTGAGGATGAAACACCACAATGCTGTAAGCAATCCCCTCAAAAAAATTGTCCCTTGTACTAAAAGCTTGTTACTCTGCAAAGATGCCATACTTTGCAACACTAAGATTTAATACTCTTGAAAATACTGATTTGAACTAAACTAAGGCACTATATGCAGAGGAATTTAATGGAATGTGTCTAAAATCAGCTTGCTGTCAATTTGTCTGAAAAATCTCTTTTTTTATAACAGTCAATATCTAAACACTCTTCTCCAAAATTTTCTAGTGAAGCAGTTATTGGAAGACAGTCTTCAGATTTTATTTGCTCATGAAGATGTTTTTATTCTTTGCAATGGAAAATGTAATTGTAACTTTTCCTGAACTTCCAAAAGTAAAATGAAAATATTATGTTATCAGTCAGCTTTTTAGTGAGCCACAGCTACTTAAATTCTTAGCGTTTTCACTCACTTTATATCAGTGGAGTTTATCTCCCAACTTTGAATAAAAAAAATTATTTTAAAGTGTAATTTATATTTTTTTCATATGAAGGGATTTAAATACACTTTAAAAGCACTGCAAATGTAATTTATTTAAATGATGATTTGCTAATTTTGCCGGTAATTAGATAACAGAGGTCTCTAAGCATTACTTTTTGATTAGTGTTTAGAAAGACAAAAAAAAAAAAGAACCTGCGGCACTCAGTTTGACACAGCTGTGAAATGTCAATCGGCTCCCGGCCAGGAGAGGCCCGCCAGGCCCGCCAGAGAAACGTGGCACTTCGAGAGACCAGAAGAGACCGTAAACAATGAGCATCGACGACACCCTCTCACTACTAACTTCAGCCCAAGCTTCTGTACTAAATGGTCACCTTCATCATCATCTTGGGCCTGATCCTGCTCTTTCCAAAGCCAGTTTGGGTTAAATTATTGATTGCAACAGTCAGTCCCTCGTGTCTGAGGAGTTAATGGGATCGAACTGACATATAATCAGCAAGTGCAATTTGAGGATCTTGAACTTCTTGGTTTCCCTCATGACTTATTTTGGAGACATTGCCTGTTATTTCTGGACTATTCTTCTGAATTATAAGAAAAAAGAAATTCAGATTCTAGTAACCAAGCCGCTTGTTTCTTGTTCTAAAGACCAGTTTTCTCAGAGCTTATTTAGAGCCTGACCTTGTAATCCTTCCACAACCCTTCCCCAGTGACCCGAACTATGCACTTTCCCACCTTCACTCTAAATCAATTCCCCTGCCAGAAATCAAGAAAAATCTAGGATACGGTAAACACACACAAAAAGTCAGCATTTCTGGTTTTGTCTTCATTACCAAGGTTCACAGACCAAATGAAAACTCTTAAACATTTGAACTATTTTAATTAGTGCAATTTAGCATTCTCCACAAATGCAAAATGTTACTTTCTTACTGATTCTTTGACTTAAACATTTCCTATTAAACTGTATAATTTCAGTTCAGTGCTTTCACAGTACTCTATGCAAACGTGAACTCTTTGAGATAACCAAATCAGCATGAATTTTGTATTAGAAATATATTGCAACATTAATAAAACAAAACAGTGTATTTTCTTATGATAATAGAGTTTAAAAAATAGGTTTATTTTCTAGGTTCTTGTCATACAGGTAACAATCTATTTACTCCTGCCTTTATTGGGAGCTATATATTTCTTATTAGATAATAAATTTGATCCTCCAAACTATTTTGCTTGAGCATCAGAAAATATCCGAGTACTAAAGGGAGAGATGATACCTAAAACATGCTGCTGAACTTCTGTCTCTCTCGATAAAACTGGAAGCTGCTCTGTAATTTGATCAATTTCTTGCATCTACCGAATATTGCTTTTTAAGGCTGGTATGGAAAAGAAATATCAAAACAGGCAGAGATATTTTCACTTCTGCAGAAACGGACAAAATTTTAAAGCTTTACCTTCAGTACCTCAAAAAAAAAAAAAATCTTAAAAAGGAGAAAAAACTTTCTTTCTTCCATCTGATACAGGAATAGAATTTATGCTCTTTATTTCATATATGGCTTTAATGCTTGCAAAGTTGCCATCAAAGTGAAAGCTGAAACCAGGCCCAGAGCAATGAAGTATATTTTTTAAGAGTATGTCAAATTATCTTCAATAGCCATTTTTTAAATAAAATATGAAATCTTGAAGCAGACAGCAAAGAATTGTATTGAGGGTAGAATCTTTCATTTAAACATAAATTTACAGAACCCACATCCCTGAATCTTAAAAAAAAAAAGAATATTGCTTTCTAATTGCCATGGGATGTATATGCCAGTAGTATGAATGACTTTCACATGTCAGTTTTAACAAAAGTTCCTCTAAATTTATTTCTTTAAACACACTGCCATTTGGTACATCTGCCGACCTACAGAAACAGCTGAACAGTGCTGTTTGCACATGCTTTTTGTTCCAAGCTGTAAATGTAATCCTACATTTCAAGGTTACTAAGAGGGAGAAAAGGCATTATCATTGGGTTTTTTTCAGTCTGATTGTCCCATTTAGGTGATGTACATACTCTGAGCAAATTAATTGCTTTGCATCTTGTTTATATTTATTAACTGAGATTAGGAAAGGCAGTAAAATACTATATCAAAGCATTATGGAGAAAACAACTGGAATCAATCTTTCTCATTTGTCACAGACAGCACTTATTTAAATCTAAAATATGTTCTTTGCTGTCCTTGGTCTATTCTGGTAGATAATAGCTGGTAGCAAATACAGGGCTACAGATTCCTCTCAGCTCTTTGAACATAAAAAATAGAAAAAAATAAAAAAAAAAAAAGGGGGGGGGGAAGACATATCAAACTTCTATTAACAGAAGAACAAAGAAAAACACACACAAAAATTCCCGCAGTCTGTTAGATCTCTGCTTCTTGAGCTAACAAGATTTTATTTCCATTTTTGAAAATCATTAACTGCATTATTTCTGCAGGGCTACTGCCAGAATTTAATCATTATGCCCCATCATTCAGATGTTTATTTGGGGGCAAACCCTGCCATAACAAGAAATTTGGAAGGGCCTTGTAAAGAGGAAAAGTTAAAATTGTTAAGTACTACACTGCATTATGACTCTGTAAATAAGGCAGCTGCACACCACACTCCTCTTTCAGACAATTGTGCAAAAGCATCGCCCGACTGTAATTTCTTAGACTCAGAAATGAATTTACAATAGACATTCTTGCATGTATTCAATGCTGACTCGGTCTCCCCAGTTCTGAAAGTTTAGAATCTGAAACACTGCAACACCGTTGCCTGCTCGTTATTATTTTTTAAACAAAAAGTAATACTGAATCTCCCACATAGGAAGGCAGATAAGCAACAATATAGTGCAGGCTCCAAGTTAAATCTGGTTCAGACAGCGTAATAATGATGTCATTAAGGCTCCAAGCTGAATGGGAATCAGACAGTACTGTAGTACAGCTGCAGACATAAATCTGAAAGAACTTTTTTGGCTACATTCTCAGACTTACCTTGAAAGATATTTAGGAGCTCCAGCAATGTGAGTTGAAAGAAATGTTCTCAAAGGGAGGTTTGCAGACTGAAGAACCTATGTAGGCCTTATAGGCACTTTCTTCTGTGGCACAGGAAATAACATTTTGTTAAATGAATAAACTAAGAGAAATAATTTCAGAAGAAGTGCAAACCAGAAAACAAATAAACCTTAATACTACCACAAATAAATGAGACTAAGGCAATTGTGGGACTGCTCAAAGCCTTTTTGCCTTGCTGAATGAAAGCAATCCCTAAGACTGAATGGGTAATGAGATCCTGGCTCCTGAGATTTTAGCTTTCTTAATCATGTTCATAATTAATTCAAGAACATTGATAATTTCATTACATTCTTTTTGTCTTATCAATAAATGATGTGCCTGCACTTTTGGTCCTGTGTACAGGGAGAAAGGAGATGCTTTGGGTAATATTGCACCAGGAATCGTGTATGTATATATGTATTTATACTTATATATTATCTATATGACCCAAAGTAAGGATGTGGTAGTTATTATCCTTAACCAGGCCTCTATTATCAGAATATGATGACAAGCAGTTACAAATAATTAATAAGCTTTTTATGCAGAAATGCAAAACCCTTTAAAGAAAAATACGCTGCAAACACAATTCCTGTCTGAAAGACACATACCTAGAATAAAATATATTTTCAGAGATATTTAAGAATGGAATTTACATGAACTCAAACCACAAATATATTTTTAAAATGCCTCCAGGTTCTGTTTCAAAAATATCATTTAAAAAACTCGAAATTTAGCCCCTCTTTCTATTTGAAGAGATGTGCCCTTCTGTTTGTCCTTCCAAACACATTTCCGGTATCAGCTTACATCTAACACCAAGCTGTGCTCACCCACTCAGTTGAAACTGTCTAGGGCTTTTCATATATATATATTTTTTTTTTTAATGAAGACTGAAATCTCTCTCTTAATCCATCAGTCAGTCAAAGAGGAAGCATCCCTGCAGGGTTTACCACTTGTTCTATGTAATCTTCACCAAAGCAACAAATCTGGGTTATTCCCTTGCTTTTTTATTGTTGTTGATGATTTAGCAGTATCATCAGTTTTAGACAGCAGAGTCTGTAGAAGCAAAAGTTTCTGAACAGAGCCAAATACCATTGTGCTATTTGCTCTCACTTGCAGCTTATTTCATTCTGGCATCAGTGAAACCATCTGTGGAGAAAGTGGCCCTGCGCAAGAGAGAGCACCATAAATGGGTCCCAAAAAGCTTAATATCAGCCTTCAGAACAAGCTACACTCAGAAAATGTCTACCACATTGTGGCAATCATTGCTTTTTAGCTGACTATCTTTTAAAAATAACAAAACCAGGCATTTCCTTTTTGCAAGCAGGTTAAATCCCCACTCAAGGACAAATACATTCTCCACCAAATGTTCTCTTTTTCCTTTCTAATGACACCAACTTCCCGGGGATGTTATGCTACTGAAGGTCTATGTGGATCAACCAGCCTCAGAGGTGGCTTTTAGCCAGCACAGCATACGTGAGGTCATGTACATGTTAAATGTAAGTGTAAATAAAGGGTTTCCATTCTAAACATACTTATCAGGGCTATGGGAGTGAGCAGAAAGACTGAATTTCATGTATGTGTAATCTTCTGTGGTCATAAGTAACTAAGCATATATTGTTTATACTGCTAAAAGAAAAAAAAAAAAAAAAAAAGAGGCCAAGAAGCAATCCCTGGTCCAAGGCCAAACTCACTCCAGCCCACAGTGTTCACAGCTAGTGCCTTTGAATGAACATGTCTGGGAAAAGCTTACCCAAGGAGTTGAAAATACAGGGTGCTTCAAAAAGGTGGACCAAATTTCAAAGCAAAGTCATTTCAAATTGGGTCCATCTTTTTAAAACACCTGGTACATCTAGGGAAAAAGCTGGCAATTCAGTGGGGTGTACAAATGGGGTGCCGCACTCAGTCTAGTCTCTTAGCTTTCACTTATTTTTTATGCCTCTGGATGTAAAGATACCCCAAAGTGCCAAAAACCTGGTGTCAAATAAATAGTGTATAGCAAGAATTTAGGCAGCTGAGAACTGTCATCACTTTTGTTTTGTTAGGAGGGTTCTTCAAGGGATGAGGGAGGCAGCATAAAGGATCTACTACAGGACAAAAGTAAATCTTGTCCTCCTTGAATTGTAAGTAATGTTATATGAGGATAACAAGAGGCAAATTGAGCTAAACACAGCATGGATTATTTAGTATGCTTGATGTGTTTAAGTGAAAAGACTCAGGGCCTGCACCTCTCTTCACACCATCCTTCCTAGATTACCAGCACTGTCCCTTGGGGCTGTAAAAACAAATCCAAATTGATTTAGGCAATCCAGATACTCCAGTTCCCAGTGGAGATGAGAGTGTGCAAATCTTGAAGAGGCATTTATCCCAGTGCTCCTGAGCCTCAGAAGGCCCAAGCCATAAACCAGGACCGCGGCTGTACTCAGATGATCTGAATTGCCTCCGAGAGGTGCTCATCTGTCCTCTGACAGTATAAGAAGCCTGGAGTTAGGTGGGATACCATCACACTACCATTCCTGGATGCAATGAATTAAAAACACTGAATGAATTTAGCTGGGTAGAAAGCACTCTCTCTTCAACCTTGGTGTTGTCAGAGGGCAGAATTCAAGAAAAGTAGGCTCAGATCCTGGATTTTGATAAGGCTGTTCTTGCTCTAGGTCCATGTAGTACCTTCAGGTATTATGAATCCAAGCCTTAATGCTGAGATAAGCGATTGTAAACCCCCTCAAATTTATGGCAACATTTCCTTGAAACAATCCTGAACTATAAAAAATCTGGAAATCTTTCCGAGCTTGAACATAATTTTTGCTGCAAGAACTATTGACAAGATGAGAAGCATCTCTAGCTAGCACACAGAGTTTTTCGAGAGAGCAGTCTCAAAACTGGAGCAACTTATGTATTTGAAATCCCTGATCCTTTTTTTTTAGCAGTTTAAACATAGCCTTAGATTATCTGTGCTTTATTCCGAATCTTTAAAACATAACTAGTACTCCTTGACTTTGGAAATGTCTTATTAGAGCAGAAACCTTGAAAGATTCTAAGGGATTTGGAGAACCATCCTAAAATGCATTAAGAGAATCCACAGCATATTTACTGACAGCTATCAACATTTTTTTTGATGATAAGCCATCCATAAATTCACAAAGACATGCATTATACTCAAGCTTATAGAATTACATTGTAAAACTGAATCCACTCCTATGAACTTCGGCAAAATTATGTGGGTTTTGTAGGATGAACTGATTGCAGGAGAAAGAAGTCCAAAAAGCACAGCACAGAATCACTTAGCGAGGCAAGCTGTTGCCTGTGACAGTGATGTATGAGACATGGGTGATATATATACTGGGTGGCTTTATCAGTAAATCATTGAGTTATTTAGTTCCCTGAGGAGCTGGACCTGTCCCTGAAAGAGACTGCACTGTGAGATGCACCAGTGGGGAATTAATATTGGCAAAACAGTCAATTTTTATTTGTTTGTACCAAAGAATCATAAAATATAATTTAATAAATAATACTCCACAGATGTACTTCCTCTTCTAAGTAGTAGTGCTTTAAAAATGGTAGAATCTGGGTCTTCCTGTTGTTTTCCTCAGTAACTTGAGAGAAAGTCTCCATAAAATGGGTTAGGTTTAAATAAAGTATTTAGCCAATACACCCCAGGCAGGATGTGAACAGTTGCACACTGAAGAATATATATATATATATATATAAAGGCAGACTGTGAACCTCTGTATCTGAGAAGATATACCACTTCTTTTTTCTATATGTTGCATATTAAGGATCAAGACAATCTCCACTATCTTCTAGGAACAACTGAATCTACCTGAATCTACCTGAATTTACCTAAATTCGCTACCTGAATCTGCTGCAAACCTGGTTTGAGAGGGAGCTCAAAGAGCTGTCCTGCTGCTCAGCATGACATTGCTGAATAAGTCCCTCAGTTCCCAGTGTTAAGGTATTTTTTATGTGTTTCTCTTGCCTGATTTTAACAAATCTGTAGTTTAAACCATGTAGACTGAAAAAATACAAAATATGTACATGGTCAAACTGCAAAATTAAAAAAAAAATCCATCATTGTTACAAACACTATAATTATTGAGATTTAGTACATCAAAAATAAGCAAGAAAGCTCAAATGCTGTAAACAGTTGCTGTGCAGAAAACAGTCCAACATTATAGAGCGTTATAGGAAGTGTTTCTGCTAACATTAACACCATTTTCAGAAAAGCTTTGCACACATAAAGAAGAAATGGACACTAATTTTCAGCGTAATAAAAGCAGTGACAACTTCATCATTGCTAATGCAAAGAAAATGACAGTTGTGATGCATAGCAGATTGTGACAGAAATGCAAACAAAATACTTTTTCCTCTTTAATTCCCCCACAGCATAGCCATTCATTGGAATTACACCACATCTCCAGCACTATACAGTGGATTGGCTTTATTCTGATTTAGGGCTGCTATTCGTGTATGTGTATTTTTTTGTTATTATGTGAGAGCTTTGGGTAATCCCAGCCTAAAGCCTACACATTCCTGATGCTATAGGCCAAGATTTTCAAATCAGAACTGTGAAATACACTGAACATGGTACTCACCTAGGTCATGAAAATATGACTGACTATCAAAGCGCAGACAGACACAAAGAGTAGTGACTAGCAGCACCGCATCTGGTTACACGGGGTATCTGGTTACACGTAGCATTCCTTAAGGCTTCACGCTAGGCCAAATAACATTTTGGTTAGTATTCAAGACAATGAGGTGGAAGACATCCTGAGCAAGTTAAAGAATTATCTCAAAATGGGAGGCATGGTGAATGTGCTGGAAGGCGCCCATTCAGAGATCTCTCAACAGGCCAGAGAAAGGGGATGAAAGAAATCTCATGAAGTTCAGTAAAGAAAATGGCAAAGTCCCATAGCTATGACAGAATAACTCCATGGATCTGTATAGACGGCTGACACACTAGAAAGCAGCTTTGGGAAAGGTAACCCAGTGATTCTGCTAGGCAATAAGCTGAGTATTTGTCAGCACCATGCTCTTGCAGAGATGAAGACCAACTGCATATTGAGCTGTGTTGCTAAAATTGTAGCCAGCAAGTCAAAGGACATGATTATTCCTCACTATGAGACACCTCTCTCCCAGCATCTGCAGTAATGTTCAGTTTTGGACTTCCCAGCAAGGGGCCAACAAGACAGTTGAGGTCTTGGACTTCACAGTACAAAGAGGAAGCTGAGCCAGTTTGTTCAGGCTGAGTGGACACAGCCCCAAGCTCAAGCTGAACAGTGTTGAGTGGGGAGTTACACCAGAGCATCCCCTCCAAGTTGGATTATGCTACTGTTATGTAAGCAGAAAGGAGTTAAAGAATATAGTGGCATATTCCAGACCTAAGACCATAGTGCATTCAGAAAGTGCTCAAACCATGACATGTACAGTCCCGTGTTTCCCATGTTTTAAACATTGCCAATTGGTGTCATCAGCTCTTTTCAGTACTTCTGTCCATGCAGCTCCTATCACTGACATTTTTTAGTTAATCACTTCAAACTTCATTTCAAGAACATATTGCATCAAAGCTTCAAAACAACTGTCAATTTCTTCTCAGATTAAACAGACTATCTTAATGGATGCTAAACGATCATTACAACATAAGATATTAAACTGCTGTATACAGTACTTTTGTTCTACTTGCTCTGACCTACTCAAATGACATTTGCTCAAAGTATTTTTAAGACCAAAGATGATCAATAATTTCGAAGTCACAGGAGCCATTGTTATCAAAAGCTTCTATAAGTGAAAATGTTTTGAAGACCCTCTTTATATAACAATTATTTTATAAAGGGTTAAATGTCATAAATATGCAACCTAATCCCAAACATCTGTATTCTACACCTTTTGTTACTCTCCCAGTTTCAAGTCTTTTTAGGTAACAGAACTCTCTCTGGTTCTAGTAACAGCAGGAACATCATACATTTATTCTGCTTTTTCACATTACACACAGTGGAAGTCCAGTCATACTCATCATATATAGATCCACAGGTGAAACAACATAAAAAGGACACATATAAGTCACACATATATGAACCAGAGGGATGTAATAGATCCTCAGGTGAAACAACGTAAAAAGGACACATGTAAGTCACAGATATATGAACCAGAAGGACGTAATAGATGAGGAACTTGTAAAACAATGCTTTTTATGCACAGGCAATATTTAAACAGGCAAGAATGCATATGAGAAAAAGCACCTAAGAGTTGAAGAGGATAAAAATAGAAGAAAGATATGGAGATTACAAGAAGGGTAGTTAGAAACAGTAGAGAGAGAAGAATGTGTTATAGTTGTTGCAGAACTAGCAGAAACCAGAACAGAAAATATCTACAATAGATAGAACTTGATTTAAATGCCATAATCACAGAAGATATTAAGCATTTGCACAAAAAAAAAAGAAGACGACAACAAGCACGAACACTTCTGATGTAGCTGGAATAGTAGTCTTCAGTCAACTACTCCTGAAACTGAAAGCTGCATTTACAGTAATTTACATTTTAAAAGACGGGGGAAAAAAAAAAAGGTCATAGGAAAGAGAATAAATTCCAAATGCAGTTTCATAACTTTGTACAAAATAATAAAGTGAGCTACTCTTGATTGAATTTGAATTGACAGGAAAAAATTCTCATTTACTGTTATTTGATGCTTCATTGACTGACTTGTGGTTCGTTACCAGCTTTCTCTATTGATATATCACTCTGCAGCCAAATAATGGACAAGTGACACACACTATGAAATATGCATTTCAGTAAGAAACTGCTTTCCAGATCTTGAAAACCCTTGGTAGTACTTATGCTTGAAATTAAACCAAACACTGAGCATTGATTTTAATATGTTTAGATGAAATCAAATTGCTTTAACTGTGTTAACACTGTGGAACATGCAGTAATCCATGTACTTTATGTGCTGATAAATCTGAAACTACAGTAAATGAATAATTATGCCATCAGTGATATCTGTTTCTGGTGCCTATTACTCAAATATTGTGCTATCTGCAGCTTTACCACCAAGGAACCATTTTTTTTTTTTTTTCTCACAAGTTACTGAATCAGTTTAAATCAAAAATCAATGGCATTAACCAACTGCATTTATAATTTCAAGGAATAGCCTTTTGCTTCCTTGCCTATAGAGTACTGATTGACTTTGGAGAAGCTCCCCACACTAAATATTTGTAGAACTGGGAGCTTGTTGCACCCCTGCACATTTCAGTTTCTAATGCTGACAGCAGTGCTCTTCTCCCCATGCATGTTAGCACAATTGCCTCAAGTCTCTTCCCATGTTAGCCAGAGAAGCACTGTTTTGCAAATGTCACCTTCGGGATAGAAAGGTAAAAAATAAATGTTCAGGTAAGAATATAAACAGCATGTTGCTCAGCTACAAACTGGTTCAAATACGTACAAGCAAACTTCAGATATAATAAAACAAGAGAGGAAAAAAGGAACGGGGGAAAGGGGCAAAGGGTGGAAATGAGAGGAAGTGCAGGGCAATGGGGATGAAAGGGAGGAAGAGGAAAGGGAGTCACAAAATCATCATTTCCAGATGATACCACATAGGCAGCTGTGGGGTTTGTCATTTGTTTGGGTTTTTTTTTCCTTCTGAAGCTGCTGGAGTGAAAAATTTCTTGGTTTGTTGTCAAATAGGGAAAAAAAAAAAACTTGGAATTTTTCACAAACTTAAAAAAAATCAGTCTGTCATGTGAACCTCTTCTTTAATAAAATCAAACAGATTTAAAAATTAGTCTGAGAAGAAGTTTTGAATTATTCTTAAAATGGCAGAGCTGGCCTGAGACCTGGTACCTGGAGGGCCACCAAGAGAGGCAGCAGCTTCTGGGTTCTGTTTTGAGATCTTCCTGGAAGTTATCTGAGATCACTGAGGGGTTCAACATCAGGGTGCTGGTTCTGCCCCATGAGGAGGCTGTGCCCTCCATGAAGCTCTAGATCTGGGACACTGTTGAGAAACCACCAAGGCTCATCTGACTCTTGGACTATTACAGTCCAAGAGCATATGATCGTTGATGGTTTTTCTCCTCCTTCCTGCCAGTGAGGGTGAACTGCTGGAGGAGTGGATGGATTTTATGATTCAACAACTTGTTGCACAACTGCTATTGATAATAGAGGATTCTGCTTTTATGACCATGGGACCCTCTCTGAGGACTGAGGAACCTAATCTGGGAATCTCTAGCAAGAGAGGGAATCCACCTGAACAAGTAGTGCACAAGCACTTTTGCCAATATGCTGCCCAGCCCAGTGAAATCTTTCAACTAGGAACAATGCAGATGGAAGGTGATGACTAACAATCAAATGAGGAAGTGGCGGACTGGGATGGCAAGCAAAGGGTGTGGGGTGATGTGGGCAGAAGAGACCTCACAATCAAGAAAACAGGGCTGAAGGGTAACCACCTCAAACATATGTACTTAAATAAGGGAGTGACTACAGGACAGTATCATGAGTGAAGCTTTCATGTGATTTCTGGGAAATCAGTACAATTGGGTGTTTCTGGAGTATATGCATGGAGAACAAACAGAAGGAACAAGAGGTGTGTGTGTGCAGTTGTAGGGTGACAATCTTACTGAAATAAAGATATGGTGGGAAAGTGCACACAGCTGGAGAGCTGAAACAGGTCTATAAAAGCTCTTCAGGAATGACAGGCTAGGATTGCAAGGATGAAAAATGTGGGTCCACTGCTGAATGGGGCAGGGGACCTGATGACAAAGGATATGGAAAAGGCTGAGGTGTTCAATACCTTCTTTTCTTCAGTTTTTACATGCTTTTAGCAATTCCAGGTCTGTGAGGACAGGGGGAATGTCCAGAGCAAGGAAGACTTACCCACATTTGAAGAGGATGAGGTTAGGGAACATTTAAACAAATTGGATATAAACAAGTCCATCAGACCTGATGGGATACACCTGAGGGCTGAGGGATCTGACCAACCTCTTTAAAAGGTCATGGCAATCATGGGAGATTCCTGACAACTAGAAGAAATAAAATGTTTCTCCTAACCTCAAGAAGGAGGATCTGCTGAACAACAGGCTGATCAGGCTCAACTTCTTTGCTTTTAAGATGATGGAACAGATGTACCTGGAAACTACTTCCAAACACATGAAGGGCAGGAAGGTGTTTTGGAATAGTCAGCATGGGTTTCTGAAGAGGAAATCTTGCTTAATCAAACTCATAGACTTCTACAATGAAATTACTATCTCAATGGACAACAGCAGAGCAGTGGATATTTCTTATCTTTGCCCTAGCTAGGCTTTTGACACTATCTCCCATAACATCCATAAAACTAATGAAGTACAGGCTTGATCAGTAGACCCTAAGGTGGATCAAAAAACAGATGAATTGCTGGATTCAAGGGGTTGTGATCAGTGGCACAAAGACCAGCTGGAGGCCAGTCACTAGTGGTGTATACCAGGGTCTGTAGTGGGGTCAATTCTGTTCAATGTCCTTATTAATGACCTGGATGATGGGCCAGAGTGTAACCTGAGCACGTTTGCAGATGATACAAAAGCTGAGAGGAGCAGTGATACTCAAAACCCAACTGGACACAGCCCTGAACAACCTGTTCTTTCCTTCTTTTTTTTTCTTTTTCTTTCTTTTTTTTTTTTTTTTCTGTTTTCTCTTTTTTTTTTTCTTTGAGATGAGGAAGATGAGCAATACATTGGAGGTGACTGCCTCTTCTCATTGATTATGAAGAGCCTGGATGATGGTTTATGCAGTTTTTACATAACTAGCATCTTGTAGCAGAAGCAGTTGCTGAAGTTGCTTGTATAGTCAAAATACAGAAACAGGCATTGTTATGCTGTGTTCATCTTATCCTGAAGCAGATATACACATGTAGCTAACCAAACTGCTCCATGGAAGCATGTTTCCATTTTTCCATGTGCACCCTTCATCACCCCAAAGCCATGCTGCTGCTGGTTCCTACCCTTTCTACTGTCTGCAGAGGGAGCAAAGGATGATGATGCTTCCACACTGAGTTACCAGCAAGTCTCCTGAGGGAAGGCAGTTGTCAGTCCAGGACAACCCACTTTAGACACCATAAAGCATCCAACCAGATGGGATTCTGAACACCTAGAATTAACAGCCTGTGCTCATTTTTCAGACAACAGTGACTTGTAGGTACTTGGTGTGGTGGTTCAGACAACACAAGTTACAGAATGAATGTTTGACAGTCCAACTACCAAAATATTTCTTTCAAACTGGGACTATGGTGGTCAAGGACTTTTGAAAGTTAATAATATGATGTTTCATGCTAAACTGCATTGCGACTGTACCTACAAAACCCAGGTACAGATCAAGATGTTATTATGTTTGATGCAGTACAAAGACAGCACAATAGGTCAGCCCTGAAGACCTTTTTACAAAAGCCAGCAAATGGTGTGGCTCTTTCCATTACTTCTAGAAATTTATGCCTGTATCAAATTAAATAGTTCTTCCCTTTCTTTTGCTGCTTATAGTCATTGCTGCATAATTTCATGCTGGTTTGTTCTCAAGTCTGAAACAAAAACAAACCTATGAAGAACAGTTCCACAAGGAACGCCACTGTAATTCTTTACTCCGTTGTTGGAATTAACAAGATTTTTTTTAAGGAACAAACTTCTTTCTAGTAAAAACACTACTAAAATAAAAATATAAACAATTATTGCAAATATATAGTCACAACAAACATTAAATTTGTCTCTTAAACAGGTTTATTACTTCACTATGTATTTGAATAAAGATTTGTCTTCTATAGCTTTGGCACAAGAACAGATTTATTTAGTTTATAGAAGCAATTCTTTTCCTCCATCAGCTACCGAGAATAGAATTGTTTAGGAGGTGTGTTTTGTCAAACATTATTCTGACAAAAATAATCTGTTGAAGTATATTTAGATCTTTTAATAAACATAGAGGCTTCAGGATTGTTTATGGCTTGTTCACAAAACCTTCTAATTTATCAAGTCATTTCACTGTGCATCACTGCAAGCAAATGCAAGAGAGAGGCCTCACCTACATTAGTATTACTGCCCTCGTCTCATATTACTTAGGGAGGATTCAACAATATTACTGACATAGCCAATACAGTGAACTAGATGCAAACATAGCATAATTTTTAAGTGATGCCACTGTCCAGGGATGTTAGAAGCTTTAGGAATAAAAGACACTCTTCAAGCCTGGCTGTCTTGCACTGGAAGAAGCATAGTTACCAGTCCTGAGACTGGCATGATGTTTCACGTTCTTTTCTGAAGCTATACCTGTACCATTTTCTAACATAGTGCTATGTCAGTGTCACCCAGAAAAGTTCAGCACCCTTGGAACACATTAATTTCACAAATGTGTCATCATAACTCCTCCCATTATAATTTTTGCCATTAAAAATCAATTCACCTATATACTACTACAGCATGGGAGTGAAAACTGAAACACATCTCTTAGTTTTAGGTGGCACATGAGATGCAATAGGTGTTTAATGGGATCATTCTGCTTTGTCCATGTATTTCTGTAGCTTTTCCTGAGGAGAAGGTTGGCTGCATAATGCAGGGACCAGCCACGCTAAGTAACAGCCAACAGGTCTTGGCCAAGCTGCCCTGGGAGCAAAGGGAATCTTGCCATCAATTTTGCGAGGCTGCAGGTGAGAACAGCCTTTCCTTGCATCCTTGCACACCTGTAAAAATAAGTTCTTTTTTATGCCTTCATTTAAAAATGCTTAAAAAAACAGCTGAGGAAATAGCTGTTAACACAACTGCCAGCATATTCAGCAACTCGGCTTCTAATTCCTATCTCTCAATTTGTTTTATCCAAATTTTACCAGAGCTGAGGGTGTTTGGGTTAAGTAGCTCATGCACTGGAGAAACTCCCCTCTCTACCATTTCCCAGGAAGCACAAGGAATGACAAGATGTCTCTTTGGAAGCTGGTTCATTCAGTCTGCCAACTGATCATCAGGTGATTAGCAGTGCACTGCAGAATAGAAACGGGTACTGTACCAGTAGCTACATCATCCATAATGACTGAGAAAATACCCTTGGCTTATATTTCTTATCAAGCTTCACACGTCATACATTGATTGCAGTTACAAAGTATAGAGAATTGTATTTTCTAGAATAACTCCTGACTTAAGTATTTTGACTCTCTCACAGGTTCCACAGAGCAGTGACACTTAACTTACCTGTCCTTACTGTACCTCTCTTTTTTCTTCTTGAACTCTGTCTCTCTAAATTCTGTTACCTTGTGCTCCATACTGTCATATCTATCCTTTTTTATTTCTGCAGTCCAATACAAAACTATTCTGTCTGTAGTGGTCATCCCCCCCAACTGATTAGCATAATTATTTACTCATTCATTTTTTTATCATTAAGTAAATTATTATTATCTGTTTTCTTTCATCTACTCTACTTACCTTATGAATCTTTTGAATATTTTTCTTCCTTATTCCCTCTTCATTCAACAATCTATTTGTGTGACAAGCTTTATCCTCTTTCATTGCTCCTCCTCTATTACCCTTCCACTCTTACTGCCATATTTTAATACTAATTTTTTTAATTTAACTTCATGATTTCCGAAATATTGCTATTCTACCTGATTCTATCTTGTTATTTAGACAGGCATCTGACACACAAAATACAAAATTGTTCAGCAGCTCACTCTTCCACATATTCTTTCTACTGGAAATTGACATAAAGGATTTCAAAAGAATGATTTTCCACAGCTTATTGACCTAACCATATATGTTTTTGCAGGTGTGACTTTCTTATTCCAGATAATAACTTGTCTTTTGTGTAATATGAATGGCAGGTCTACAAAATATTGCAATGTGAGTCTGTTAGCATCCTACGACATGCATTTTATTGGGAAAAACAAACATGCAAAAAAAGAAGTCCTACCGTTGTCATCATCACCTTGAGGAAGAAAACATTATTTCATGATGAAAGAGTCTAAAACATTCAGACGGTACACATAAAACAGAAGAGTTGTACCTATGCTTGGAGATTTCATTCTGCTCTTTAAAACTAACCCACCATCTTTGTAAGGCTTGAATAAATTTCTAAGTCAGCCAGAGCACAAATAGATGGCTTTCAAATTGTTTGCTGCAAAGAAAATCCCCTAGGCTAGGTAGTTCCATCCTCTTTATGCGAAGGAGCAAGCACCTTGAAGGTCTCTTGAATGATGCAACCTGACTGGAACAGTAGGGCAACTCAGGCTTGCAAGATGATTGAACCCACTGACCACTACGTGGGTAACAGTCTTTTCTCCTTCCTCGTTTTTATAATACAATCCTTCTCTCTGGCACAACTTTCACAGTATCCTTCTACCAAAAATATATTGAATGGACAGTCAATCTTCTGATATTATCAGATTGCATAATTTCCAAGACTGACACCATGTGTGACACAGTATCAGAAGGGTTGAGATATTCACTGCTAACCTCAGTTTAGCACCGTAGAGCAGGATTGGCTAAGGTTATATCTACAACTAGAAAATTAAGTGAGCCAGTGCCTGTTTTCTGTCCATGATTGAAATGGCAGAGCGCAGTAGGTACCCGTACACCAAAAACTCACCTTTCTCCCCCCTCTTCCAAAACACCTCCTAAGAACCATTCCTGGCTCAGTCTCTCTTTTGAAGAACACTCAGCCATTGTCTGGCAGTGGGCTAGTTTGCAGAGGGCTAGTTTGCACATCTCATAATTACATGTATTAAATCAATGATTAATTGTAGGGCTTGGAGTATGCCGGTGTTGGAGATGATATCTGGCCCTGTTCAGTTTACTGGTGAAGATGCAGTTGAGCTACCTAAAACTAAGAGGTCAAGAACCTCGTGCTGCACATCAGTAGCACAGAAGAGAACCATATCTGGAACTACTGGAGAATCTCCTGCCACAGAAAGGGAAAGAGTGGCCTTCCAGCCCCTGGGGGAGTGAATTAGAGGTAAAACTTTTCTCCTTAGAACTCATTCCTCTCTAAAGACAGGCAGCATGAGAGTATTAGAATGACTGTGAGTAATGAGCTATTAAATCTCATTTGCAAAATGAGACAATATGATCCGATTTTTTACAGAGATGGTAAAATGGAAAAATTAATTATTACTTGGCCAGTAAGAAAGTAGCTTATGTTATGGACAAATGATTTTGAAATGTTCTCTTTATAGGCAAGTGTGCACAAATAGTACATTTGGACAAAACAGAAGTACACCTATTTCTTAGAAAACAAGGCATTTACAGGTTGCTACAAGATCTGCAAACTGTAAAGTTTGATATACCAACAGTAGTTTTTATGGAATGGGAATCTATTCAAATGGAGGAGAGGCAAAAATAACTCAACCCTGAGTAAAGAATGTCCAGAATTCTTATGAGATGAGCTTTTATTTCAACAAGGAAAACACATTGGTGCTTCTGGTTGACTCTGCATGACTGTTCACTTCTGTGTGAACTTGGAAGACCTCTCTGTAGGTGTGCATCCAAATGAGTATGCACATACACAGTAGATGTATTGATAAGGACACAGATCAAATTCACACATACACATGCATGGACACATATATTTCCAATTGTGACCAAAGCTGAAGAGTTTTCAAAGTATTTTTAAATATCAACTTATTCAACTATTTTTCATGTCTCAAGTATGTTCATTAGTAACTTAGAACCACCTTATGAAATTAGATTTTATATATTCCCTGTGAATACCTTAGTAATATAGTGGATAGATAGATAGATAGATAGATAGATAGATAGATAGATAGACAGACAGACAGATAGATAGATAGATAGATAGATAGATAGATAGATGGATGAACATCTTCAAAAGGCAATTCAGTTTGCTATTCCAGCTGCACCTGCATCTTCAACACTATGCTGGGTTGATCTTGGTCAACTGCCCAACATCCATTCCGCTGCTCTCTTACTCCCCCTCCTCAACAGGACAAGTGAAGAAAACAGGATGAGAAACCTCATGGGTCAAGATAAAGACAGAGGGAGATCTTACCAATTACCATTATGGGCAAAACAGACTCATTCAGGGGAAAATTAAAACAAAAATAGAGTTGGATGATGAGAAACAAGGACAAAAAAAAAGATAACACCTTTTCCCCTGCTCCTCTCCCTCTTCCTAGGCTCAACTTCACTCCTTCATTCCCAACTCCTCCACCACCCCTGCCCTCGAGCAGTGCAGGGAGATGGGGAATAGGGGTTCTGGCCAGTCCATAACAGCTCCTCTTAGCTGCTCCTTCCTCGCAGGTTTCCCCTATCCAGCGTGGGTCCTTCCTTCATGCTGCAGACTTTCAACAACTGCTCCAGCAGGAATTCTTTCCTTGGGGCACAATCCTTCAGGAGCAAGCTGCTTCAGTGTGGCTACCTCATAGGGCACAGGTTCTGCGAGAAAACCTGCTCCTGCATGGGGTCCTTTCCAGGGATCACAGGTCCCGCCAGAGTCCTGCTCTGGCACATGCTCTCCACAGGCTGCAGTGTGATATCTGCTTCACCGTGGTCCTCTCCACAAGCTGCAGTGGTTATCTGCCCTACGGTGGAGCACATTCCCCCACCTCCTTCTTCAATCACCTTGGTATCTGTGGACTTGTTTCACATTTTCTCACTCCTCTCTCCCAGTGGCTGTCATGGCAGTGTTTTTCACCCTTCTTAAACATGTTATTGCAGAGGCACTGACAACATCACTGATGGGCTCCGCTTTGGCCAGAAGCAGGACTGTCTTGGAGACAGCTGGCACTGGCTCTGTCCAACATGGGGGCAACTTCTTGTGTCTTCTCTCAGAAGCCACCCCTGCATCCCCCATGCTGACAACACCTTGCCATGGACACCCAATGCAAAGACCTGGCTGAAACATAGGAGGTTCCATATGAATATGAGGAAAAACTTCTTTACTATGAGGGTTCCAGAGCCCTGGAACAGGCTGCCTAGAGAGATTGTGGAGTCTCCTTCTCTGGAGACATTCAAAACCTGCCTGAACACATCCCTGTGTGATCTATTCCAGGTGAATCTGCTTTAGCAGGTGGGTTGGACTAGATGATCTCCAGAGGTCCATTCCAACCCCAACCATTCTGTAATTCTGTGTGATTCTGTGCCATGGATAACTCTCTGGTGGATCCCTTTTCTCTGTCTTGACAGACTACATGACTAGCTGCAATAAGAACAGAGGAGGCTCCTAGCAACACATCAAGAAAACCAAAATCCAAATGTACTCAAGTCCTGAGAGAATCAACAGAAAGAAATTCACAGCATCCCGATCTGGAGTTCAACAAGTCATGTTAAATAGGCAGCCAGATATGACAATTTTCTCTCACTTTTCCTTCTTTTTCTTAGGTATAATGTATAGGTGTTTATTTCTTAATTACCACACGTAAGGTTAGTGTTTATTAGAATTTGTCTATAACTTTGCAGGAATCTATGTATATATTTATACATACATACACACTATAACATTTCAAATAAATAATTACGCTTCAATTATCATAATTAGGTGTTATAAACCTCCACCATGAAAAATTATTTAAAATACAGTGTAACTGTTTCTTGAGAAGGCAAACTTTATGCCTTCATTTTAAAAAGATAAACTATTTTAGAAGAGAGAATTGCAGATAGGTGTTCATGTGAGGTACCTGGAAGCTTGAGAAAAGAAAACCCTGCAGCCAGCTGGCACAGGACTGGCACAGGAGTCTTCTCAGGGGGTTGTTACAGCATGGAGGATGTGCTGGAATGAAATCTCAGTTATTCAGAAATTTGTGTTTCTTTCAATAAGATCTTAAATTGTAGAATATTACAAAGTATCACGGCTCAAACATTTTAGCAGCCAGAAACAGATTGCGTCAACTATTTCCTACAAATGTAGGAGCTAAAGTTCAGAAAAGACCTCAAAGTTCAGAAAAAAGTTCCTCCAAGGACACCAAGCTGAGAGGTGCAGTTGATTTGCCAGAGGGAAGGGATGCCTTCTAGATGAACCTTGATGGGCTTCAGAAGTGGGCCCATGTCAACCCCATGAAGTTCAACAACACCAAGTACAAGGTTCTATACCTGGTTTGGGGCAAGCTCCAATATCCATACAGACTGGGGGACGAAGGGATTGAGAGCAGCCCTGTGCAGAAGGACCTAGGAATACTGGTGGATGAAAAATTGGACATCAGCCAGATGTGTGTGCTTCCAGCCCAGAAGGCCACTGTATCCTGGGCTGCATAAAAAAGTAGCGCGGCCAGCAGGTCAAGGGAGGTGATTCTGCCCCTCTGCTCTGGTGACAACCCACCTGGAGTACTTCATCCAGCAGTAGGGTCCCCAATACAAGACAGACCTGTTTGAGAGGGTCCAGAGGAGGGCCATGAAAATGATTAGGGGGCTGGAACACCTCTCCTATAAGGAAAGGCTGAGAGAGTTGGGATTGTTCAGCCTGCAGAAGAGAAGGCTCCAGGGAGACCTTATTGTGGCCTTTCAGTACGTAAAGGGGGCTTATAAGAAAGATGGAGAAAGACTTTTTATCAAGGCTTGTGGTGACAGAATAAGGAGAAACAGTTTAAAAGTGAAAGAAGGTAGATTTAGATTGGACATAAGGAAGAAATTGTTTACAAAGAGAGTGGTGAAACGGTAGAAGATGTTCCCCAGAGAAGTTGTGGATGCCCCATCCCTGGAAGTGTTTAAGGCCAGGTTGGATGGGGCTTTGAGCAACCCAATCTAGTGAAAGCTGTCCCTGCCCATATCAGGGGAGTTGGACTAGATGATCTTTAAAGGTCCCTTCCAACCCAAGACATTCTATGATTCTAGGAAAATAACTACTAGAAAATTCAACAGTCAGCTCCTCTGACACTAAGGAAAACAATAGCACTTCCTCAGCACAAAAAATGTTTACAAGTCATTGCACACAACACTAAGACTGGGACATCCCCGATAGGCACAACTTGTTGGCTATGTAATTTTATGAAAGGGCAATTAGACCACAGCATTAAGGAACTGCTACTGTGTGACCCCAGACAACATGCATATCCTCCCCCCTGTTTCTATCCTGTCTGCTTGAAATCTAGCTTTTGTGGGAAGACATTATCTTTTGTCTGTATTACTCAACATCTGGTACAATATAGTCTCTCCCAGTTAGCACCACTAGATGCTATTGTGACACAAAGAGCAAATAATAGTATTCTAAAGTATTTCAATTCTACCTGGTTATTCCTTAAATTAGATATTATTCACGAGTATCTTATAACATTGCCTTTCCCTAAAATGCAATGTTTCCATCAGTATTTGCAGTCTACATTTTTATTGTCTCTATCTGTTCTTTTATTTTTCTATCTATCTATCTATCTATCTATCTATCTATCTATCTATCTATCTATCTATCATGTATCCAAATGTCTTACAAATATATTTTCATTGTCTTATTTTTAGTCACATCTGTAATTGTCACATTTCCAATTGCTTGGGTTTTTTTTTTCAAGGCAGAGGCTCCCCTCCAAACAAAGAAACAAAAGCTGTATTAACAGATGGAGTGACTTCTCTGTATGTATTTTCACCATTATTTCACAGGACTTTTTGAAGCATCCATCTTCATGGCATTGTTCTGTCCTGTTTGAAGGATTATGGCAGTCTGTATTCAAAAGCAATGCCAGGATTATCTGCAGAACTCCAGCCACCTCCAATGATGTCCTGTCTTTTCTATCTACTAAATACTAAGCTGTTCCCTGGAGGTGCTTATTAGGCTTTCTTCTGCTGTCTTAAAAGTTGTGCTCAAACATGACAATTTTAGATTTAAGATCACAGTACTTTCTGATGCATGGGACAAGCAAACTCTGCAGTAACCAATTTGCAGCTCCATTCCTTGATTTTGAATATGTTAACTGCTTGCTTCTTATTTCTTCTTCTGTTTCACCATAAAAATGTTAGTAGATGTGGTTTTTGACCTCCCCCTTTCCTCACACCACCACCTGCCAATGAAGACATTCTACAACATAAATAATTAATGCTGTCATCTTAATTCCTAGGCTGCTACCAAGAAGCGTGGCCTTTTCACAGTTTCTTTTCTGTTTCCTCAGTCATTGCAGCATCCATAATGAAATGCAACATGGACGTAACATTAAAGCTGCAAATTTAAACACAGATGTTTAAACACCCTCTCACAATAATGCTGGGTGAGCAGAGCCAAATATGCCCACTATTTCTGACACTTAGCAAAGGTAAGATCTTGAAAAAAAAATCTGCTAGTTATCAGGAGAAGGAACTTGACTCCATACAGTACGAAGACTCCCTCATTATCCATGATAAAGAACCTGCATCTCTGTGGTTTCTGTAGCATTGCTGGCAGCTACACTGTGAAAGTGGCTTCCCAGCTTGCCTCCAAGACCTCCAAGGCTCAGAAGCAGGAAACACAAGAGTTCACTTTCTCCTGCAATTACAAGGTAGGCTAATATGAAGCAGTTTCAGATTTTTCACAGAAGAAACAAGTTAATGATGGGCACCACTTATAAAGCATCATTAGCTCAGACCCAGCATCAGTAAAATCATGTTAAAGACCATGTCAGAATCTTTAACAAGACCCGTTATCTGATGTATTTCTGTTTCTAAATAAGCGCTTACTCAGACTTGCTCCATGGCCTTACAGAGGAGCTGTAGTGTTGCTATGCCATACTGTTGTATTGGTTAGGTTGCAAATTGTCAGGTAAGAGCGTTACCCATAAGAATGAGCACAGACATTAGAGTCATTGCTACTGGCATAAGCACAGGATGATACAGAATAAGGGGATGGCATTTAACCATCACATTTGGAATCACCTATAGGAAGCCTAAATATACAATCTGTTTTATTTCATGCCAGAGAGGAGCAACTTGAAAAAACAGTGAACCATAATACTGGCACTCTCAGAATTTCAGAAAGTACCTCTGTTTGTTCAAGACTTCAGGGGATGACCAGTCATCAGTTTACATTATTAAAATGGAAATGATCCCTTTGGTTTGATTCAGTTACCTTCTGCAAGCACCTAAAGCCATTTGAAATGCCCTAGGGAATCCTACCTATGCTTCTGCTACTACTATAGAAGGTCACCAGTCTCCCAAAACTCTTGTGTCACATTTGCCAGCCCCATATACATGTTTGAAATACTTTAGGGCATTTGAGATGGTGTTAGGCACCTATCTATGGATGACTGACTTGAGCCCTTAGCAAAAGACCAGAATTAATCTCATCTAAAACAGGCAAGGTGACTGAGATTAAATATCTTTTGGAAATTTACATTCATTTTGTCCAGGAATACAAGATTTATAGTAAGTGACTATTCATTTATTTATCTACTAATGCAATTTTAAGTATTTTCCTATGGAAAGCATATTAGAATTAGCATATATTTTATCCCAAATATTATTTAAAATAAGGCAGTTGGAATGTTAAAGCTACTAAAGTCTCCAAATGCACTATTTTGACTTCTATTTTATTTAGTACCTTGTATAGTTTTCAACTTTCAGTGGAACAAAGCACTTTTTCCCCTTAATGTTCAAAATGTTGTTTTCACACTGTGGAAACAAGTGAAATTTACACTTCAGAGAAGGAGTATCATGAGGCCTACCCTTGAGTTATACCTCCCAATTCCAATTTAGTGGTGCACACAGATGGCCCTGTCTTTAAGTTAAAGATTAATTTCTAGAGAATGTGGTTTTCTAAAGCAGCAGTTTCCAGCTTTTTTACCATACTGAAAATCCCTGACATGTATTCCAGTGGAGGCTCCAATCTGTATACAACAAATTTAAGCAAATTGCCAACAGCAACATTTTCTTATTTCATTTAGTATATCTACATATTTGTTGGTGAAATCCTTAATATAAACTACTGGTTGAAGAAGACGGGCTACTAGAATCCACTTTCAAAACGCAGAAGGGTAACAACAGCTTCCAGATCTACATGCTAAACATAATTAATCAAATAAACCAGGATAAACAGAAAAAATGACCAACCCCTTCATCGGGGACTGGAAGTCAAGAAGTGTGAAGCCACATCCTACCAGAAGGCCACAGCCATTAAACGGGTTTGAGTTGCTGCTTGGTTGTTTATTTCTAACTCAAGATTTCTTAAAACTCTGGACAAAAATGTTTAAGATTTTTTTTCTCTGAACAACTATTCATGTAAAAATAGCTGCAAATCTCATCACAATATCCAGAAATTTATAAGAAATACTGCTAATAAATGTAACTGCATAATGCACCTTAGATTATCCCAATAACTTGCCTTCATATACAAGGAAGTGTATCCCCAATGTAATATTGTTATTCTAAATGTGTAAGGCTGTGAATCATACTAGAAGAAAGCAATCAAAGTTTTCTTAGAGAGACCTTCACAAAATTTGGGAAATAAAGAAGAAAATTCAGAGGAAAAGTCCACCTGACAATGGAAGAAGTTTCTTACTGGAAGTGCTCACTAACTTCCCAATGAAAACTATCTATGGGAGAGCAGATTTCAAGTTCTCCGTTAGCTTTTTTTGAGTGGGAAAGAATTTGGAAATTGAAATAAAAATAAATGTATCACAAAGCTAATGTGGACAGGAAAGATAATCCTGCTCTAGAACAAATTGTTCTGCCATAACTGTCCATTATACATAGGCCCCTGTGCCACCTTAATGAACTGATGAATGCAATACTTAACAGCTCACAGAAGTTAGATACAGTGTCCCTTCAAATTTTGATGATGATGACATTTTGACATCTGCTGTTGAAGCTTTTGTGTACCTCCAGCTTCTCACATGCTAATAAGTTTGATACCTCTAATTTCATAAAAGATTAAAAGGTTGGAGGCACAGAGTTGTTCCATGGTACTTCAGCTGTAGAAGAATAAAACTATCACACTAAAAAAATATGTATGTATTCCTGACTCAAACATGGAGATTTTAAGAGAAAAATAGTAATGTACAAAACTACGGGCAGCATGTTATTTGAAGTCATAAAATAAAGAGAGGAATGGAGGCTAAACCATCCTTCTCCTGTAAAGACTACTCAAAGGAAGACTTATCTATGTTCATGTATGCAAGAAGACTGAAGGTCAAACATATGACAGCAAGAATGAAACTTCTTGACATTCATGTCACTCATTTTTAGGACATTGTCTGACACATCTGATGTATTAATAATATGTACCCTTTACAATGTAGGCAAGCTACAGCACATTATGATAAGTCTTCCCCATGATACCAGGCTGGCCAGGGCCTGGTTGCCCCTGAAGACAAAGATTCAAGGGAGAAGGTGACTGCAATAAATACTGGACATGCATTGGACACCACTAGCTGAAGGGATGCAGAATTCATTGCTTAGTGAATTTCTCCAGAGGATTTACCCAGCTTTGTATCTAAGCCAAATTGTTTTCTATTACTCATATTATGGAGGGGGAAAAGTCCATTTGAAGTGTGCTGAAGGTGTATTTTTGAAAGGACAGATTCACACAATGCTGGCTTTCACCAGGAAAATAGATAAACAATCATCACAGAAGTGAGAAAAACAAGATCACAGAACTACTTTCTTCCATATACCCTTCCACTCATCAATCTGATAGATTTGCTCTTCAAAAGAAAGGGAAGATATCAAAACTTTCCTCCAAATTAGCTGAAATAATCTGTCACAGGTGGCTACTCTTGGTCACATGAAGTATTTTGTCTTCAGTTGATAAGAGCTAATTTGTCTGTGACCATAAATTTGTAAGAAGTGTATGAAAAAAACTAGCACTGGATCTGGATTATCAGAGGTGAAGTCAAGAGGGTTGGTATAAGCTCCAGACTACAGAAAGATATTTGTAAGGGTATCTGTAGGGAGCAGGATTTAATTGCTCCAGCATAAGTACCTAAGGCCATTTGAGACATTAGCACAGGACAGAGCAGACACACCACTAGACTTCCAAGATCTCAGTTCCCTTATTCAGGCCAGGTGGGATACTCTAGGATATCTCAGATGGCCACTGTATCCCACCCTAGATGCCTAAACTGTTGTCATAGTCCACCCAAATCCATCCCAGTGGAACCCAGAGATCTATAAGCTGACTAAATGCAGGTGAGGGTGAGCTAGGTAGCTCTGTAGGTTTTACTAATGGTATTAACAGTCTCCACTAGCTACAATTGGTTTAACATCCACCTCACAGCTAGGCATACAATTCTTGTTAGACACTCACAACAAGGTGTTCAGTTTGAAGATGAATCCAGTCCTCAAATGTAAGGTCTCAGTTACTGCCTTGACATAGGCATTTAGTGTCATTTGAAATGGTGCAGAACATCTGATATACCTGGATGTCATTGTCAGATCTGACTTGAGACATGTGGGAAACCTGAACCCTTCTGGACCAGTGCTAGGAGGCGAGGCAGAGCAGTTGCCCAGGGCTTTTCATATGTCCCTAAACACTGTATCAAGGAATCAAGACCTATTTTTCAGCATCCAAACCTGAATCACACCCACTCTGCCTCATAAAGATCTTCAAGAGCAGATACACATGCGTATTCAAAGTCCCTTCTTGTGACAGCTGTCTGACAATAGGCACCAAGTCTACAGGGCCTTTCAAATCCATTTTCCAGCTGAAAAAAAGATAGAAACAATTCATGCTTTAACTGCTGTATGACAAATGTGGACATGGACCCGCAGTGATATGCCATGCTTCAGCAGTATGGAGGCAAGCTCTCCCTCAAAAATATCAAAACAGTGCCAAAGTTCAGTTTCGCGAAAAACTGTGGCTCAAGAATTTTATCGGCACGAACACGTTCTGTTAGTGCATGGAGATCTTACTTACCTTACTTATCAGCCTTATCTTCAATGAGGCTGTTTGTAAACAGAAATTTTCCAGTGCCATGAGCTGGCAAGACCCAACACATCTCAGGAGCCACGTCCTTCTCACCTGCTAAGAAAAGAAACCTGTCAGATGACATTCATCAGTGTCACCCACTGATACATTTCCTATCAAGGCAGTGTATCTGATGCGGGGACTCACAAATATTACCACTGTTTGGAAGATTCCTCCTGCTAGTCTCTCTTTTTCTGTCATGACTTCACAGGAGAAAATGCTGGAATATTACAGCACACCTACACAGCCAGATAACCAACCTCCCCCTTTCACTCCAGCATCCTGAGTGCTCTGAGCACCCACACTGCAAAAATGCTACTTTGCTCCTGGGACCTCTTTAGAAGAAAACCATCTAACACCTTTCAAAACAGAAATCAAGTGGACTTTGGGGGCTAGTTCACTGTGAGGACCACTGCTAAAAGACAGCACAGAGCAGACTGACGCACTGCTGACTCCCTCAACCCTGTCCTGCTACACTGAAAAATATGAACAAGTAAGTGCACACCACTTTTCCCATGGGCTATGGATCATTCCCTAAGGCAGATTCAGCAGGCAGCGTAGATTTAGCCTTAGACACCAGCCCCAAGGGAGAAATGCAGAATTTCTTCGACCGTTCTTCATTCTGCTGGGATTTTTTATTGTAGACAAGATAGGAATAAGCCAGATAGATTCAATTGTCTTTCTAAATGTCACACTTTATCCCCATGTGACAAATGCAGAAAATTTCTGTGTTAGGAAGGTAAGTATTAGGCAAACTGTGTACACTGGGTAGCAAAATGTGGTCTGTCATTAGCAATGCTGAAAGCAAAAACAGCTGTTGAAAGCAGCTGAGGAATCTCAAGAATATGGGACAAAGCTACCCGACACCAGGATAATGACAAAAATAAAGAATGCTGCAACACGAAGGGGCAATCTACCTCAAATTATGAGTTATCATGGTTCAGAAAGATGAGAGCCAATATGTGGTACCTGGAAGGAGGAATTCAGGGTAGGAAGAGGAAGGAAAGGAGGAAGGTAGCTCAGGCTTGGGAGTCTTTTGCCTTTCAGGAGAACCAAAGAGAAAATGCATCACTACATTGGCTTCTGTATCTCTCAAAACGACACCTTTACCCTCACTGTTTCTTTTTCACCTCATTCTGCTACATGCAAGCTTGCATCAAATGCTGTGAAATACAAGACTTCATGCAGGTCAGGAGTAGCAAATGTCTGGCTTTACAGAGACACAGGGAACCAGCTCATTCGCATTTGGGGGCTCTTTCCTCTTTACAAAGGGTGGCTTCTCTAATGCTGTTTTAGACCATGAAGGCCAGATGGAGAGAAATACCATCATGGTATCATTAAGGGCTTTCTAAGACTCTACAAGGCAATCAACCAATACAGTGCAATAAATAGAGTTCCTGTGTTGTTTTCTTTAGTAACCTCTTCTGTTATTACAATTTAAAATGAAAGTTAAAAATCCACCATATGGTATGGATTAATCCCACTTTAATTTACAACCATTGCCACTGGATTGCAAACTGTTTCTCTGTAGTTAGTGCTTATTATAAAATCACTAAGACTTGGAAAAGAAACTATACAATGTTTAAGAAAAAATGCAAGCACTGGTCGTAATCCTGGAATACATTAGCAAAGTCTGAGCTAAATTAGAGAGCTGATAAATATATTAGCACAGCACCAATAGTGCATAATGAAATCTTTTTAAGTAACACAGGGAAAAGGAATAAAGTTATTAAAAATAAATGTCTTTTTCTACAATAGTATATGCAAGAGGTCTCCACTGTATTAAAGCATATAAAAATAATGGAGAAGAAAATTGAGTTGTGAGCACTGAGATTTTCTACATTTGCTTATTTTTAATGTAGAATTCAGGCAGGTGTCTAAGGCAATATACTAGAGTTTCATGTATAAATGAAGCAGTAAGTTTCAGTAACTTGAAATTAATTTAGATTAAAATTGAAGTTTAGCTCCAAATGGAATTGAGTTGTGAAATAGTCCTGTCAAAAACAAATGGAGATCTAAATTTAAAAAGACTCTTGGCTAACAGAATAGTGGAATATTGGTTAAAGACTGTGATTTGAAGGCCATGCTTACTTAAAAGCAGATAAAACAAAGTCTTTAAGGAGAAATATCTGGCCCATGTAAGCCATCATTTCAACCTGTAACGAAGTTAGTAATATTTACTTTCCCTCTTAGTTTTATAAATATAAAATTACCTTTAAAACTCCACTGTACAAATCTTAATCTGACTTTTATGCTAGTGTTTCTGAAAAAGGTCAAAAAATGAAATATTTCCTTATCTACTAGTAATGCTTTTAAGCCTTACCTACTCCCTCTTTATTTAAAAACAAGCAAGCCAAAAACCTCTCATTTTCCTTATGACAGTGCTCACCAAATAATTTGGCTATTTTATTAAAATATACATCAGTAAGAAATGTAAAAAATCAGAAGTGACATTATTTTGGAGGGTGAATTGCTAATAAAGCAACACAGATTTTCATCCTGTGTGAAACAGCTGGACCATGACGAGATCACATTAGCACTAATTAAAATGATATTTTTTTGGTGCAGTTTTTGTTAATCCAGCTTCATTGGACTCAAAAGGATTTTTGAAATCTGTAATAAAAGCTATTATGTAATCTTACTCCAGTTCTCTTGCATCAGGTTAGTGTGCGAAATTTCCCTATAATAAACCATATTTTCCTAAAACTCTCACTCAATAAAATCAATATTAAGTTTTTTACTATTATAGCTGTTTTTTTCCCAATATATGGTGCTCATTTAATTAAAAAAAATTAAAGCTTTAATTTATTTTTGCTTGACGAACAAGAAAAATATCATATTAAAGGCAACATTTTGCCATGTTTCTCTTTCTCCCTCACTTTCCCAGGTCCCTGTTGTTCCCAATGTATAATTTGCAAAACATATTGCTTCAATACTTACAATGAGAGAGGCGGCCCAGCTGTGGGAGGGAAAGGACAGCAGTCTCCAATATTACCATAATAATCTGCCTAAGGTCCCATGAGCCCTCTGGAGTATACAATTCTCTATACTGCAGGCCCCAGCTGGAGAATGTTCTCTTGACATGTATGCCAACCTTTGCCTGCAGGCAAAATAAAAAAAGGCAGAGAAGTAATCATGAAAATAAAGAATCTTGTCAACTGTGGTAGGATGCAGTTTCCATGTTTTTTTGCTCACGTAGGCAGTCATTGTGCTAACAAAATGATAGGAGACTTTAAAAGACTGCAGCTGGTACGTGTTTTGCCAGAGAAGGGAGAACATCATGAGCCACACTAATTCTGCAATTCTAACTTTGGGGGAAAAAATGAGCAGTGATATTGTATTACTGTCAATATGCATGACAGCTTTATTTACCTCCTCTTCCGACGGCTGCTCATTATAGGATTTAAGCAGGAAAGTGAAACCCTGACAGTGTTGTGCTAATTGCAAAGGGCCAGATTGTGGTCCTTATTGTTTTGTGTGGAGTGGCTGGGTTTTTTTCACAGCTATGAGGGCTCTCAGGCAAATAGTCTCGCTGGCCCAGAGGGACTAATTGGGAAGTAAACACCCCTCACTGTAAAAGCCATGCAATTGGCTCAGTGAACTTTCCAAGAAAAAAAGCTTGACTTTAAATCAAATAATACAGTAAACAGAAAAGGTTGTTGGAAGATGTATGTATAAGATCAAAGACCAAATATATACTCTTGTTCTTCAATTTCAAACTCAATTTAAGCCCAAGATTCCATTCAAACAGATGTAAGTAAGAGAAACACCAGCATCACAGAGCTCAAAACAAGTCCCACGTTTTTACAAAATGTGTGTGCAACAGTCGTGGGTCAGAAGCTGTATTTTCAAAACAGCGTTGTCAAAGTAGGACAAAAGGTTATTTACCATTTTAACCTTAATTAACACTAAAACATTATTTCCTTTTACTTTTCTTTGCTGCTAGAAGACATATTCCCACTCAAACGCATAATATTTCATCTCACAATAACCCCACAGATTTTACAGGTGTACTTCAGGTGGAAAATCTTTGGTACTAAACCAGTACCCAAATGGAAAGCCTTAATCCTCCTGTCTGAATGAGTTCAGAATACAGCATCCATCAAAGAGTCATACATTTCTTTATCTAATGCTTTTTGGATAGAGCAGATTTGTGTAACCACAAACCCGTATGCAAGTGGAGTGAATATGGCTGTGGAAAGCCAACAGATCAGAAGAGCTACTCAGGCTTGGAGAGATCCAGAGACAGGGGCTGCTCTCAGCTGGGGAAGTTTCAATACAATCACTACCTTCATCCTCCCTTCCTACTCCTCACTAACCCATATAGAGTTCTTCTTTTTGCAATTAATAAAAACAAGCCTGTTACTTTAGAAGTACTTTTCACCTACCTATGTGTGTGTACATAAATATGGGAGTTCTTTTCTTCTCCAAAGTCAGTTTTCATCTCCTTTGCCTCCTTTCTTCAAGCCACCTAGAAGGAACAAGAACATGTTTAGCTCAGTAATTGCTCTTGAAGGATATGTACAGTAGCAAGTTAAAGAGTTCGATTTGTTGTCTGAAAGTGGAAGTCATTACTTATGCTGGGTGGACTTGGGAGAGGCCCTATCTGTCTGGCACATGAATGAAATCATTCTTTAAGTCTGCCAGCCAAGTGGAGCTTAATTGAAGACGCTGGAGAATTTAAAATGAGGAGAAAATGAAAACAAAATAAAATATATATTGAAACTACTGGGCCAAGATTAAACAGCATAGAAAATATTCCACAAGGATGCAAGATAAAGAAGGAATCACAGCCAAAGCCTATTTAGACAGACTTGAACATTGTCCCCTCACAAAACTACTCGAACTGTGAAGAGTGTAACCGTCCAGAATGAAGGGGCTTTTGGCGTGCAAGGCACTAATCCCTAGGAGAAGTTTTCCTGTAGTGCAGCTTCAGATACAGGGGTCTAAACTGTCTCTCTGCATATCACCATGTGTAATAGGACATCCCAGTCAAAGTGAACAAACAAATACCACTTCTTGCCATGGAATGAGTAGGAAATCTGATTGCTGTCACTGTGGCTGAGTTAGGTGCTTAACCTTGCTACCAGATTCATGTCTGTTCTTACAAGAATGAATGTAAGTTTCGGGTGGTACGCCTCCTCTCTTTTCTCACTTGTGTTACCTCTTACCGCTTGTTAACACAACTCCATCAGTACACCAAACATTCCCCAGCACAGTCCCTGGCATTGTGGTCACCAGGTGATGCACAGCCCAGACGAGAGCAACTAAAACCAAACCGTACTACACTCTGCAACAGGGTGGACTTATCTAAGCTGCCCAATGGGAATCAGCACTGCCTTTCATAAATTCTCAGATCATCCCCAGAAGCAGTTTGGAAAAGCATTACTCAGCATGGGACAAAAGCATGAGCAGAAAGATTTCCAGTGCTATTTACCAGTACAGATGTAGCATGAACACTTTTTGTTTATATTTGAAATAAATGTAAAGGAATTTTTTCAGGTTAGTGAGACTACCATAAATGCATAGTTACCATCCTGCAAAGCTACTGTAAGTAATTCAAAAAGTAGTCTATAACTGGGTTACAGATCCCTGTGAAACATTTGCACTTCATTTGCCAGATCCAACACTTAAAAATAAATAATGTTTTATATGAAATTTCATTGTGACATTAAAAAAAAAAATTATTTTTCACAAAATGTAACAGAGGTACATGCTAGCTTAAAAAAATATGGTTAGTTTACACCTGAAACAATTTTATGAATCCAACCCAGAAAGAACATATCACTTGGACTTACCAGAACTTGCGTTTTCCTTCAACTTGATCTACTCAGACATATTAGGCATGGCAGTAAGTATTTTGGTTGATAATCAGTATGAGTAGGACAGGAGGCCAGGGTCCTTAGAAACAAAAAAAAAAATAACCTGTCTAGCAGAAAATGTATTTTTAAAACTGTAGCACTCCTGTAATCTCCAAATTACACAATTACTTGATCTTTTCTTGATGGTATACAAGTAGAGGTTCTGCAAAATTATTTTCTCTTACTCCCTTGATTTAGAGAGATGAGAAAGGCTAGTCTAACCCATTTTCCTTAGGCATTAATTTTTTGCATGGGATGAAATCTGGAAGTTCTTGTCTCTCTGCAGAGAGAGTCGAGTCAGCTAGCTGATTAGACAGCCAAAGTTAGGTAAAATTAGTGCAATGTTTCTGTTACTTCAAGTTGGTTTGGAAAATCCCTCTAGGCATGAGATGTGCCAAGTGCCTTTAAAACTCCAGCTCCAGATCTCTGCAAAATCCCAACCACCTGTGTAATGTGCTCGGTTTGCAAGTACATTTTTGTGTTTCCAAACTCCCTTGGCTCACGTCAGCAGAAAATATTTGCAACCAACCCAAACTGTTCCAACTCCAGATGCTGCTGAGAAGCTGCAGGGGGAGGCTGGGAGCTGGCACCATACCGCAGGACACTGACAAAAGCAAAAGCGAAGCAAAAATTGTGTCCATGCAGCCAAGAGTTACCCAACAGCCCTGAGATGAAGGGAACCTATTGCTCATGGGACTGGGTAGGCCACAGCCGCTGCCACACACTTGACGCTGAAGAAGTTTGTGGTGGGTGTCCACCTAAGCAAAAAAACAAGAGATCAGAGCATTCATCCCAACAGAAAGACAAAACAAAACTGAGCATTTCTGAAAGTGAGAATAAGTATTTTTACTTTCAGCTGACTGAAAAAGAAATAGGGATCTGTTACTTTTCTCACTGCAATGGGCCTTCGGCACCTAAGCCCAGCCATGCAACATAATTGTCCAACAAATTGAGTTGCTACTCAATCTACCCATGTTTCTTTAGAAATCAAGTAGTAAACAAGTATGTATTCATCCTGGAAAGATAAAAGCTTTTTTCCCTATGTTATTTCAGAGAGAGATCAGGAGCAGTAACTGAGTGCATGGCAGATTAAAAAAAGTCTCTACACTGTCATATATGTTGTCTCACAAACTTTTGGATGATTCTGAAAACCCTCCAAACTACGCTATATTGCTGATCGCAGAGCTGGGGAACTACTAACTCATCAAGGGAATATTTGCTGAACACAACACAGCATTCAGAGACACAGCTAGGAAAACAGGAGTTGTGACTTGCTACAGAGGAATCGCTGAAACCTTAACTGCAAAAGGAAAACAAAATATTTTGCTATGATACCAGAGATCCTCATATAAATGAAAAGCAGAAGAGAAGGTCTTGCATAATAAAATTATCAAGTGCATCTGAAATACTGAATGCAGCATAAACTGGGTGAACATCTTGTCATGTTATGTTGGACTTCTGTCAAGTATATGAAATAAAGACAGAGGGACGGAAGAGTAAAAACTGACAGACTATAGTTCACTAAAATTCTGACCTAAAACCCAACAGAATAATGGGATTTTAATGGGTTTTGATTCCGTCCTGACAAGTTTATTTCTGTGTGTGAACAAAAGTTTTGGAAGTAAGCAGTATCATGAAGGAAAAGTCTACAGATGGTCAAATTAGATGTTTCTAAGAGTGTTGTGAAGCATGATAAACAATATAATGGGCTTTTAAAATTAATAAATGGGCTTGAAAATAAGGTATTACCTCTAAGTTAGAAAGTTAGTCATAGGACCTTAAAAGAAACCCCCTCCATGCAGATGAAAATAAGTATAAATTGCTAGGAAAAACTGACATAAGAGACACACTTAAAAGATGCAGAGACTTTTGTTTGGAAAAAAAGAGGACAACATGGAGTATTGAAGGAAAGCAGGATTATGGTGTTAATAATGAGGTGAAAATAAAGTTGTGTCGGAGTCTTTTCTGTTTCTGAATTGCCTATTATCAGTTAATTTTGTTCTCTCCTTCTCTAGGTTTCCTACTGCTGTCATCATGCTGAGCTCAATTCACCTCCTGTTCAAGAAAGAGATCGTGATGCTGTGACTGAGCTGGTTACAAAAGGAAAACTGACTGTGATAATTCAGATTGATGTACAGGCATCAGTTTTCCTTGGCAAGCTGTTAACACAGATGCAAGTCTTTCCAGAGACTGAGCTCTCCTTTCTGCTTTTTCCCCTCTCTGATTCTGGGGCTCCCAGTGGAAGTGAAAGGGACAGTGCCAGGGCAGGTTATTTTGCTTCTTAGTTGCTTCCCTTGACATCCACTTATAAACCTAAAAGTGTATTTATTCACTATTTGTTTTGCTGTCATAACTAAAGCTTTCCATCAGATACAAGAACCTCACTTCAGAGTATACCAGAAGATTATTTCTGTCTCAGAAAGCTCTCAGGGTTAAGTCTAATTTACCTCTATAGAGTCAAAGGGAGAGGAGAAACTAGTGATGGAAATGTCATTCACTGGAGTGCCAAAACTAACAACATTGCACAGAAATAAAAATACAAGTCCATGCAAGCAGAAAACATAAGAACTCATACAACCATAATTCAAAAATAAGAAAAATCTCAGATTTAGAAAGGGGAAAATAGGGGGGCAAATTACTTACTTGTCTGAGAGGTACTACTAAAACAGTGGCTACTCCTAGGCGAGTCATTAAAAAAAAAAAAAATCTAGTGCACAGAAAGCTGATCCAAAGACCTGAGTTTACAGGGGCCATAAACTGAAACCAGGGCTGTTCTCTTGGTGTATGGAACAGTGGTGGAGCATAGGTTGGGGAACCATGGCTACAGAGAAACATCCAGAAAGAGACTTGAGCAACCATGGGACAACCTAGGCAGAATTTAAAATCCGTGATATAGGTTCATTAATCCAGAAGTCCAAAATTCAAAGCCTAGTCTTAATGGCTGAAGCATCAAGTTCAAAATACATATTAAGTCCTGCTACTGGGAAAATGCCAGATCTGAAAGAGAGCCACTGGGATTCATGAACTACACAGGAAAGTGCAAGTGCTGTGTGGTTTTCAATTCAATTTCCGTGCTTTAGAACACCTTACAAAGCAGTGTACAAAGACAGCAGGTAGCATAAGGGAGGTGGTGTCAGAAAAAAAAAGCATGCTCAGGTTGTTTGCCTTACACTGCTTAAGCCAGAACTTACAGCAAGAAATCAGTATCAATAATAGCATTGCCCATTATTAAGATCCAGGGACATGTTCTGGCCATCTCTCAACTACACACTGGGAGCACTAGGCCACTGCACACAGCATCCTCTTATTTTTTATGCTGCTGTTTTATTACTTCAAGTTCAAAATAAGGAAACCCAGACTGCTGCCTGGGCAGGATACAGTTGGATCCAAACTACTCCCTAGTCTGCATGATCAGGGGATGAACATTCATATATATACTGAGATGAATAAATGATGCTGGTGAGGTAGTGCACAGTCCTACACACAACAGTCACTGTCATCTAAGAGGCCAAGGCTGACGTCACATCCTTTCCACTCCTCCATGCTTTTTGTTCTAAAAGGAAGTTTCTGGACCAGACATGTCGAGTGAGGGAAACTTGTCACTGCAACTCTTGCTTCTCTCCTTATCCATCCTCTCACTCTTCTTGAACACCTGGTTATCCTCTCTGCTGGCCTGAGAAGAATCATCAGCTTTTTCAGGTTTTTCCTGGGTCAGATATTTGTGAATATGTAAGTAATGATGCTGCTGTCAATGCTGAGCAGGAACGTATGCACTCTATGAGCCAATTAAAATTCCTGTGCTTATTTTTAATATGGTATCCATATGTTCATATTCTTTACTGAATAGAAGGGGCCAGGGTATCTTGCTTTCCTTAAAGACTTGTTTGGAGGTATTAAAAACAAACAAACAAAACAAACAAACAAAACAACACACATACAAAACAACAACTACTTTTCTCCTGGCTTTGTGTTCCATATGTTTTTTTACCTATTCTTCAGTGTCAGGAATAATTGATAAATGCAATAAATCTAAATAGAGAAATTAATAAAAATTGTAAGTGCTGCTGTGAGAGTGATGCCAGTAGCTGTGATACAAGGATGGTTATGTATCAGTGATTACACTTAAGCTCAGCATAAAGTATTTTAAGATCCCAGATGCAACAATAGCAACAACTAAAGCCCCATAATGTGACTGCGTTATTTATTCAATATAGTCTACACCACATATTGCATTTCTGTATCAAGAATAACTTATACTGAGTATATAGAGTTACAGAAAGAAGAAGTAGGTGAGGTGTGTTGGATCACCTCTCCCATCTCCCTACCAACACAGGATCACTCCCTACTGGGTATTTTTAGTGCTTTGCCCAGTGCAGGATAAAATGGAATTTAGTAGGTAGTCCTTTCAGAGACTCATGCACAGCCCAAGGGATCTCACAGTCAGTGTTATCTGATATTAGATCTCTATTTTTTTCATCTCTCCACTGTACCCCATTACTCTCAACTCCTTCTTTTTTTACAGAAAACTTCAGATATAACATAGTCTGAGGTTGGGACCCAGCAAGAAATCAGCCTGATTATTCTTCATACTTTTTCTCATGTTTATGAACAAGAAATATTTGTATATCATGTGTCACATATATGGCAACATTAACTTGCACAACCATGTGATAACTGTGTTTTTAGGAATATTTGTCTCCTGTATGCAACCAATATCCATACGATGAAGTGTAACATTCCAAATAGGCAATACCCAGTCATGTTAAATTTGCCTTTAAAAAACTTATTCTCAACAAAATTGGACCTCTACCCACAATTGCAAATGTCCATGAGTCAAGTGTGCAAAATTCATATTAAAATTGTAACATTTTGAAAAATAAAAATGTTAGGGTTTAAGCATAGTTTCCCAATCTGATCATGCTAAATATAGACATTTTAAGAGAAAAACAACCTTGACTTTCCAAGGGAACATTTCACACATGTATCACCCTACAGTGTGATGAGATAATACACTTCAAAATCATGCAATAGTTTATATTCACCAAAGAACTACCCAAGTTGGCTTCACAAGGAGAGAAGTTTCAGACATACCGTAAATAATAGCATTGCTTACAACTCTCTAAAATAGTGAGTTCCCTTAAAACATCTTGAATTAAACTCTTTCTCAATGTGTGACTGCTTCTAATGGTCCAAACCTGCCCTTGGCATTCATATGCAGATGACATGCATAGCTTATTTGAGGTTTTGCTACTGCTGACCCTGGAACTACACTAAATGTGCTGATAAAACTCCCCACTACATCACCCTGCAGTCTGTATAGGCAAGAGCTGACAGAAGAACTTCCTTCAGGATAGATGTAGTTGTTTTTCTCACTTGTGGCACATTTGCTCACCATCAACAGCCTTTCACTTTCTAATAACAAAACATTTCAGTTGTTTGCAACAATTAAAGAAATGAAACATTAGCAATGAAGGGATGCTCTAAGCCTTGAGCACTGATCTCTAAAATAGATACATTGAGACACTAAAATGTTCTGAACATGACAGCCAGCCTACATGAATGGATGAACTGGATCATTTATTCTGATAAGGTTATTGGTTTTCTTTTTACTGAATATCACCTTCTTAACAAACACCTGAGTGCAGCATGCTACTGCCCCTCAGAAGGAAAACTTAGTCTCAGTGACACCCCATGGATTTCAGGTTTTTGTCCATAGTTTCTAAGGTCTGAAGATAAATGTTTTGAATAATCTGTGAGAGCTCTGCACCAGACAACTGGGCCCTAACTAAACAAAACACTTATTTTTCTGGCTTAAGGTCATCCTAAAAACAAATTACTGGGTCTTTCTTGACTGAAGTGCTATAGAAATAGTATAATCGTGTCTTTACTCTTCAGACTAGGCATGTCGTGGCATATTATCCATTGTAAGTGTAGCCTATAGAGAGAAATTTTGGCATTTGATTTTTTTGCTAATTATTTCCCTGTTACAATGATAATGAAAAATATCCTCTCATTAAAAAGGTAGGTACATGTGTTGAAAAAATATGACTATATGAAATGTAGGCAGCAGAAATCTTGAAAAAGGAAGTTTTTGTGCCTTCAGTGGAAAGGTCAGTCATTCAAACTTGGGATTGCTATCTGAGCTCACCAACCCATATAGATTTAATATACAAAAGACCCTGTGGACCTAAACATTCATTTCCAAGTACTTAGGTATATTCAGCTGAGTGCACACAAATTTAAAAGTATGGTCATTTAAAAATATCTAAATAAGTAACACATCATTTACAAAGTAACAATATTGCATGTATAACAGCATATCATGGTATGGTACCTGCATCTGCTGGTAGATAGGTAAGCAGATATGGAAAGGCATTTCAACAGATAGGTATGGTCTCATAACATGATAATCAATATATGGTACCCTTGACAGCAGAAGTGGTCATTTAATGAATGTAGGCTGTGCGTGTAATTTACGTTTTAACTTTTGTAAACAGCACCTAGTTACTGTGGCTTGAGGCTTTGTATAAATCATTAAACAAATATATTCAACAATTTATATGAAGTCAAGACGCAGGAAATCTCCATTTCCATATTTAAATCTGCCTGCATGTACATCATTACTTTATTAACTTACCAATATATGCACCCCATCTGCATGTTGTATTGAAGACAGTTGGCATTTTGGTAGCCTATACTTACAGAATTTTGTATGGAGCTGTAAAAAATAAGCTGTAGTGATGGTTTGTAACTTTTCAAGTAACCAAGTCAAGAGAGGTCCATGACCAGGTTAATAAAATTGCTGCTTACAAAGAAATGAGCTATAATGGCTGCAAATGGCAATCAACTCGGGACTTACAGAGCAAGCATATATGATCTCTTCCAAGCTCACATTGGGTCTCTTCCAGAAACTGAAAAAGCCAGTCCTACCAAGGCTCAAGCACAGGCTTTAAACTTAATGTGAGCAGTCACATTATCATCAGTTGAAGTTCTCTTGTGCTTAAACACATGTGTAAGTCTTCATCGGATTGGTATCTAAATTCATAAGGTTAGACTTTTATGGAAGACAAAAACCACAGAGTGCATAACTCTAAGAAAAAATGTACTTTTATTGCTGATTTTACTCACCCAAACAGTTCAAAGTTCTAATAAAAGGCACACAGGATAATAGTATAAAATTATTCTTATCCCTTATTCTCAGCAGCATCAGTCAATGAGAAGAAAAGACTATAGCCTATCCATATTTAATTATAAAGAAGGTTTCTCTCTGATTAATCGAATCATTAAACATGCACAGATACATTTCATGGTATTAAATATTAGTTACCTTCCAGTATATTAAGAAGTAAAAATCAGAGTGGATTAAATGGGAAGAATTATTCTTAGTGTATGTCTTGCAGTTCATACAACCCCTCACTTGTTTCCCAGGAAACAAAGAGGAAGTGCAGACATTCAACACAGAGCAAGAAAATGTGCATAAGCTGCAGAACAACTGGCAAAAAATCTTGGTCTCTCTTTAATTTATTTATGGTTTTAGCTATTGTGCTGTTTATTCTAGCATTTACAAAAGAACGACTCCAGCACTCCTCATATTCTGGTACTGGCAGTTGGTGTTTCTATTAAAAATACAATAAAAATACTACTTTAGGCATTAGGAGATATGGAAAAACATACCCAACCAAAATACCTGAAGCATATGTTCATAATAAGAGAGGATGTATCAAAATATTTTTATTTGAGAACCGTGGTGTTTTAAGTGGCAAGTAACTGCATTAGCAAGTACTGTGCCTCAGTTCACAGATTTATATATATATATACACAATTTACAACCAGATAATTCATTTCTGTCCAATAAGTTCATTTAAAAAGAGTACAGAGAGGAAGATTAGAAAAAAAAAGAAGGAAATCAGGTGTCACTCAAAGAAATGACAAGGCTGAGAGAACAGTTTGGAGCAGAGGTTTTAAGCTGCCATGCTGTGCCTTTCACAGCTGCCTACACTTCATGTCATTAATAACCAGTAAATAAGATCTGCAGGTGGGCACACAGGGCACCCTGAGCCAAGAAGCTGTAGCTGGGGCTTCTGTCTCTAAGATGGGTGGCCAGGCTCATTTGCACAAGGCTGCTTATGTTTCCATACACCAGTGTAACCCTACTTAGCATAGCTTCAGGGAAGCTGCCACAATACAGAGAATGCTAATTACTGTAACCAACTGGCAATGATGCATCCAAAATTAAATGGCCTGTGACTGAGCAGATGAACAATTTTTATAGCCCTAAGTTCAGGGAACATGGATATTCTGTCAAATTAACAGACAGCCTATTTGGGCTTAATAGGTAAATTGAAGTCTTTTAAAAGACACTTAGATGTGCTATTAAGTTATCAGTATGAGTTCAGTTCTCCTTCCATTTTAAAGGTGTCCAATTTGAATCTAAAATACCTGAAGCCTATTATAGGAGGGGGGAAAAAAAAAAAAAAATTAAAACCCACATCATTTTATGACCCTTACAATCTTCATTTTCAGGTGAAGCTGCAACACGGACTCTGCTCCTACTTTAGGTTCCAGTTCATCCTTTTATACTCAGGCAAAATTCCCACTGAAGCCCGTAGCAGCTCTGAGCACAGAGGCCTTTGGGCACAGGCACTGCAGGCTGCCTCAGTCTTCAATTCCAGTGAAGTCTGGGTTTTTTTTTTCAGGAGAATGTAATAAGATCAAAGTTCTTACTTGACTTTCTATAATGAGCTTTAACAAGTAAATCAAAGCCGAGGCCAGATATAAATAGTCCTTGATTTTTCCTGATTGCACTTATTGAATGAATTACCCATATATTTCAGCATAGATGATATACCAGTCCAGCTTTCCTACAAGCACTCTCAACAAATATATGTATTCAGCAAATGACTTTATTATCCTTTCTAAAGTTACCAAAATGATTTTTTGGAATAACAAAAAATACTTGAGAAAGGAAAAAAAGTACGTGATCTATGTAAAAAAATAAAAAAGTTCCAAAAGACAAATTTTATTGGCAGAGTGCAATCTTTTTCAAAGCATGTTTTGTAGCAAGTGAGACTCCCAAAGAATGCTATTGGTGCAGTATAGCTGGCAGAGTGGTTCATTTACAGGTTTATCAGTAAGCAAGACTGGCTGCTTACAGGAAAAGCAGAGTTGTAAGCAAGTCTGGCTTAGTCCCCTCCCAAACAATAAACAGCCAGATCTAAAACCCACTGTACTTAAGATATGATTACAGAAATGTCACTGAAATCAAGATCTTTAGTTACTTGTCAGAGTTCCCTTTTTTGACAACCACATTGAATTGAAACACAGATGCTGCTCTATCCCAGCTCCCCAATACGAGGTATGGGATTCACCTCACACATCTGCAATGTCTGGTCTACTCACCCTCGGGTCCCTTTATAGGAATTTGAGAAAAACTAGGCACTTGTACAATACAATTAATCAAATCTACTTAGGATGTTTATCTGAAGTTATGATGCATCATATCCTAGAAAGCTCTGTTTCTCTGCAGTGACTCCCAGACATGTTTGGTGAGATTTGGTCACACATAAACACCTGCATTTTTTTGTTCCCACTCATTTTTCAGACACCCAAGATGAAAGCTGTGTGCCCTGCATGCTCTTCAAAGGGCTCTTTATGTGTTACTGGAAGGGTGCACGCACACTGGGAGGGCTCCCTTTCGTGGCCACCAGCCCTCATGCAGGGTGTCCTTCTCCTTCACCCCCATGAGCACGAAGGGGTGGGGGGAGCTGCAGAGAGGAACTTGCCAAGGAGCAAAGCTGGCAGAACAGCTGCAGCTGCCATTCGAGCTGGAACTGATGGATATTGATAACATCATCAGAATATCTCTGCAGTTTTAACGTTGGACCCTCTCTCTGCTTATTGGCTGTTCGCTCCAATTGCTTCTGTCTTTGCTTTCCCATTTCTCCATTTCCCTCCTAGCATAACCCCTCTGGATAGATTTAAAAAACAATAACACAAAGCTTATAAAACTCCAGCAGTTCCTGGATATATGCTATATGCTTCCCTCCTTTCCTCTCTTGTCGATTTAAGACAGCAGCCTATTTCTTAACTGTGTTTTACTGAAACTAGCCTCAGAAGCTAGGTCTACCTTTACCTGTGCTGTGGTGTCCCAGGAGCTCTCATAAGTCTCTGAAGTCATGTCTGACAAGCCATCATCAACAATTAAAAATGGGGTAGAGTGTTTCTGGTTTAATCCGGTAACACTACCGTAGCAGACAACAAGAAAAATTACTTGAATACTGAACATTTTTGTCAGATGTTACTGTAATGAAGAGACAGAGAAACTGGGACTACAGATTTCAGAGCTAAGTCCAGCAGAAAAGACCTGGGACCAATTTGGATCCATAGCATCTTAGATATCTTGCTGGCAAATGCCTGGTATGTCAAGAAGCCATATATGATGCCTTGTTTGCCGCTGCACTCCAAAGACCTCCGAGTTTGAGCCAAGGATAAACATATATATTAACAAAATGCAAAACAACACTTTTTTACATTTTTAATAAGAAACCCATTAGAAAGCCTTTCAAAGATCAGCTGAAATTATTAAATCAACTCAAGCTAATTAATGCAAAATTCAGAGACAGAAGTATCTACTGTGTATACTCTCAGGAAAGACATTATTTTTCTCTTCCATTACAATGAAGTATAAACAATTTCATTAAAATACACAATTTTGCATATTCTGGACTAAAAAGAATTCAGCGTGTTTAGGGAGAGACTGAATTAAAAAAAAAAAAAAAAAAAGAAAAAAAAAGATGCATTTACATAAACTAGTAGCTCATATTCAGCTACTGGATTCATTCTCAGAAGTGCAAACTCCAATTGGGCCATTTTGCAGGTGTCTGCCGCAAAAAGCCAGGAAGAGTTGGGGCACTGTTACAGTCAACTCTCTCTATTGCTTTGCAGCTTTTCCTTTTCTTCTTTTCTGCCAAGAAAGACTGTCGAGGATTACTGAGCTCGGTACAAAACTTAACACAGTGCTCACATTCACATTCACATTCACATCTGTCAAATCACTGGATAAACAGACAGCTGGTTCCCACTGCCACACTATCGCAAAGAAATGCTCAGAGGGTGATATATTTACTAGATCTCCTTGGCATCCCTCCTGTTTGGAGATGTCAGCTGCAACTGGATTCAGAATCCACTTCTGATTACACAACATACAGAGAATAGACAGACATCTTTTTAAGGATATAACTGAAGTAACTTAACACATCACCTGTTATGTACGCTTGCTAGCACTCCTCTGCTGGAAATTACTGTCCCCACAGCAGATGCTATACTCCCTGATTTGCCACAATGCAAAACAAACAAATTATGTCCCGCATCTTGACAGCTTATGGACAGTGAAAGGGAAAAATGAGTTTGACTTTGCAGCAGACAGATGAGGAGAACAGGGATAGCAAACAGGTCAGAGGTGGTAGGATCTTAAACCATCATAGCTATTTGTAAAACAAAGGGGTTATTTGGATGCTCTCTGCACTTGTTGTCTCTGACATGATCCTTATAGAATGACTTTTCTGAAATGGTAGAAAAGCACTGGGTAAGACTGAGATTTAAAGGAAGTGGTCTGCAAAGTTGTTGTCATGCAATTCCATTTTTTAATGGGAAAAATTGGTGCTGTGGATATGTCAAATGTATACAAGGATGTTAGATTTCAGCAGAATAGATGGTAAATTAATAGTATAGGTTGATCAGGGAAAAGGACTCTGAAAACTGATTTGGATCTGAGCACCTAGAATAGTGTTTATTCAATCTCAGATAAATGGTCACAAAAGTGATCCATTCTCCATATTACATACACAAATGTCAGCAAAAATAAGGAATGTTGGCATAGATTTGCATCACTCCATACTGATGCTGAGGAGCACACCAGGACACTCTGTTGCCCACGATTTGAAGCTGTATTTCCAAGCCTTTCACAAGAGTTGTGCCAGAATAAACATGGTTCTGGAGTGACAACAACAGGCAATCAGTTTTCATTTCAGACATTAAAGATGAGGCTATGGATTTTTCAGACATGTGAAAGATAACAGTTGCTACACGATCCCACCACTCCAAAGTCCTCAATCTAGTGACATCTTAGGGAACAAAGACTTATCTTAATATGTATTTTTAACAGAGAACAGGACAAAAAATCCAAAAGTACTGCAGAAGCTGTAGCAAGTTTGCCGTTCAGATGTTCCTGGCCCGGAGAAATTTGACATTCTCATCATAAAACAGAGCATTCAAAGTAAAGCACAAAGTATGGGATGGGAAAGGATTCATCCTTCTCAGTGAATGTCTCAGGTCACTCTTCAGCCATGTGCTCTTACACCTTATATGTCAAGATGACTATTATTAGTTACAATTGGACCAGAACTGTTAAGTAACAGTGCTTGCATGTTACTGTTTCAGTCATGTTTCAGGTGTCCTGGACATGCTATGAGAAGAATTGTGTCCTCTCCAAGTGCATGGGACCAAAAAGCCCACATGCCCCCTTATAGTGTTTCTCTTTAAAAATCCTTAGACTTTCTGTTTACAAACGCAATTCCTGAAAAGCAAGCATTGGGTTTACACCCAGGTGCAAGAGATGCGGTAGCAGGCTTCGAAAGAACACTTCCAGGTACCTCACTGTCCTGGGATGGGTCGCCACCTCACATACAACCACCATGTCAGGGACTACAGTAGGGCTGGGGACATTCAACATATGTACCCACAATCACACCCTTCACACGGCTTGTCTGACACTTGGGAGAAGACAAAGAACAGCCAGAGCGCTGTACAACTATCAGGACAGCACCGCCATCCATGATCTTAGGATCATGGAATCATAGAATCATAGAACAGTTTGGGTTGGAAAAAACCTTCACAGGTCATCTAGTCCAACCCCCCTGCAATGAGCAGGGACATCTTCAACTAGATCAGGTTGCTCAGAGCCCCGTCCAGCCTGGCCTTGAATGTCTCCAGGGATGGGGAATCTACCACCACTCTGGGCAACCTGGGCCAGTGTTTCACCACTCTCACTGCAAACAATTTCTGCCTTGTGTCTAGCCAGAATCTCCCCTCCTTTGGTTTGAAATCATTATCCCTTGTTCTCTCACAGCAGGCCCTGCTAAAAAGTGTGTCGCATCTTTCTTCTAGGCCACCTTTAAGTACTGAAAGGCTGCACTAAGGTCTCCCCAGAACCTTCTCTACTCCAGGCTGAGCAATCCTCTCAGCCTGTCCTTACAGGAGAGATGTTCCATCCCTCTGATCATTTTTGTAGCCTCCTCTGGCCCCTCTCCAACAGGTCCATGTCTTTCCTGTGCTGAGGGCTCCAGAGCTAGATGCAGGACTCCAGGTGGGGTCTCACTGGAGCATAGTAGAAATGCAGAATCACCTCGCTGAACCTGCTGGCCACGCTCCTTTTGATGCAGCCCAGGAATCAGGACATGGTCACTGAAAGTGGGACAGGAAAGACCAAAGCCTTTTTTTCTCCCCTCAGAAATAACTCTCAAATTACTCCTTCTGCTCGGGATGACAGTGACCTGCAACCTTCAGCTAAAGAGGTTTTATAGGTAACAGATGCCAGTCAGCAAGCCCTAGGGTGTGAGCTGTGTGTACTCAGGACCCTTCAGGAGGAAATGATAAACCTGCCGAAAGGTGGCACAATGTGCAGTGACTGCATTGTTGGCTGGCTGTTCAAATTAAATTTTAATAGAACTTTTAAAAATAATTTCAGCGTAAACCACAATGTATGTGAGTGAGCCTAAATTAATAAAAAACTATCTTTCAAAGAATGAAGAATAAATGTAATCTGAGATCAATATTTATGAAGCTGTGATTAATTGACTGATGACCAAATGATTACAAACTTCTTTCTGAGGCAGCTACTCAAACGTATTAGCTTTGACAAAAAAAAAAATATTAAAAAAAATACAAACTGGGTCAATGAAAAAATGCATTCCTAATCAATTTTTAATAGCACTTAAGATTTTATGATTTTTTAAACTTTCCTTTTAATAATTAATCAGAAAAATGAATCTAATTTAAACAAGGTGGTGCAAGGTGTTCTGTATCTGTTTGATGGTGTTCTTAATGAAGAAATTCAATTAGGGCTGACTTTTCATTATACATCTCTGGTTTTAAGGAACACTGTGATTGGCTGGTAAACATTTGAGACTGGGAGAATAACGGAGGTGAACCGCACTGCTCAGCACAATCTAGTCATTAAGATTTTACACTGTTAATTCCAGCCTCCCCTTGTGTCAAAAAAAAAAAAAAAAAAAAAAAAAAAAAAAGAAAGAAAAAAGAAAAAGGAAAAGCAACTTCCTGATTTCTGTAACTTTTTCAAACTTTTCTGGTGTGTTGCACTGCTTTGCCTCATTCCTTGCTACATCCCAGGGGACAGATCCTCATCAGGTAGCAGGCAGCATAAGTTGTATGGAAAGGCTGTTATAATTACAGTTTAAATTAAGGCCTGTCGTCACTCATGCATGTATATTTTGTCAATAACATAGTCCGGGATAATGAGGCACATAAGAGGTTCAGCAGCAGCCAAAATTCACAGAATATTGGCCCAAACTTGAAGATGTTCCCCGCATGGATAGATAGAAGCACCACCCTCCCGAAGTCAACTAAACCAGCATTTCTGTTTACCTGTTTGGTGCCTTGCTGACACCAAGAAAATGGAAAGTGTCAGAAGGGCAAGATCAAAAAAATCTAAAAGAACATCATAAAAGCCAAGGTTTTTCTCACTGAACTTTGGACACCTAGAAGTCTAGGTCACTTTGAATTCCTTCGTGGACAATGGAGCCTGAGAGCAGCTATATTCTACTTTAGGAAGAGATAAAGTTATGGCAGTTAAACTCAAAACGAAAAGTGGCTAACACTCCAGAAGGCTGTGCTGTCATCCAGCGGGACCTGGACAGGCTGGAGTGTTGGGTGGGGAATAACCTGATGAAATTTAACAAGGGAAAGTGTAGAGTCCTGCATCTGGGCAGGAACAACCCCAGGTTCCAGTATAGGTTGGGAAATTCCATATTAGAGAGCAGCGTAGGGGAAAGGGACCTGGGGGTCCTGGTGGACAACAGGATGACCATGAGCCAGCACTGTGCCCTTGTGGCCAGGAAGGCCAATGGCATCCTGGGGTGTATTAGAAGGGGGGTGGTTAGTAGATTGAGAGAGGTTCTCCTTCCCCTCTACTCCGCCCTGGTGAGACCCCATCTAGAATATTGTGTCCAGTTCTGGGCCCCTCAGTTCCAGAAGGACAGGGAAATGCTGGAGAGGGTCAGCATAGGGCAACAAAGACGATTAAGGGAGTGGAGCAACTCCCTTATAAAGAAAGGCTGAGGGAGCTGGGTCTCTTTAGTTTGGAGGAGCCTGAGGGGTGACCTTATTAATGTTTATAAATATATAAAGGGTGAGTGCCACGAGGATGGAGCCAGGCTCTTCTCGGTGGCAAACAATGATAAGACAAGGGGTAATGGGATCAAGCTGGAACACAGGAGGTTCCACTTAAATTTGAGAAGAATCTTCTTCTCAGTGAGGGTGACAGAGCACTGGAACAGGCTGCCCAGGGAGGTTGTGGAGTCTCCTTCGCTGGAGACATTCAAAACCTGCCTGGACATGTTCCTGTGTGACCTCACCTAGGCATTCCTGCTCCAGCAGGGGGATTGGACTAGATGATCTTTTGAGGTCCCTTCCAATCCCAAACATACTGTGATACTGTGAAAAACTGCATCTGTAAAATATATTTGTCATCTTTTACTATTTTGTGTGAAGAAGACTAACTGCACCAGGCTTACGTAAGACTGTCAATGTCAAACATTACTAAATTGACAAAGCTACACTCATACCCTGCCCCAAATCTACGCAACAGCCAGAGATCTACCTTCTGGCCTCGGACATTCATTTTATTTCCTTTCTGGTGGTACAACATTTTTCCCACAGCCAAAAAAAAACCCCAAAACATTGTTTTAAAGAGAGAGATGAAATTCACCTTTGTTTTAAAACAAAATCCACATGGGAACTTCCAAAGAGCAAGGAGCAAGTAGTAAGAGCAGCCTACAGTGCTCAGGCAGTATAGACCGGGGGTATCTGAATTACATTTCTGCTGAACAGCATCAAGAAGAAGGGATTAGGCAGCTAGTGAATACCCACGTCTCTGCCTCACAACAGGAGCCAATGAGGCTCTCATTCAGCAGGGCTCAGCAACAGTAAAATCCTGAGCAGGAGGAACCCATCTTCACCCTTTCTGAAAGTAATTTGTTTTAAGGACCACGAGTTTGAATTTAAGCATCAGATATCCAAGTTTAAATCACTTCTTTACTGATGGTTTTAAGCAAATTTCACTCTATATTCCCCTAAATCACATAAACCCATCTGGGAAACCCTTCTTAAAAGCTAAAGATCCAGCCCTGTTTCTTGAAGAGGAAACTCTTCAAGGCAAACTTGAACAGACTTCATTGTTGCAGAGGTGGATACTGAGAGTGGACGGCCTGGCTTGGCAGCTTCCAGTCATTTCTACCTCAGCAGAATGAGAAAGAAAAAAAAAAGAAATCAGGGTTTTATATCTGTTTATGCAGGTGTAAACAGTGACCTTCAAGTAAGGTTTTCATCATACAAAGCTACACATCCAAACGTACACAAATTACTAGAAACAATACAACTACATTAGTTACTTCTCCTTTATAGAATCATAGAATCATTTAGGTTGGAAAAGACCTTTAAGATCATCAAGTCCAACAGTTAACCTGACACTGTCAAGTCCGCCTCTAAACCATGTCCCTAAGAAACTCATCTACATGTCTTTTAAACACCTCCAGGGATGGTGACTCTACCACTTCCCTGGGCAGCCTGTTCCAATGCCTGACAACCCTTTCAGTGAATACATTTTTCCTGATATCCAATCTAAACCTCCCTGGCGCAACTTGAGGCCATTTCCTCTCATCCTAACACTTGCCACTTGAGAAAAGCGACTGACACCTTGCTACAACCTCCTTTCAGGTAGTTGTAGACAGTGATAAGGTCTCCCTCGAGTCTCCGTTCCTCCAGGCTAAACAACCCCAGATCCCTCAGCCGCTCCTCATAAGATTTATCAGCTAGACTAATCAGCCAAGAAAACATGAATTTCACTGTTCATATCCTCACTTGATCCTTGCTCTTTTTGCACAACATGCTTCTGCAAAACATGTACACATCTAAAATACAGATGATTTATGCACTTTAAGCCAAATATACAATAACTTTATTTGGCTTTATGTGTCAAACAATATGAGTTTCAAGTCGAAAATACTTAACTGGCTCTGTTTAAGTACTCTGACCAGTTTATCTTGTCCTAACTCGGTTCCTTTCAAGCTCTCATCAAATAACCTTTCATTTTTATGACAGATTATTTTTCATAATTTCACTATTAATCATCTCAAGGTTTCTGAGATTTCAAGAGCATGTAGTGAAATGGTTGAAGCATTTCGCAAATAAAGCCCTAATTCTGGGAGATTATTCATGGTTAGGTTCTCGGCTTTTAACCCCTCCTTTTAACCATCCTTTCGCTGTATATTTACTAACAGCAGTGGCTAGAAACCTATCTCCTGCCTTCCTATTTGATCCTTATACCCCAGTGCCTCTGCAAAAGCATCCCAGGATATTCTAAGAAGTTTTTAATCTGTTTCATCCTGGCGTCAGCCCTACTGCAAAAGCAACCTGCCCACTAGACACCGGTGTTAGGTAGCCTAGACTTTTTAAGCATTTATTTCCTCCTGTAGTGACATTATATTTATCAGTTCCCCTTAGCTGCAGCAGTTTGTTACTCCTCTAGCTCCCTTCTCCTTGCTCTCTGTGGTCTTTCTCCCAGCACTACAGAATTAAATCATTTTCATGCCCCTGAAGATTTGGTAACATCATCCCATAAATTTCAACTAAACCTCAGGCGCTGCTAGATCACAAATAATTTTTGAAGTGTTCGTTCACTGACTAGGCATCCAACTTCAGCAGAAATCTGCTAAACAAATAAGTTTAACCTCCTTACGCAGAAAATACATTCCTTTTAGCTGCTTATTCAGAAAAAAATATGCTCCTCTACAAGCCTTTTGGTTGAGAGAAAATATATTCATCCCAACAGAGCTTGTTCTCTAACAGGTCACTTTCCAGTTACATACACTTTTTGAAGCAGCTGTAGTCATACCTTTGAAAGTTTCCTGCTTTATTCCAGATTCATTTAAGAGTTTCACATATCAACTGTAAGATGCATTTCCTTGCTTTTGATTTATCTTTCATGCATTTACCCTTTCTGCTCTTTGTATTGTCTATTCACATTTTTTCAATAAAAATCAATATTAAAAAACTAAGGAAGATAAATAACAAGGATTGACTGCATTCTTGTGCAGTTTCCTGGCTGCACAATAAGCACACTCAATGTATTTCAGGCTCCAGTGTTCTCTTGAAAGTTCAAAACCCAATAATTTTACATTTCTCTTGCAAAAAAATCTCTGAGCACCCTACTTTTAAAAGCAAGTCAGACATGCCAGGACTGAAAGCATCTCCTCGCAGTTGATGTCCTCTCGCTCCAGCTTATGATAATTGACAGTATGTCTATTACATTGCTAATTGGTTCTTTTTTTACTTTATATTGTGTGGTTTTTTTTCTGAAATTTACTAAAAAGCGTTGCGTTTTAACACATGAATACTCAATCTTTATCGAGTGCACCTTATTCAAACTTGTCCTCTCCACCTAAGTATATGTTATCATCAAAGCCGGTTGGCCTCATCTACGCTGGAATGTCACCATGGATTAGTTTGCGCGCTTTATTTGTAGAGACTTACCTATATCAAACTGAAATGCCTCCATGCAACTCTGCTATGTCAGCCTAAGATACTTTCCTTGTTAATCATTGCATCCACAACTTTATGCCTGTTTGAATTAACTGCTCAGCATTCTAAGCATTTATCATGCAGCGCAACGTTAAATCACTCAGGTCTATAATTTTCAGCATGCTGTGGCACGTTTACAAGAAACTACAGGAATCCTGGGACTGAGGTCAAGCGAGCAGACCCTTAGGAGTCTCCCGTCCTACCAGCACAGCTTCCCAGCTGTGCAGCCCAGAAAGTGCAGCACTAAGGCTCCATGATTTATCATAGAATCATTTGAGTTGGAAGAGACCCTCAGGATCATTGAGTCCAACCATAACCTAACCTAACTCTAGCATTAAACCATGTCCCTAAGAACCTCATCTAAATGCCTTTTAAACACCTCCAGGGATGGTGACTCCACCACTGCCCTGGGCAGCCTGTTCCAATGCCTGACAACCCTTTCTGTGAGGAATTTTTTCCTAATATCCAGTCTAAACCTCCTATTACACCAATGATTGTTTTTCTATCCTAATGAAAATTAAAAACAAAAGTATACTTAGAATTTTTAAAAGAATTTTTTTAAAAAAAAAATTAAAAGGAATTTTTTTAAAAAATAAAATTTTAAACATTTTAAAATTTTAAAAGAATAATTAGAATTTTTTCCTAATATCCAATCTAAACTCCTATCACTTGCTACTTGGGAGAAGAGACCAACACCCTCCGTGCTACAACCTCCTTTCAGGTAGTTGTAGACAGCGATAAGGTTTCCCCTCAGCTTCATTTTCTCCAGCCTAAACAGCCCCAGTTCTCTCAGTGGCTGCTCATAAGACTTTCGAGAATTATTGGTGCAAGCCGGGCAGCAAACACAAAATTTCATCTGTGGATTTGGCCCCTCAGTTTCCAAGGATCGGGATGGATCTTCCATCAGGCATCAATAGGCAAGCAGCAGCACCCACAGCACTCACAGGGCAGGGGGGGGTTATCACAGTTCTCATTTCCTCTTTGCCCTCAAAGTCACAGCTGCATGGGCTGTGAAAATGCCACCTGAGCCCACAGGCGACACTTGGGCCCAGAAGTGAGGGGTTTTGATAACCATGAATGAGGTCACCCCTCAGTCTCCTCCAAGCTAAAGAGACCCAGCTCCCTCAGCTTTTCCTCATAAGTGAGATGCTCCACTCCCTTGATCATCTTTGTTGACCTGCGCTGGACCCTCTCCAGCAGTTCCCTGTCCTTCTTGAACTGAGGGGCCCAGAACTGGACACAATACTCCAGATGTGGTCTCACCAGGGCAGAGTAGAGGGGGAGGAGAACCTCTCTCGATCTACTAACCACTCCCCTTCTAATACACTCCAGGATGTGATTCACTGCAATGAAACGTGAGGGAGCAATGGGTTTATAAGGGGAAAAGCAAGCCCTGGTAACCACATCGGCCTCCTTCTGCAAGGGCCCTTCACCAAGCGCTCCCCACAGCGCTGTGCTTCCCTCAAAAAGGCCGCCCGTAGGCCAGAAACTCCGCGGCCCACCCCCTCGGGGCCGCGGGCCGGCGTGGCCTGGCCTTGCCCCAGCGGAACCCCCGCCTGCCCCCAGGCCGGGCCTTTTGAGGTGGGGTGCAGCGGGCAGATCCGTGAGGGGGCCGCGGCTCCCGCCCGCCCTCCAGGGGAGCGCCGCAAAAACGCGCACCGCCTCCCCTCCGCCGGGCGGCGGCTTGGCCTCGCCGGCTTGCCGTAGCGGGGCTTGGCGGGGGCCGCTGCCGCCGCCGCCGCTGTTACCGCCCGTGGGATTTCCGCGCTGGCGGGCTTGCCGCGATGGCGCAGCACGGGCCGAGCGTCACGTTGTCCCTCACGCTGCCCATCACCTGCCACATCTGCCTGGGGAAGGTAACGGCGCCGCCGCTGCCCTTCCCCCCGTCTCCGCGGGTGGTGGGTACGGGGTGGGCGGGGGAGGCTGGGCCGCCCGGCCGGCGGCTGCTCGGGGGGCTCCGCCGTGGCCGCAACCCTGACCATACCGCCTTAAATAAGCTGCGGCTTCAAGCTGGGAAGAATATGGGGTTGGTGGTCGCTTTCTCTAGGGCGGGGTTCTCCTGGGGTGGTGGGGGGCCTCGTCTCGGGAAGAAGGCGATCCCGTCCCTAGGGCGGCCGGTCCCGGCTGCGGGGCGAGGTTTGTTGGCGGCGGTGCGATGGTGGGACCCGAGGCACCGGTCGCCCCCGCGCCGAACCGTGGGTTTGTGGGTCCCGGGGTGAAGGTTCGAGGTTTTTTTCTTCTCCCGGTATTTGCAGGAGCTGGAGTGTTTTAGGTGAATGATTGATTGATTGATTGATTGATTGAGCGCGGTGCTGCGCCGTAGAGAACAAGCGGAACAAAGAGGGGATGAATAACTGAGTGGATTTGAGAAGTATTGAGGAAAACTGCAGCAGTCTGGAGAAGAAAGTTTCTGTTTCTTCTTTCTGACCCTTCCTCAGTCCCTTTCTCTTCTCTCTCGGGAAACAGTTTGGTCTCTGAAAGCCCCAGAGCTAATTTCATAGCTGCCACTAATTGCTTTTCAAATTCTTTGCTCGTTCCCCGCTGGTCTTTTACTTTTGTTTCCTTGCTCTCCAAAACAAAACAAATCTCTTCATGCACATCAGTAATTACAAGGGAAGAAACAACCTTTTATGTTTGTACTCTGGCGTTTGCTGTCCAGTTTCTTTCTGTCTCATGTGGCCTTTACTCCAAGACCTTCTCTGCTGGAGTGATAACAAAAGAATAGGTGTGTTTGAAGTACAAAGTAGGTGTGGCGCTGGTAGTGAACATAGTCAGGCATCTCCCTTTTCTCAGCTCTCTGGTTTAGTAACCATATTTACTTATTTCTTGGCTTTTCTGTAGAAGATGAGCAAGACTGCATGGCTGTGGTCCTGCTACCTCTCCTTTTCTATTCATCTGTTTAAGGAAAATGGACAAGAATACAGATTTACTGCATCTGTAATATGAAGTGGATACTCTTGGAAAAAGAAAGGGAGAGTGAGATCAAGCTGACGATGGCTTTGCTATTTGAATCTGATCCTAGTGAATTTCTAATTAAACACTTCATAGATTTGTTTGGTATTCACTGCTACTTTGTTGTAAAGCCACTGTGTTATTTCAAGATGCTGTTCCATACTTCCCCTTCTTTTCTGGAGTTGGTCAGGAGTTGGTGTTCCTGAGTTTGTACTGGAAGAGATTTCCACACTCACTTTTCTTACTTGGTGTCTTGCACTGAGGTAATATATTAACACTATATAGGTGAATCTGCTGGTGGTATATGTAATAAAGGTATTTGAATGTTCTCCTTGTTAGATGTATGAAGCTGTATAAATTTTGCCAAGTTGACAGCTCAGGCTGTCCTTTTTCCTAATACATATTTCTGCCTCCAGCTTGGGACTTCATCGAAAAACTTCATCATAAGAAGCTCTCCTGTTTTCAAGAGTAAGATTAGAGGAAGAAAAAGTTATTTAGTGTAAATCAATGGAAAATCTTTCCGGTTTTGTCCTGTCGTGTTGAGGGGAGCAGAAAGTGTCCTGGAGGGTTGACATATTCTAATACTCTTGTGGTTTGTAGCATAGGCTTCAAATTGAGCAGAAGGCCCACCCTACAGTCAGAGTGTACCTCTTGATAGCTCTGCAAAATTTGCAAAGTATTGACTACAAAATAGAAACTATTCAGTGTGCATGATGGTAATGGGATAAAAAAGGTATTGAAGAGAAACTCATTCAGTAATGTCACCCACTTGCTTTTAATGAAGCAGAAGGCTTAAGGGAAGGGGAAGGTTAGCCCATTCTGTTAGTGTGAACATTGTTGTAAAGTGTATTGGCAAGATGTGCAAATAACCACAGTTGCTTAGATACATTTTTGTTACCTGAATGTTCTTTTAGCACAGTCTGGGCCATCTTATAACATATTTGTATTCATAATTAGTGAGCAGATTAGAAGCCATCTGCACCAGGCTGTTAGGTTTACTCATCCTAGAATCACTTGAAGGTCCCTCCTGTTGGTTTTGGTGTTGACAGTTTGCTTGGGCTTGGGCACACGATGCTGTGTATGTTGAAACCCCCTAGGATGTCTGGGAATTCATTCACTGGTATTGGTGTGCCTGCTTTTCCACACACCTGCTGCTCTGTTAATGCTGCTTGAAAGTTCAGAATTGCCTTCAGCTGACTGCGCTGGTTTTGGCTGGGGTAGAGTTAGTTTTCTTCAGAGTAGCTAGTATGGGCCTGTGTTTTAGATTTGTGCTAGGAGCAGCATTGATAACACCAGGATGTTTTAGCTATTGCTGAGCGGTGCTTACGCAGAGTCAAGGCCTTTTCTGCTCCTCGTGCCACCCCACCAATAAGTAGGCTTGGGGTGCACAAAAAGTTAGAAGGTGGGATAGCTGACCCCAACTGACCAAGGGGATGTTCCACTCCGTATAAAAAGCTGGGGCAAGAAGAAGGAAAGAGGGGATGTTCAGAGCGGGGGAGTTTGTCCTCCCAAGTAACTGTTAGGTGTGATGGAGCCCCCCTTTCCTGGAGATGGCTGAACACCAATGGGGAGCAGTGAATGAATTCCGTGTTTTGCTTTGCTTGTGTGCATGGCTTTTGCTTTACTTATTAGACTGTATTTATCTCAACCCATGAGTTTTCACACTTTTACCCTTCTGATTCTCTCCCTCATCCAACTGGGAGGGAGGGAGTGAGCGGCTGTGTGGGGCTTAGTTGCTGGTTAGAGTTAAACCATGACAGTGATATAGATGCATACAGAATTTGATTTTGATCTGCATGGCAGTTGCATTATGTATGGGGTGTAACTAGGAAATTGCTCAAAATCACCTGGCTGATTAAGCCTTCCCACAGAAGCTGTAGTCTTTCTAGACATTATGGTCGATTAAGGAACTGAAACTGTGCTGTAATTCAAGTGAAATGCTTTTTTTTAGTAATGAGTAGCTCACAATCGCCCACCTCCCTGTGCTTGTCACAGCTGGTGTCTCAGGGGCTCAGTGAAGGGCAGCAGCACCCCCAGCCATTGTGTCACATTTCCATAGTGGCTTCTGCTATTGTTGTGTGGATCCTGAGCCAACAAAAGTGTAAACCTCAGCCCTGAAATGAAACTTGGAAAGGTGTGTAAATCAGAAGCACTGTACCCCAGAGAGTAATAAATGTGACTTACTATTTTGCTGGAGATATGGAGTGCACTTCCATGTCAGGTTTGGGGTAACTGAGGGTCTCTTGCTCCCTGTGGGGGAGACCTGCACTCCTGAAATGTCTTTCCTGTTTGGATTATATCATGCTATTCTGCTCTGTATTGTGATCCATATAACTATTCTCAGGTTACTTCTGAGAAAGAAAGAAGTATGGCCAGAGAAAGACTTGGTTTTTTGTTTGGTTTTGTTTTGTTTTTTTCTTCTAGCTGCTGTGGGAAAGCTGGAGAAAGCTCTTTTTGTGCTACAGAAAAGTTGTAAATAACAAGTTGTTTGTTTGTTTTTAATAATTGAAATTGTCATATTTAAACATTGCCAAAGCATTGGTGTGCTAATGCTTGCATTAATCACAAAAAAAAATAAAAAGACTCCGTAATTAGAGCTGAAAGCGTGCAGACACTTGGAGAAATTGCTTAGTGTCTCTCTGTTCACACCTTCAATAAAGTGAATTTGTGTATAGATAAATCCTCTGCCTCCCAGGACTGTCATATTGGAGGTTTTAAAGATACTGTGAATCCTGTAATGTGACAGAGGCACAGACAGTAAATTGGAGAAGCAGCTGATAGATCTGAGCCTTAATTTAGATTCATCTGTATTTCAGTGGTAAAACACTTGGTTTTTAGCTTGTGCAACACTGATTGTTTGGGTATGTTCACTACAGGACACATCTAATCTCTTTTCCAAAGTGATTTTTGGCTGTCCTTTCCAGTTGCTCGTTTCTCCCTGCCAGCATTTCATTTTTCCTTTTTAATTTCACTATTTTACTAATAAAATAGAAGAGGAAGATCTTGGGGATGATGAGGACTTCTTTTCAAGTTGAAAGAATTATTTTAAGCTTGGGTTTTAAGTGCAACACAGTAGACTCTAAAGTAATAGATACTGCTACTTCTGTGTCTCAAAACACATTTCTTGGCCAAAGATAGTGGTGAAGGAAAACGAAATTATTATTTTTAAGTCCCCTAACACGGATAGTACTGTTAAGATTTGAGAGTGTGTATTACAGTAAACCATAACAGAAGCTGTAGTAAGGTATAGATACAGGGGAAAGTCTCTTTCTTCCATATCATATTTGATTCCTCCATGCATATGTACTTTCAAAGAGGGCTTACAGTTAAATGACAAGAATAATGTATTGTCATGAATATTTTCTAAAAGTTTGTTTACCTAGCTGTTTTGGAAGGGGAGGGAAAGCTTCTTGAAAGGATCTGTGTCTGATTGGAATATTTAATCCTTCAGTTAGCTGCCCCATTCTTGGGTAATGACTTATTTAGTAGCAATGCATATCTAGCAGGAGGCTTGAATTAGTGATTGCTGGGTCATGTTTCTGCTCTGTGGTTTTGGCTCTTATCCTTTTTAAAGCTGGTTTCCATGAAGGTGGTGATGTGCAGGCTGGACTTAATCTGTAACACTATCCATTTCAGTGACACCTCTTCCAAGGGGAAGTGTTGGTTGTTGCCAGGAGCTAATCCCTCATTCCCTCACTTTCAGAAATCAGTTAATGTGTGTCTTTTCATCTCCTTCCACTTAGGGAGGCAAATGCATTTCACTGGAGTGGTTGGCTGCAGTTCTTAGAGGTTGTGGAGCAAATGAAGGGTGCTGCCACACTGTGTGTTAATGAGCTCTTGGAATCAAGTACCTTAGTTTTGCAAAAATAGTTACAGCTTTGGTGCTTACAATAATAGGGAAGTTTGGTGTTTTCAGTCAGGAGTTCACTCCTAGCTAGCCCTGTGAAACAAAAGTATCTCTTTTCCGCAGGACTAGACTTGCACTAAGAGGTGGAGTGGTGTATTTTCATATTCTATTACCTGAAAATGTTCTACAGGATTCATAGTGTCTTTCTGGGTTTTTTTTTCTTTTCTTTTTTTCCTCTTAATACTAAAAGGTCCGACACCCGGTCATCTGTGTCAACAACCATGTCTTCTGTTCCATTTGTATTGAAGTGTGGCTGAAGAACAATAATCAGTGCCCAGCTTGCAGGATTCCCATCACACCTGAAAATCCTTGCAAGGAAATTATAGGTAAGGACAACTTTAGGCTTTGAGATAACTTTCTGGTATTTACCGCTGGAGGAGATTCTTTTGAGTCCAAAGATACCTGGATATTTTTTCTTCTGTGTTTTTTTACCAATGTCTAAAGAAGGTCTGACTTTAAATCTTTCTGGAAGCATACATAATAGCTTACAAGATAAAAATTCCAAAGATGATATGTCTGTCAATGGCTAGATTATTCAAAAGCAGCAAGTACCCTGGAGCTCCAATGATTGGTTTTTAAATCTTTGTTGGATGCTGCCTTTAACTGGAAAAAATGCATCTTACTTGAAGTACTCTGCCTTTGCATTGCAACCTGTTGACTTAAGAGTATGGCATTTAGCTGAGAAATAATGTATTTAAATCCAGAATCTCACATGATTATATGGTCTTTTTTTCTTGTGGGTTTTTTGTTGTTGTGTTCACCATTTCCTTCTTTTTGCTTTATTTTTAAGAAAATGTCTCTTAGCACAGAAATAAGACAAAGTTAAAACACTTGAATGAGGATCTGAACTTCCCCAGAGCTAGGAAATACTGCAATCTTTATTTGACATAAATTTTAATAAAATAGGATCCTGCCAAGGAAAATATTAAGTTCAAAAATTCAAAAGTTTTCTTCCTGCTGTAAGGCAGGACTTTGACTTCTAAACATCACTAATAGATAGTCCTGTTTAACCTGTTCTGACAATTGAAGGACTTTAAATCTCCCATGGTAGCAGACTGATCCAACATTAGCTGTATTTGTGGTTGATAATATGAACAGCTCTATGAGGTGGATTACTCGTATTTAATTGACTGAAAAAGAAACAATATTAGTGTTTCTTTTCATCCTGTGCTGCTTCAGGAGGAACAAGCGAAAGTGATCCTGTATTTAGTCCGACAGTCAGAAAACACCTACGTAAAACAAGGCTTGAATTGCTCCACAAAGAATATGAGGTAAGGACATGGGCAGTGTTGTGACTTTCCAGATGGACCGCAGCTGTTAAATTCCTGCATACAACTGTCCTTTTGCTTTGAGTCCCATGGGTTTTTAGTTTGAGTAAATGTTTATACTGGATCTACATGAAACTCAACTGTGTCAAAATCCCACTTTCTGGCTAAGGTTGTGAGACAGCGTTTGCTGATGCTTGAAGTGGTCCTGCTGAAGTCGCGGTGATATTCTTTCTATGCTACAGGCAGCCAAGTACAGTCAATTCTAGAGTTTTGTGGGAATTCCACCCCCAGGTGGTGTGGGAGGGTTTGCTTTATGCATATTGAGTGTTGTGGCCTTTTTGTTTTGTCTTTGATACAAATGCAAACATTTTAGTTTCCTGTAGCTCAGGGAGACTAAATTCCTTCTTAAAGAATATTGCCCACTGTAACCTTCTGGCATAGGTTAAGTTTTATCATGGTTGCTTTATTGTTTTCTGAAAGTGAGTGAATACTTAGAAGTTTGTCTCTCCTGCTGGAAAAATGTTCTCTTAGGAACAAGGTGAAAAGGTGTTATAAGGAATATGCTTAGTTTGTGTTCTCAGCTGTCATTCCCTTAGTAGCAGCAGTGTGAAGACATCACATATTTTGCAAGGAAGCCTGCCTCAGGGAGGAGAATGAGAGAAAGGAAACGGACACTGGATATATCCTTAACACTGGGGAAGTAAGGGCTGTCTTTTGTGACAAGCTTGCCTGTAGTTCAGCTTCTTTCATCCTCTACAGAAGAAGGCGTCAGGAAAAGGAGGTTCCCTGCCTTTTTATTGAATCAGCTCCAAAATCACACAGATACGCATAGAGTGACATAAATCTCTTCAAAAAACTAAATGCCATATATGTGCCTCCTTCAGTAACCTGACCTTGAGCAACTCAAGTACTGAAGTTGTCGAGCAGTGTAGAATACATGTTTTCAGGATAAATTATTTCTTTTATCCCTTTAACAACAGGCTTTTGAAGGTTTTTTGCTTCTCTGTGGCTTCAGACCGATACAGCTAAGAGCTTTGTTCTTTGCATTTTGAGTCTTTCCTAAGATGTTGCTACTTTGTGTAGCCAGAGCAGCCTCTTCCAGGCAGTGTTCTGTCTGTTTTGAATCTTGAGACTTTCAGCATCTGAGCATGTGATGTTTCAGAATGATATGAGAGAAACATTTTCAAATAACAGCAAATGAGTCAGCAGAGAACGACCTTAAGAACACTCTTGATACAGGAAATCCTCCCACAGAGTGCCCTAATAATAGATTCATGTTGCTGAATGCTTTGAAGCTTTTGTTCTGCCCGCCAGTTTGTTCAGGGTCCTTTGTGTAGTCAAGGGATTCCCTTTACTGAAACCTTCTACTGTGCTTGAGTGTGCAAGTTGATTAAAATCCTGCCTAGAGCACAATACATAAGCATACTTAGATATATGTGTAAGGGAGGGCATGCATCTGGACTTGCTAGAGAACCCGTGTTTCTCAAGTGCTGTGGGAAGTTGCCAGTATTATTTAATTAATCTCACGCATTTTCTTAATCCCTGTGAATTTCTGACACCTTTAGGATGAAATAGAATCCCTGCAAAATGAAGTGGAAGACCTGAGAGGTAAAAATCTCAGTTTACAGACCCAACTGAAGTCTCTTCTGGATCCTGCGGCATCAGCTTTGTCTTGCCAAAATGAGGAAGCTAGCCAGTCAGCACATGAAGCAGGTACCAGTGGCCCAGAAACCACAGAGGAATGGAGCAAAAAGCTGAAAGCTGCCAATGATATGTATGAAAAAGTAATGGATAATGTGGAAAAATTAAAGGAGGTAATAAATGCATTTCTTCAGCTATCTCATAGTGTAACCGTTTCATGTTAGTTAGGTGGGAGTAAGAGCTAGCATGACCTCTGGGTACTTCATAGATCCAGAAGAAAGAGGAAAGAATTGAATTCCACTGACTGTTGGTGTATCATAGTATTTCCATACAGCCTTTGCAAGTGTCAAATGTTATTGCTTGTTCTAGTGGGTCTTGTATGTGATTCCTCTTCAACTCCTCTGTCACTCTATGACTGGGTAATTGGATTATAGTAGCACTTGTCACCAGTATTGATGACCAGATTTTTCAGGGTTGCAATAATCTATATAATATATCTATTTTACAACATTCGGTGGCCAAACACAGTAGAGTAGGCTGAGGCAGATTTTGCACTATTGCCCTCCTTGCTAGCCAATATTTTTGGTGCAGTTTGCTGAGACAGAGTAACTTGACCCTTTGACCGAAAATAGACAAGCTTCAGCATTTTATGACCAGAGGATCCTTTACTGGAGACCTGTGGTTTTTTATACATCTTGAATGTAATAGTAAAGAAAACCTGATACTGCAGAAGGAGGGATGCAAGAAATAGTCATGTGAAAATAGATCTAAATAAAATATCTTGCAAAATCTACCTGTGGGCACAAGAAACATGGAAGAAAAGTTAAATTTGAAGAGTAATTTGAAAGGCAAGGTGGAAAGTACTGGACTTTGCATGTATTCCAAATGCTGGCTTTATTTCTTCCATTCACTGTCCTGGGTTGCCTCCTGCAAAACTTGAGAGTTATGTCCTTTAGGACATATTTTTTTCCCTTGTAAGCATTAATAGTTTTTATGCTTTTCCTGTGCTACAGACTCAGAGGTCCACATGATACTGTTCTGCCATTCTGTTGTTGTTAATGGAACACTTCTAGATTTGCCTCTGTGTAGTCTAAAGCAAATTCTGCCCCTGAATGGCCTGTGTGATAAATGCTAAAAGGTATAAACTGATTTTCCAAAATTAGCTTTTTCAGTAGCTTAGCTAGACTCAGACTTCAGCTTTACAGATGGGGACACATCTTCTGCACTTTTAGTTGGCAAAAATGGATTGACAGCAAGGAGTTCTTGTCTGCCTAATTTTTTTGTATTTTTTACATAAAGTTAAGCTGTACTGCCTTTTTTTTTTTCTTTTTTTTGTGGTGGCTAAGATTTTTAACTCTTTCTTTAGGTAAGTAAAAAGAAGAATATAGCATGGATTGAGGGAGGGGTGTGTTTGGGTTTTATGTCAGTATAGCTTCAGCCTTAGCAAGAAAAGGGTTTTAAGTTTACGGAGTCTCTGAGTTAGGAGTCTCTCTAACCCTTGGTTAAGGGTTAGATATGAATAGAGGTTTAGGTGGGTTGTCGGAACCAAGTCTTAAACTGTGATCATAGAGTCATTTAGGTTGGAAAAGACCTTTAAGATTACAGAGTCCAACGTTCTCTTCCCATCTGTTCCCTGTTCAACAGCTGCTCAATTTCAGGAGTACCTAAAGTTACTTGGCTCTTTTTTTAGACCCTGTTTTGCTCAGTCTGCACAGCAAGACCTCATTCCCACAGGCACTCAATCTGGAACCAGAAACCTTCTTATCCCCTACAGTATCTGACCCAGGAGCTTCAACCACCCATCACTTCCCAGTGACACAGCGTCCCTCAGAAAATGTGGTTGCCATCATTTTCTTTTTCAAACCACAGTGAGTCACAAAATAGCAGACACCTTTATCATTTTATGTCCTAGAGCAGAGACTCCCAAAATAGGCATTATTGCTTTGAGTGGAGTCACCTAGAAATACTAGGCAAAGTACAACCATTAATAAAGAGGTTACCTGAACTCAGTCTAGACCTTGTGCTGCAAGTGGAAATCCCTTGGAGAGCAGAGCACTCTCTGGAAGAAGGATACCAAAGAGGTTCAGTTCTGCCTTGTCGTGTGCCAGGTAGATGCCCTGTGTACCAACTCTACACAACTCATGGGATTTCCTATTTGATTGTATGACTGAAGGCTTGTGTCTCAGTAAGGAGAGGAAGGTCTCAGCCATGTTGTCCAATGGTTTGATGCTCCTTTGAAAGAGAGGTGTCCTACATTCTTGTTCATTGCATTCAGGGTAGTTTTTGCACTTTGATTTTTAAAATACCAAATTGTTGACACTCAGGCACCCAAGCCCTGGGCTCACCCTTCCCATTCATTCTTTATCAGAAGTCTATTTACTCTTTCTACCCATAGGAATATTGTGGTGTTTGGTGGGGGTGGCAGTGTTTTTGGGGTTTTGAGGGGTTTTGGTGTTTTTTTGTTGGTTTGGTTTGGTTTGGTTTGGTTTGGTTTGGTTTGGTGTTTTGTTTTGTGGGGTTTTTTTTTCTCCATTCCCTCTATACCTCCACTGTCCTAGCCTTACCTGAAGAGTTTGCTGGGGATATTTGTATAAGCATTTAGAGTTTTCTTGAACTGTTTGATGCTTCTGAAAAAGTACATTTCACTCCTGAGCCTGGTTGCATAGATCCTTCTTCAGATCTAACTCTAGATCGTACTTATATTATTCAGTGAAAGCGTCATCTGATTGAGGTTACAAATTACGAGTTCCGGACTGGTGGTGGTGTTTTCAGCAGATTGAGCAGGCTATGAAGTGCAAAGAGTATTTTCTACTTGTTAGGACGGCAGCATTCATTGTTCTGAAACACGTCAGCAAGAAAACTTCTTTTTATATGAAGTATCTTGTAAACAAGGGTGTCTGCTGAACTGAGAAGAAGGAATTGACCTCAATTCAAGGAGTAAGCAGGGTTGTGAATCAGGAGTCTTAATCACAACATCCTGGAAGAAAGTGAAGAAAGACTGCAAATAGCTTGTCGTAATGGATTTGCATCCATAGGATAACTATGCTTTAAAAACAACAAGCCAAAAAAACCCAAAGTAATCTTACTCTAATTTGGAATGGAGGAAGCTGTTCGACATTAGTTTTGCTGATACCTGCACATTGTAATGTTAATGTACTTAACATATTTAGTCATGTGGAAAAAAAAAAACATGGAATTGCCATTAGTACATCTCCTTAATGACTTTCTGTACTAACTAACATAGCTGTGCTTATTTCCCTAGATAGGACACTTGTGATGTATTTTGGGAATATAAATAAAAAATGTCTGTTCGCTATTCAGTTTTGCAATCCATTTCCCTTGGTGATTTTTAAGTGGTGTCCCTGTCTGAAGGCTATTTCCTGCCTTCACATTTCTAGTTCTGTCTCTTTAAAAGGGAGAAACAGCTTGTCCTATAAATATTAGAAGTCATTTCTGGTTTACTGTATACTTATTTTTTTTCCTTTTCTTTTCCTTAGGCAAACAAGAAACTGAGCATGGAGAACAATAGCCTTTTAAGAGAGAATTTGCGACTAAAAGCTGAAGTTGATAGTAGATCACCACAAAAGTATGTGAATATTTTAAGAGCTACCATATTTTATTTATGGACTGTTTAACTGTTGTAGGACTTTAACCTAAATCTGTGATGGTGTACATGGTGTTGCGTATGTGTCTCCAGGTAGACTTTGGAATTTTTATCCTTGTAGACTTGGGTGACAAATGCAACTTGCAGAATAGCAGCAAGTCTACAGTGAAGAAATACGACGTGACTACAAGTGCCATTCCTTGCATTATCTGGCCAGTATTGAAGGACTGGATTTATTAGTTGAATTTTACAGTTAATTTAGTTTTGTTATTGGGAAACTTTTAAATCTGGTATACAGTAAAAGTAGAACGTTGGTTACTGAGTACAGAGGTTCTGATTGGTTGTATTTGTTTTGTTCTTCCTTTTGCTGCCTTCAGGGTTTGTTCTGTGGACTTAGGCTCCTTATTCAGTGAAAGTCCCTGATAGCTTTGTGACTGGGCAAGATATGTAGAATTGAGCTTCTGCAGCATGAGAACATCATTCCAAGAACTGACACCTGTGTTTAATACTCTGTTTTAACCAGTTAAAACATCAGTGACGGTGACCTCAGAAAGCAGAAACTTTGCCATACTGATTACAGCTTGTGCTAAAGTACCTCTCCTTGGAAGTACTTTGTGAAGCAACATGTTCATATTTTTAAAGTTGTGTTCCTTTCTTTCATCAGTTTACTACCTTTTTTCTCTCATTGGTTTAAAACTTAGAAAGCTAAGAGCAGCATTGACTTTATACAGTGCTTTAAGGAAGGGGGTTGAGGGGTACCTGTGTAACGTGTGGTGAGACCTCTCTGGATTTTGTTCTTCTTCACAGCTCACTTACTGGAAGATGAAATTCATCCTTTTAGAGAGCTTGCTTGCCAGACTTCTTGTGGTTCAAGACCGCAGGAAAGAAGATGCATGATCTTGTGCTATGCCATTAAATGCGTAAAAGTACATTCTGCCCTAAAGTCCCCTAATAAGGGAGATAGAGCCCTGTTTAAAGTCTTGGCAATGGAGAGGGCTTTAATGGCGTGGAATATCTTTTCCCATAACATTCAAGAGTGAGTTGGCAAGTATGGCAAACTTGAAAAGTAAATAGATGTAAATAAATGAGTCCTAGAAAAGAAGAGATGGAAAAGACAAGATCATCTTACTTGATTTTACTTTACTGAGCTCAGGTAAACTCCCCCATGGAGAGAATTTCCATTTCTTCCAGCTTGCACATGCTTTACCATCTTGTTGGTCAGAAAAATTAGATATCAGAGGGGTGTGTGAAGAACTAATCTTTGTTGTGAGCTGATTGTTTTCTCATCTTTTGCCAGTGTGCTTTAGAAGTACAGATACAGCCAAATGTTATTAGAAATAGGACAGTGTCAGGCTCTATTTTAGAACCCAGATGCCAGCTATATTGGCCTGTCTGTGTCCCTACTATTAAATGTTTGGGGTTTTTTTTAGTCTCCAGAAGAGTCAGTCACATACTACCTCCCTATTGGGAATGATCATTGGCCCTTGCTAACTCTAGAACTGTGCATAGGAATCAAGCACATGAATTGAATCAGACTTAAACTGGGCCAGGAATAGTTCAGACACTTCAGGGATGCAGGCAGTTACGTGTCTGTACCCTGCCTCTGCTATCTTCAGCTTTGGTTTTATTTTGAGCCCAGTGGTGTACTATGAGAATTTAAGTATATGCAAGGGAAAATTTGTCCTGGAAGAAACCCACACCTTAGATTTAGCAATTTTGATTCACCCTACCTGTACCCATTCACTCCTAGTCATGTTTTCTAGAACGAATTTGTGCAATTCTTCTAGGTAACTGTGACTTAAGAGAAAAAGTAAACTTCTGATTTATTTGGTTTTGCTGTACTTTCAGGGCTGTCCAGTGTCTATGGTTTTCTAAAGCAATAAGGCTTAGAACTGGCTATTAAATTCCAAATGAAGCCTCAGTAGCACTAAGTAGAGCAGAAAAACTGTCTTGTGTCTTGCTACAATATCTTATATTGATACATTGCGGTATGCTTTTTGTTGCTTCCTTTTACCTGGCACTTCTAGCTTGAATAGTCAGTACCAATTCTGCTAAATAGCCACTTAGAAAGTTACCTTCCTACCTCATTTTGCATTTGTTCTGCTAATGCTCCCTTCCAAAGTGTGGGACTTCACCCATTTATTTGTTTTCTTCAGGTTGGTGTTTTGATGCATGTCAAAATTAAAACAATTTTGAATTCCAGTCACATCCTTCAGAGTAATAAGAAGTCTCTCCTGTCTTAGTGTTGTTAGCAGATTTTATAAATTAACTTTCACCCTTACAGTCATTAGTCTGATCAATACCTAGACCAGAATTAACATCAAGACATTTTTTTTAAATGTTCTTCCAGTTCTGATGGAAAACTTCAATAATATCTAAAAGGTCTTTCAACTAGGCTTCACACACTGAACAGGGCTTGCAGTACCTGTGTTCTTACCTTGCTTAGGAAATCAGACTTGAAGCCATAAGCATCAGAGCCTGACAGTGTCACTATGATTAAACTTTTCTGTGCAGGTACACTGGTTTGCCAGTGTAGTTGTTTCAGTGTACTTTATTCGGAATTATTCAGGAAGTGATTTTTTTTTTTTTTTAAGTTTCTGAATGGCTCTAGTGCAGTTTAAAATGGCTACTGGACTGGATCTTCATAATTCAGTGTCACCACCATTGTTTCATTTGTCATATATTTCTGAGCTTCAGATTGTCAGGTATGGATTCATACTTAAACAACTGGCTAGGTAACTAACTAAAACTTATATCAAATTATTTTTGAAAGGGTTTGTCAGTATTCAGTCCCCTCATCCCAAATGTATTTGATTTTGTGCATAATGACAATGGAGCTAAATATGACAACTTAAGTTATTTCAGTAGGCTTAGCTTTATAGCAAAGGAAGCATGACGGCAGGTGAATGATCCCTTTGTAACACAAATTCTACCTCTGACATCACAGGAAAAATATAATTAGCCTTCTTTGGTGGTCAATAGAAAAACTTTCCTTTTATCATAGTTTTGAGTTGTTTTTTCTTTGTTCATATCCATTAAAACTTGCTGAAAAATGTAATTTTTGTCAATAAAATTGACGTTGCAGCCATGTCAGGGATTTTTACACCATTTTTTAATTGATGATGCTCATTGACTAGATTTTTTTTTTTTTCATTAAACATTTTTTAGGATAGACCTTTACCAGAATACCGTACCATCATATAGTTGGGACATAGGTCTGAAAAGCAAATAAAGGTTTCTTGCTCTGGTTCTTAGCAGACCTGTGTTAGGTCTTGGGCAAATCAGACTGAGTGGTGATTGTTGCTTGCTCTTTGTTTGCTCTTTCTCCTCAGAAATGTTCAGTCACTTCCATTTTTGATACAGAACAGGCAAACTTCTAAAACTTCAGTTTTGTGGGATGGTAAAGCCTCTATTACTTCCAGCTCTACTTAAAATGGAAAACTGTTAGATCTATTGGCAAGGCACAATGGATCTAAAAGCATTTTTGGCAAAGGGATGTTTGCTTTTTACCTGAAGGAAAATAACTAGCAAGTCCATCTACTCCAGGGTATCGTGTATTTTATGAATGGTTAGATTTAAATTAGCTTGAACCAGACTTCTAGGCTTCCTAGGAGTCTTCTCTCTAAATATTTAATTTCTTCTGCCAGTTAAAATCCCAGTCTGAAAAACTATCTGTAACATGCAGAAAATTGTTGCGTTCTCTCGTTTCTCTGGTTTTGTGAGTTGTTTTATTGTTGTTGTTTTGGGGCTTTTTTTCCCCTCTCTCCAGTTTTACTCTTTCGATTTAGTCTAGATTTGTGATTTCAGGTACCTGCACACTGAAATCTAAGACTGTTGACTTTTTAGGTCATTCTGTACTACACTGACTTTTTATCTAACTCAAATATTTCCACTCATGCCAGACTGTTTAATTCAGTCTACATTTCACTGAACCTACAAATGGGCATCTAGTAACCTGTGTCCAGGGTGCAGATCAGGAATGCTGCTGTCTTCATTGATGGAAAACTGGGCTGCTGTCTCACCTCCCCACAAACTTGCTGTCGCAGAAGAGTCACCACCTTCCAAGACCACCTGCCTTAGAATAAGAGGAAAATGCTATTTAGTAGCCTTCAAAACAACTCTGAGTTCTTGAGTCGTTGCATTAAACCCTGAGGAAGCACCTGCTCTAGGCATGAAGATCTAAACCTTAAGCAGATGGCTAAGGGCATTCAGATCTTGCTGCTTGGTTGTGGGTTTTCCAGTGTTTTTTTCATAGTAATTCTGATGTAATCCTTTCTGGCTTATGCTGTTTACCAACCTCAGGTATAATCTGGCTTTCCTATCTGGAAGACCAGTGCTGCTTCACTAAAAGATGTTAAAATGCTTGGAGAGTCTTTGCACATTTGTCTGAACTCACCCAATTCCCTAAGTGAAAGGAGAAGCTCTTTTCAAAGAATGTACCTTGGCTGTTCTTCTTTTCAAATCCTGCTGCTCTGCCATCATCCAAAAAACAGTAAAGCTCTGCCTTACTCATGTGATGTGAAGGAAGTGGATTTTTTTGATACTCAGGAGAGATTTCAGGAGGAAGGGCATGCGTCTTCGGATTGCTTTTTACTATGGGAACTGCGCAATGGAGGGGATTTACTGCTCGGTATTTGTTTGTGTTGAAAATAACTTGTTCTTTTATAAGCTTAGAAAATCAGCAATAGCAATCTACTACCTTCAAGGAGCCATTATACTCTTTCTTCTGTCAGCCAGCCTGGTCTGCAGAATGGAAAGAAGTAGTAGGCTATACCCAGGACTTTTTCTAATTGGAACCAAATTCCATTATTGATTTTTTTAAATTTTTTTTTCTCCTTTGTAGAGCACCATGCTTGAGGTATCTCTCTTGACTTTTTTTCTTTTGTGCTTGCTTGCTAGAAAAAAGCCTAAATCTGACAATAACTGTTTTTAATTCTTAAATGTCTCTATGCAAATATGATGCACTTCTAAGGCAATTGTATATAACCTGGGATATTGCCAATATGTTACTGCAGATCACCTTTCATTGTTGATGTCGAGAATGATCGCAGAATTCTTTCTCATCCAACTGCATCTGGTACATGGTATCACAGAAGGGCTGTAGAAACTAGTAAGGCTTTCAGCTATTTTGTTCTTGGATTTCCTACCTATTTCTTCCCATCTAAGTGCAAAACCCTTATGAAAATATGAATCTAAATGACAAGACTGCGTTTGCTTGTGCACCCTGGCGTTGCCCTCATCTCGAACTGTGACAAGCTCTGACTGTGCATTGTCATTTCCCACTTCTCACCATCTGTCTCTTTTGGAGAATGGATCATGCTTGTGTATCCGAGCCACAGGGCAGTCACCAGTCTGGGCCTTCAGGTGATTAGAACTGGAGTGTCATCTTCTGTGGCATCTTTGCAGCCCCACTCTTCTGTAAATGGTTATACAGGAAAACTGTTTGTTGCAGCTGCTTACTATCCAAAAAGAGGAATGTTTGTATGAGGTTGTGTGGTTTTAAACTGCATTGACATGAGTTAAGGGCTCAACTAGACAGACTTACTACAGTTGGTGGTCACCAATGTGTGAAAATAAAACCCTGAATAATAGAAGAAACCACTGAAGAAATTTATCGTGGATAAGAGATTATTAAACTTCCCAGGCAGTTTCTAAATGGACAACTTCAGGAGTACTTGAATGTGACTGAGGGAGCAGTTGTGGAATAATATGAAAGAGGGTCACTCAAATGTGGTGTCTATAACATTAGTTCTTCTGGCTCACTGTAGCTGAGAGGTGACTGCAGCTTTCTGATTGGTGTCAAGTTAGAATAATGGTAGGACAAGAAGAAGGACTCTGAGGAATGATCCTGAAATATGAGGTTCAAGTGCTCATCAAGACATCTGGTGTCACCTCAGACACTATAACTTATCCAGTACACCTACCTGGGGCTGGCAGCTGTAATACAGGACCTAGAGGAGACCTGTATCCTTCCAGAGTGACAGCTGGAGGCCAGCAGTCATGTAAAAGACCATCGAAAATGTCACTTGAAGGATCCAAATCCCACCTGAGACAGCTTTCTGTTCACTTTGAGTGACCAATGGTTTCTCTGGGCTTTCAGTTTTCTATAGAGGGGATGTACTTGAAACAAATGCAGTGGGATGCAAACTCAAAATTTAAGTGATACAACTAAAGAACAAGACCCCAACACTGAAGAGACTTTGTCCATGCATGAGGATACAAAAAAATGCTCTTTACCACATGTATACTGCATACCTTAACTTCTACTGAAGAATGTATCCATTTGTTACCAAGTATGAAATGGTTCAAATACATCAGGAAAAATAATTTATCTGGAGTGTCGGACAAAACTTTATTTTCTTATAACTGTACTGCGTTTTATTATTATTATTATAATTATCATCATCATCAGACCATCATTTTTTACTATGGCACAACCCACTGTACATCTGAAGGGAAAAGTAGAGGATATCTCTTAAGAGACTGATTTGGTTTGGGGAGATGGAGAGTGTTGTGACTTCTTTAACCAAAATATGCATGTCTTTTAAACTACCTGCTGACTTGCCAGATCAGTGACTGAAACACTTATGTCATCGTCTGGTCTGGAGTAATTGGTTTCAATATGCACATTGTAATATGACTGTCTTAAAAATCCATATCCTTGAAAATTTGGGAAATAAAGTCTCAAAGCAGGAACAAAAAGCAACTGCAGTTGTGGTGCTTAACTGCAGACATAGCTGTTTGTAGGCAGCATGTCAGATGCTGCATTTCTAAAAGCCAAAATTCCCAACCACATCCCTCTACAACAATTAACATATTAGTGATGCTGTTTGGCTTTGAACAACATACTGTATTTTTTTTTAACCTAAGGACACTTGTTATAAAAGTTGCACTCGAGAATACAGTGCTACTTCCTCATAAGCAAATCTCAGGCTGTCACTAATGCTATTTGCATTAAATAAACATATTACACCATTCTTCCATTAAAAAGGAATTGCCAGGTATGCATATAAATGTAAACATGTTTAATTTTTATGTCAAAATGTCTGTTACAGCAGACCCCAGAAAATCTTGCTTATTTTAAATAATAATTTTTCTCCATCTCTCACTTGGCTGTTAAGCTAAATTGTATTTTTTGCATCATTTTTATATCCTTTATTAAGCAGTGTAGGGTTTGCTCTTGTAAGGCTGTGTGAACAGGTCTGTTAGAGAAAGGCACAATAAATACTTTTGGATCACCCTGGGGAGCAGGAAGGGTCTTGTTTGGCCCCTGCTGTGCTACAGTGGCTCCTTCAGTATTTTAAGCCAAAAATCTGAGTTCCTTTTACTAAAGGAGGGAATAAGCCAAAATGTGTTGTATGCAAGGATGCTTATTTCATTGTAACTTTCTTCACCTGAAAATGTAATTGAAACATTCCTGAGCTGTCTGTGATCCTGCTTTTATCTAGTTTCGGGGTGGGGGGGAAGAAGTCTTGTGCACCTTTTCTCTCATTTCCCTCTTGTGTGCAACCAGAAATGGTGAAACTGCTAAAAACAATTGAGAAAACTTGTTACCCATAGATTAAGCAAATGAAAAATGGTCTGTCTTCATCTTAGGAAGACAAAGATAATTGGGTAGAGGTGAGGCGGGAGTGGTCCTTGCCTCGAGAGAATTCCAATCCAGCCAGCTCCTTTTAGGGAAAAAAAATCTTACTAAGTGAACACTCCTATTCTAAATATAAAACTACAACCTTGCCATTTTGTTTCTAAAACACAATGAGTGGCACACACCAAAACCGTGTGGAGCTTAGGCTGATCTGATTTTAAAAGTGGTCTAGTAGCAGTTCTGTGAAAGAAATCATCTAGACTATTGTCTGAATCTTCACCACCACTGAACTATCTGCGCCAAAATGTCGAAAGACCTTTAAATATGCAAAGCAGTTGAACATCATTGAAATACATCAGTAGATCTGGTCACTCGTGCCCAATTCGTTTGGGGCTTGTGATACCACTTATTCCTTTCCCTGACTACCCACTTAACTGTATTGCAGTTGTCAGCATAGAGCAGTTTTCTATTGCTTTGAGCTCAGGAACAGAAGAAACAAAATACAGTTCAGTACTTTGCTGGAAATACATGCATAGATTCATGGATATTTTGCCAGCATAGTCACAGATATAGCACCTTCAGACCTCACTGGTCTAAGGGTTGCAGCGGGAGCATTTTGCAAAGGGATGAGGGGGTGGAATGGGGAAAATGGAATGAGAATTCCTTGTGACTCTGAAAGATGCTGAAGGACGGACAGACAGACAAAGAAACAGGGTGGAAATTCCAGGCAGTGTTTGTGCTAGAAGAGTGGATATAAACTTGGTCTGTAACATGGAGCTGCAAGATGGAAAGCGGAGGTTAGTGTGAGCCCACATACAAAATTGTCAGCTCTTTGTGATATAAACCCTGATGTGTCAGAGTTGTAGGGTGGCTGCAGGTCCTTCCCTCCTTCCCAATAATACCGCAACTTTAATTGTTTTTTTCTTTCTGTAAATTGAAAGCCTTGGATGGAGCAGGGAATTCCCAGGTGCCCACCTGTCAGTGACAGGGTAGAATTAGTCAGGGCATATAGCTGAAACCTTCACCTGCCCTCTGGGGAAGGTCAGTCTTGAAAGCTGGTGGAGGATGGGGGGAATGCAAGCCTGTATCTTGGCAGTTGAAAATGTACTCAAGCTGGAAGCCCTGTGAACATACAACTCTCACAAACCACAAGTGACAGATTTTTTGTATTGGAGTCAAAGAAGAAATTAGATTGTTCTGGCTGTAAAGCTCAAAAAAGAAAAAAAAAAATCAAACCAGTAGCTCTGAAATAAGTGGAAGTACCATCCTCGCAATGGCTGAGAAAAAGCTGTATATCTAATGGGAACATAATTGGAACGGTCTGTATAAGTATTTAAACCACCTCAAAGGACTATTGCAATTTCTGAATTTCGTACTGGCATTTTATATTTGACAAGGTGACATTGTGTAAGAAATGTATTGTAAAACACTGCTGTACTGTAGGAAAAAGATTGAATGTAAATATTTCAAGATGTGGACCGCTGTTCAAATGTTATCATAAATCTTTGTCATTGTTTTAGGGGATAATTCTTCATGCATATTTGAGTTGAATTGATAGAACCAGCCTCTGGAAGGGTAATCTGCTTGTTATTGCCATGGTACCACTAATAGTTTAATTTTGGCTTTTCAGGTATTCACCTCCACCTTTACCTTATATATGATGTCTTTTTTTTTTCGCAACTAGCAGAGAAAAATTTTGACTTTTATTTTAAAATTAACACAATGTTTAATAGCTTTGTTCTTTCATGAAATGAGCTTGCAAACCCCAGAAATGGCTTTTTCCAGCTTAATATTTTCTTCTTTACTTCTTGCAGATTTGCTCGGTTTACAGTAGCTGCACTTCAGTCCAAAGTAGAACAAAGTGAACGGGAAATGAACCGTCTAAAAAAGGCACTGGAAAGAAGTGATAAATACATAGAAGAAATGGAATGTCAGCTTTTACAGCTGAAAAATGCAGGCGAAGGAACCCAGACAGTGAGTGCTGTTAGTGAGAGAGCGCTTTCTGCAGATGCTAAGGGAGCTGAGAGCAGTGAAGATACAACATGTTTGAAAATCCAAGTTGAGGAGAAAAAAGCCTTGACCACCAGTCAAAGTCCTGACAGTCTTGAACAGCTGACAAGTGGGGGAACTTGTTTAAGCTCTTCTAGTCAAGATGCTTCAAATGGTTCAAATACCCAGTGTGCCCCAAAGAAAGAACTATTTCCAGGCTGTCAGGGGGTTCTCCTGGATGAAAATACTACAAATATGGATGCCTGCTTGGAAGAGCAATGGAATAAAATTGAAGAATGTACCTCTTACAAGGATGAAGAACTTTATGATCTTCCACCACCATGCACTCCTTTTCTGTCTCTCAGTCGTCTTCAGTTGAACACTCCTGATGGAAAAGAAAATGCGAGGAAACCATCAGCCTTCCTGAGAAAACTGAAGTTTGAAGAGTTTTGTGACACTTCAGATGATGGCAGCAAAGATTCTGCAGAGCACAGCACAAGCAGCTGTAGTAGTGAAAAGAAGCTAACCTGTTTTACGACAGGAAAATCAGGTTTTTGGGGCACCTGCCCAACAAATTTTGCTGAGAACTTAGATTTTGATGAATCAGAGCAAAATTCAGTAGCTGGACAGTCAGATGAGACGTCAGCAAAGTCCAGTGATAAAACAAGTTCTTGCTTACCTAAAAGGTTGCATACCCTCTGCTCTTCCGAAATGAATCGCACAAGAACCTCCAGTGAGGCGTCTATGGATGCTGCCTACCTCGATAAAATTTCCGAATTGGACTCAATGATGTCCGAATCAGATAACAGCAAGAGTCCATGCTATAATTTCAAGTCCTCCGATCTTGATAGTTCTTCAAAGTCAACAGAGTGCTCTAAGCTGCTGAATGAAACCGAGAAGAAACGGGAAGAGATGAATGAGGAACCAAGTATGAAGTGCCCAGAGACAGCAGTTGACAGAACTGGCTGGAAACCTGCTACGTTTTCCATCCTCTCCCCATCTGAGCTAGATACAAATGACCACTTTCCGCTGTTTACAGGCCAAAACGTAGTGGCTAGCGATATCAAACCTCCAAACTGTTTATTTCATAGAGACTTTTCCCAGAGTTTACTGTTCGGTAACTCGCAAAGGTCGTATGAGGAGCAAAAGTTTGGTTCCTGCTTTTCGAAGATGTCATCTGACCTGCACAATCAACTTAATCCTCCTTGGGTGTCTTCCTTTATAGCTGAAAGGAAAAATAAAAATGTCAGTCAGTCAACCAAGAGGAAAATTCAAAGCAGCCTTTCCAGTGCTAGTCCATCGAAAACCACCAAGAACTGAATCTGCTTGGAAATCAAACGTAACTCTAAGTCATCAACCTGCAAATGTGTAATATTTACAGGTGAACTTCATTTTTAATGACTTCCATGCAATCTGATCCTGTCTTTTTTGACTATGTGAAAACTGAACATTCCCTTGCCCATCACAAGCTCTTTCCTAGGGAAGAACCATTCCAGATTCTTTTTTTCATCTGGGCATTTTGTTTACTTGGCGGTCTTGGGGGTTTGGGTGTTTTCTTTAAGTTTTCAGGTTGCATGATGTTCCAGTTTTGAGCACAGCTAATAGCTCCCTTGAACAGAACACTTTTAAATGGCCTTGTCAAATCAATCATTTATCTAAGAATTTGTTTTAAAGGTTATGTTTCCCATTCCTGAAGATTACATTTTGTGCACATAAGGCAGCTACTGGCTATATATCCTATGGATTCATGAAACTGCTATAAAACACTGTCAATTTTGCCATAAAACTTGCCTCCCAGAGGAAATGTTGCTGCTTGGACTGTTTCATAGCACTGTACTGTACTGAAACTCTTGTTTTAGGTGGGTGTAAGGTAGCAGCCTCTTTCTTTTCAGGATTGCAGCGCTTCGGTTGGAAAACATCTCTCCTACAAACATGGCTTGTATTTTTTGAAGTTAAGCACAATTTTTAATTTAGTTCCCAAAAAGCATTGTTATTCTAAGTGTGTTCAGTATGCCTGTGTAGACCATAAAAATGGGTTTGTATGCTAATGACTTGTTTACCTAATGTGCACTGAACATTTTACATTAATACTGTACCATTTTACATTAATACTGCATGCTTTTCTATGTGAATTGAATAAAACATGTTATAAGCACTGTAATCCTTGATGTTGCCTCAAATATTGAATTAACAAAAAGATAACGGGGAAACTTTTTTTTAATAATTTGGAAAATATCGTAAGTTTTGTAAAACATAAATGTGAGCTTATTCACCAAAAAAAAAAAAAAAAAAAAAAAAATCAAGATTCCCTTCCTCCTCCTTGTTAGACATATTACCATTCTAGTGTCAGCATCGATACAGTTGATGGAAATGGCTTTCAGCCTCTCTGGAGGTGACTCTTCCATAAAGTATTGCATAGGTCAACATAATGTGATGGCCTACTACAGGCAGGAGACCTAATTAAGCAGCAGAGCAAAATTGGTTTCTTTGCATTATTGTGTTTAAGGGTTTTTTTTAAGGGCATATTTAATTGTAAGATGCAGGGTTTTCTTTCCATATAGGCCTCTGATGGCATTTCTTACAAACAGACATCCTTGCTTCATCAATACCTATGATATGAAAAATCCATATGCTGCTGGATATGAATCCATATCCATCCCTTTGAAAAAAGGGAAAGCCACTTGGAAAATTTCAGCACACTGGCTCATCTTTTTGTAAAGTTAAGCCATCTAAGTGGTTTGAACAAGAACTACACATTGTAATGTGCACATGCATCCAGGCAATTGGTTTGGTCATTCTTTTCTTTTTTAGAAAGAGCTTTACCAAGAAGTCATTATTCAAGCCATATAAGGCAAGGACCATTTCCTCGGGACAGACAGGATGGCATTGTTCTTCTGTGTACTGCTTTCAGTATACCACCTGAATTTTAATCTTCACAGAAGAATCTAGTAATTCAATTTTAACATATTTTTCAGAATTAGGGAGCTGGTAAAACCATCGGGACATGGGCTGCTACTCGATTTGACTAGCTTTACAAATAAGTCAAAAAATGCTGCCTTGATTTAACCCTTTAGGAGAAGAGTCAAGGGCTTCTCAAATATGACTGTAATTAATTTTCTTCAAACATCATTTTATTGCAAAGCAGTCACAAATATGCAGCAAATATGCAGGACGTTGTGTTTCATTGTGGGTTTAAGGGGAGGTGTGATTATGAGCTTCATTTTATACTGCATTATACTTCTGATACACAAGTAATTTTCAGTGACAGAAACAAATAAAATGGGTATCATACCTGAAATCAAACTAGAATGAAGGAAAATGTTGGGGTTTTTTTCATGCTACTTTCTAGTCCTTTGGACAGGAACATGGCCTATGGGCTTCCTTTTCAGTATGGGTATTTTGATTTTACATGTCAAACAACTTGAACAGATAAAAGAGCTGAGCCTAAGATAACAAAAAAAAATGCTGAAGGTCAAAGTCACAAACTTAATACCGTATTCTCAAACGGGGACAGAGAGTGAGGCATTTCAGGCCAAGCATTGGCTGTTCACTTGGAGTGGTCATGGGAGCTCATAGGTCATCGCCTCCCAGCTCCAGGCTGGTAACTTCCTACATTATGCAAGAAAGTTTTCATAATTATCCATAATTACTTGATTTCCAAGCTGCCTCATACCCTCAGATCTCAACTGCAGATACAGTGAGCAGATTGCAATTGCATCCAGTGCTGTAAGAAGGAGCACTTTTTGTTTCACAAATTGTAAAGCCGAAACAGATCTGAATTATTGTATCTTAGCCTTGAGGGTTTTTTGGCTAGGGTTTGTTTTGTTTTAGTTGTTGGGTTTTGTTTTATTAAGTGCCCTTAAAACAACTACCACACTCTAGATGCTGCACTTGATTAATGTAGGTTGTATTCTTTTTGGCTTAAAGTTTGACAGAGCGGTTGGTGCAATATCAACTTAAAAATGTAAGCTATATGTAACAAATGGGCTTTCTTCAGTTATAAATTTGTTGGCCCTACATGGGGTATCAGTTCTCCAGGCTGTATTCTGTCAGTGCTGTGCTTGCTTAATCTCTTGCTGCACTTACCATGCTCTCTGAATAAAAGGCCCTAAATGAGAGTTCATCGCTGTTAATTTTTTATGATAGTTACCTAGTTATGTAGTAATGTAGAATTGGAATATACAAGATCTAAAACTTAACTATTACAATTTTTATTAAGGCAATAGATGTTTCAAAGTGATGTAGAGATGAGATCTGTGATGTCTAATGATATTTAATAGCTCATAAAAATTTTACTTCATCTAATAACACTTACTGCACTAAATACGAGACAACTTGCAGGTTGTAACACAGGAGAATGCTTTCCAGGAGTATTGGTAAGATGGGAAAGTGAGATTGCTACCAGCCTCAGTTTGTTGCCAGTGAAGTCTGTTGGGTTGCACCTAGAAGCAAGAACACCAGGGTGAGGTTTTCACTTTGTTGTAGGCAATTTTACCTACTCACAGTCTGGCAAATTACCTGCTTGTCCATGATTCCTTGAAGGCCTTGCAAGAGCCCAATTCTGCTTGCTGTTGGTTCCTCAGATGAAAGGCTACTGGAACAGCTCTACCTACCAGCACCAGATAGTGACTTTGGTTTTGAGCGTGCTTTATTGTCTCTTTTTAAAATGTATTTTAAAAGGGGGCAAGAAGGACAATACACAGCTTGTATATACAATACAAGGCATGCTTATTTGTGTCTTCCTTCCCAATTCATTTCACAACTGTTGCCCTTTCCAAATAGTGCCATTTAGAAGTAGTTTAAGCTAGCTAAATCTAATCCTAATTCTTGCACAGCATCAAAGCCCTGCCTCTGACTTCCATCAGCCGTAGGCTTGAAAAACAGTCTGTACACACCTCTTCTGTGCTGCGGTAATGGTAAATGTTTCACAAAGTGTGCAGGTGCCACTCCTGCCTTGCTGCTTTTGGCGTAGGACCATCCCACGTGAACAGACCAAGGCTTTGTCGTTCTCCCAGGTTTGGATGAGAGGAAAAGCAGCTCCGAGGTAACTTGGTGTGGGAGTTCACAGTTGTTCCAAGGGTTGTCTGCAGAAGTGATAAGCAATCCCCTCAGGGTACTAATCCAGGTCTGACCCTTCCTGTACCTTAGTCCCTTGTAGCAGCCCTGTGTCACTGTGGTGAGCCACCAGCTTGTCAGGCCTGGCCTAAAGAGGTGGCCTGTCTGTCCTGCCTTGGTGACCCAACATTAAGCTAGTGCCTCGGTGTCCCTTAGCTCTGACTGGAAAAGCCACCTGCATCAGCTGAAGGACAGCGGGCGAAGCACAGCGCCTGAGTGCACTTGGCAGTCCTGCATGCAGTGGGAGATAGCAAGGGAGGGTGAGACTGGGCTGAAAAACAAATGAAGTTTAGTCTTCCTGATTTTTTTTCAGATTTCTCAGTAGAAAGCACTGTTTCACAGAACTGCAGAGTCACAGAATGTTAGGGATTGGAAGGGACCTCGAAAGATGATCTAGTCTAATCTCCCCGCCAGAGCAGGAACACCTAGATGAGGTTACACAGGAAGGTGTCCAGGCAGGTTTTGAATGTTTCCAGAGAAGGAGACTCCACAACCTCCCTGGGCAGCCTGTTCCAGTGCTCTGTTTCCTCTCTAGTGCTCTTACACGCTATGTGGGTGCTGTCCGCTGGTTTTTAAAGAAGCCAGATAGACGATGTCAAGATCCATCAGGCAGCTACTACTGGCACCTGATGCCAGTTTCAAGCCGGCGCAATGTGCGGGGGAAGTCCAGGGACTGGGCAGGGATGAGAGGGGTCTCTGTCCCTTTCCCGGGTCACTCTCCCCTTGAAACATGTCTGAGAGCCGGGGTCGCGGCCGGAGCAGCGGGGACCGGCCGTAGGGCTGAGTGGTTGCCTCTCCGCGGCGGCTTCGCGGCGATCCGGACCTCACAGAAAATAAACGGTGTCCGTGATGTTTTTTCTCCCCGGCTGACTTAGACCTGTCTCCAAGTTTGGGGAAGAGAAATGTTCGCGCTGGCTCCCAGCCGCTGGCGGGGCGGCGGCGCGAAGTCCCTATCCCCTGCCCCGAGGGTGGCGAGGGGATGCGCCGGCCACCATCATCTCCCTCCCGGGGCTCCTCGGTACCCGCCTCCACCTGCTCCGCTAAGATTAAGTTAATTAACCAGCCCGGGCCCCACCGTCGGCCCGCTCGACCCCAGCTACGAAAAGAAAAAGCCCGGGGAGGCCGAGGTTTCCCTCCCCCATCGGCCGCGGACTCGCTCCTCCCGCCGGCGCTGCCCTTCACGGGCTCCCACGCAAACCCTCGTCGCGGTTTTTTCCTTTCTTTTCTTTCTCCTCCCCCCCCCCTCCCTCACTGTTAACAAAACCTGGTGATTAAGACGCGAAACTAACAAAGAGTTTTTCTTCCACCTTAACCTTGCACACAATCCTTTAACAAATTAATTAATCCTAATGAATTAACACTTCATTTATTTAAACGCGCTACAGTTCATGAATTAAATTTTCATGCAGTGATTAAAGGCTGTTAAAATATGCATGATTTAGTTAAAATTTTATAATAAATCAGGGCAATGTGTTACATGACAAGGCAACTACTTCCCAGCCCCTCGGAAGGTGCTTTGATTCACGCGCGGGGGGGGCGGGGGCAGCCGAGCGCACCGCTCCCGGTTTTGGCAGCCAAGCGCATTCCGGAGCACGGTGAGACTGGGCTGACCACCGGACCGACTCCATGTCCTCTCCGAGCCCCTCTTTGGGTCATTCTGAGGGGAGCAAGCCAGCGTTTTTCGGCTACCCCATCTAAACGTGACGTCCTGGGAGCGGGAGCGACCGTGGGAGCGGGTGAAAGGCGGCAACCGGTTTACCCACGGACCCGGCGTGGAAAGCGAGTGTGTCTGGGTGGTGTTTTGCTGGAGGGGCTTCTCGGTGAGCTTTTAAATTCCGCATCACTTAAGAGAAAGAAGGAGAAACTTTACTAGCAACAGGACCTACAGCGTTTTCCACCGGACCTCTGCCTGGCTCCTCCGGTCTCCTTAACTTTCCCGAAAGGGGACGTTGTGAACTACCTTGGGACTTAAATCACCATCAAGCGTTTCAATTTTTAATATGACAACATTCTACACTTTGGCTGCAAAAGCAATTATTGCGGCTTGTACATCAGTAATTAGCAGGTCTTTGCTGATGTAAGGAAAGTCCTCATTAGGACATGGAAATACTTTTTGTGCATTCACCCAAAGGGTTGGTTGGTTGTTTTTTTTTTTTTTTCTTCTGAAGGTTAATTTTTATCATCTAAAGGGAAAATTGCTTTTACACTAAGTGGGATATTGACTTTCTGTGAACTTCACCAAATAACACATGTACTGTAGGTTTTCTTTCAGTGCTCTTACTGACACTCAGGGTAGGACAAATACCGCGACTAAAAAATGTAAAGCTAGCGTTTGGTGAAATAAAATTTTCCAGAACGTTTAGAGTGAGAGATTCTATAAGCTCCACATTACTTTTCTTTTCTTTTTTTTTTTTTTTTTTTCAGGTCGGGTTATATGATAAACTATGATCAGGAGTTAATACTTAATATCTCAAGCTTTACTGTATTCATCTTTGGGGAATCCTAAAAAGAGAAATCAAATACAATGGGTTACAGTAATTAATTTATAAATCGTTTCACTGCGGGAATAAGGGGTTAGTTTATTACTTTCTCGAGATGGGTAGTTCAGTCAATTAAGGAAATCTGCCTATTTCTTGCATTCAAAGCTGGAGAAAACTACGGGAGACAAGTAAATGTATTGTGTATATATATATGCCTCCATCACTTTATTGAGCATCTTGGGCCATAAAAGCAGGGCTACGGTATGGTCGTATCTCCAATGAACTCGCCCCTCAAAGCCTGCGAGTTTATTGCCATCAGTATTCATGAGGTTGGACGTACCCACGAGGAATAGAAATAACAGCGAACATTAAAATGAAATCTATTACCAGGACCGTCCGATGCTAAACCTGGCTCAAGCCGTGTTTCAGAGGAGACAGCTGCGTGTGGCAGGGAGAGAGGGGGGCCGCCGGGGCCGGTGACAAGGGGGCCTGGTCCTCGGAGAGCCCTGGGGACCCCCCGGGCAGCAGCCCCCGCACTCGGTGGGGGCAGGGGGAGCAGAGGGGGCTGCGGCGCGGACACCGGCTGCAGCACAGCAGCGGGCGTTACGGTCGGGGCAGCATCAGGAGGGGCTGTAATTTAAAGCGTCACTTTAAAGATGAGCGCTTCCTCTCTTCAAAAAAAAAAAAAAGTGTCCCAAGGGCTTCGAAAGAAAGTTTGTTAAGCGGCAGACCAAACGACGCCTGAATAAAAAAAAAAATCTTCTCTTCCCCGTGGTCTCTACCCTCTGCATTTCGCACCTCTGAGAGATCAGAGGGAAAAGTTGGCTGCGACTTCCTACCGCTTCTTCTGCCTCCGAGGGCAGCAAGAGGGACCAGGTGGGAACCAGCAGCCCCGCGCCTCCCCGGGGTCCGAATGTTGGTGCCCCTACACCGCACGCTGTCACCCCCGGCCCTCGGGCTGCCGTGGTCACCGCGCCCCGGTTGAAGGAACGAGGAACACTTGACAGGGTGTGTCTCTCCAGCTGGAGGGGCTACTTCACCCCCAACTTGCCAAACGGAGGACAATCCAGCGGGATGCACATCTCAAACGACAGAGACAACGTGCCAACCCACATCCCTGCCTCCAGAAGACACCAGGAAGATGGAACAAATATGCTTAGAACATCTAAAGGTCTTCGCTTCCATCAACCTACTGCTGGCGCTTGGGGCGGAGGTGGGAGAGTGGCCGAATTTTCTGCGTTTCTGGATGAAAAAAATAAGCATGTCAACAGAAGGGGTCGTTTTAAAAGTACTGGAGGAGTTTGATGTTCCTCCGGCCAAGGAAAAGGTCTCGCCCACCGGCGCCTGCCCGAGGCCCCTGTCCCAGCTCCGGCCGGTGCGGTGGGGCCGGGGCTGCCGCACTGCCCGTTCTGCTGCCGTGGGCAGGGCCGGGGCCAGGGCTGCCTGTCCTCGTGTAGCCCCCAGCCCCTGCCAGCCCAGCGTCGAGGCGGGTAGAGACCGCGACCGCAGAGGCAAAGCAAACCCGGTGGCATGTGGGGATACAGGTCATCGCTTAACCTATAAATCCACCCCGCCCCCGGTGGCCTTTCTTGCCGCTTGCACCATTTTCCCTTGTTCTCAGCCTTTCCCTTAGGGAAACCTGACGAACTTGGCCTGACGGCGGTTTGGCGAGCAGGGACCTCGCAGGGACATGCAGACAAACACCCCCGCATCCCAGGCGGAGCAGCCAGAGCCGCCGCCCCACGCCTTCCTCCACTGGGCAAGGAAGTGAGCCGGCTTTCTGCCTCTTTCCCCCGCCGGGATGGGCCAAGGAGCCCCGCGGTGCCTGCTGCTGGCTGGCTTGTCGCTGCTGGCAGGGAAAGGCAAACTGCTTGGGCCTTCCTCCTGCAGCTGGCCGCTCAGCAACTTGGCAAAAATTGGTGGTGTCTCTCACTTTCCTTTTCCTCTCCATCCCTTCCCCAGGAGGCTTTTTCTTTACAAGGCACGGTAGCTAGACTAAGTCATGTGGCTTTTAAAAAAATCCATATAAAGTATGATTTGGCTATTCTGATGCAATGACTTCTATAAACAAGGAGAGCTCAACCCAGCTTCTGACCGGTGTCTTTCAAGTTCGCCCCCCTCAGACATGAAGTTGCATTCCGCCACCCCAGGGGACGCGGTAATGGATGGAGACCTGGCTCCCTTTCACACAAGTAATTGGCAGTATTCCCTCCTTCCTCCCGAACGGGATGAGGAGCTGGGGAAAGGCTTATGAAGACAAATGTGGACTTTACCTGGGGTTGTGGTTTGCGTGTGTGTGCCTGCGTGTCCTTTCGGATGTGTTTATGCGCATAAATAAGAGGCATTCAGGAGAAACAGGGTAATTCCGATGCACTCCGAGGCTGTCACATCTCTAATCCGAACACCCCGCAGCCTCTCTCTGCTGCCTGCCTGCCGGCAGCGCTGCTGAAACACACCCGCCAGCAGCTGGTAGGTGACCGAGGGACGGCTCCAGCGTGCCCCGGGGGACAGGATTCACCGGGAGCAGTTCCCTGGGGACTCACACTAATCCCACAGGCACAGCAGCAGAATCACTCCTCTGCAGTTTTTCCTCCAACTTCACAAGCAGTTTAAAGAAAACAAATCTGCTCTAAAACGGGACAGTAACCCCGAATCACTCATAAAAACAATCTTGTGTTATTAATCCTAGTGTAACTCATTAACCATTTCATTCAAATGCAAAAGTATTCAAATAATAAACCACAGAAAAGAGAGAGAGGGAAGGAAGGAAGGAAGGAAGGAAGGAAGGAAGGAAGGAAGGAAGGAAGGAAGGAAGGAAGGAAGGAAGGAAGGAAGGAAGGAAGGAAGGAAGGAAGGAAGGAAGGAAGGAAGGAAGGAAGGAAGGAAGGAAGGAAGGAAGGAAGGAAGGAAGGAAGGAAGGAAGGGGAAAGAATAATTTATCCAGACTACTTTTTTTTTTTTTTTCAGGCTGTAGAAGATGGAATGGACTCATCCCTTACATAAACGTACCTGGCTAGCAAGAGGAAGAGAAAGAGGGGAAGAGGAAAGGACAGAAAGAGAAAGAAAAAGACAGAAAGAAACGGGTAGAGAAAGAGAGAGAAGAGAGCAATAAATAAATAAGAAAGAGAGAAGAAAGAGAAAGAGAGAAAGAAAGAGAGAAAGAGAGAAAGAGAGAAAGAGAGAAAGAGAGAAAGAGAGAAAGAGAGAAAGAGAGAAAGAGAGAGAGAGAGAAAGAGAGAGAGAAAGAGAGAGAGAGAGAAAGAGAGAGAGAGAGAGAAAGAGAGAGAGAAAGAGAGAGAGAAAGAGAGAAAGAGAGAAAGAGAGAAAGAGAGAAAGAGAGAAAGAGAGAGAGAAAGAGAGAGAGAAAGAAAGAGAGAAAGAAAGAGAGAAAGAAAGAGAGAGAGAAAGAGAGAAAGAAAGAGAGAAAGAAAGAAGAAGAAGGGAGGGAAGGAAGGAGGGAGGGAAGGAAGGAAGGAG